>NC_056510.1:18170723-18242647 GCF_014905685.2 Nematolebias whitei
TGAGAGACGAAACGTTTCTACATTTTTTTGTTGATTTGCTTTGTTTTTGTTTTTTTTGAATGTCCAGAGGACCAGATTTAACTTTTTTAGATTTTTCTACCTGGATTATTGAGCATGCATCAGGATATCTCAACAACAACAACAAAAAAGAAACCCTCCAGACTTAACTTTGTTGTGAAATATAATTTTATCAGATAATATATTAACTTAATGAAATGTCTATATATCCTGTTTTGTTATTTAGAATGATATTGTGTTAAAACACTATCTGATTCCGTTTCCGGTAAGAATTGTAGTTTTTAGTTACATGCCTACAACTCCCAACGTTCACCCCCCCCCCCCCCCCCCCCATTATAGAACACAAGATGGCGAGATATTATTGGTTGAGAGCTGGGTCACATGAGAGTAGGGCTTCCCATTTGTCGATGTTGGTGACGACTCCTGGGAGGTGTGGCCGAGCTCTGAAGAAGATGGGTTTTCTGTTTACGCTCGGGGCCATTGTTTGGGACCTGATGGTGGAGTTACAATGGCCCAGGGCTGGTGATGGTTGTACTTTACATGTGGGTAAAATAAACCTTCTGAAATGGATGACAAGTGCTCCTCTTCTCCCTGCTTCAGATCAAAACATAATCTAACAATTGGATTTTTTTTACCTGGATTATTGCGCATGAACTTTGATGTTTTGAACCACTTTGGCTATGGCTGCTTCAGAAGAGTCGATGAAGAGAGGGTGGGCCCCAGAAAACATCATCACCAGCAAACGGGTTGGCTCACAAATATGTGAGTGCGCTGCTTGTGGGACTGAGTTAGTTTGTGGCTCCTCAGACTGATGAAGTCCTTTGGATGAAGGACGAAACATCTCAACCAAAAAAATTAATAAACCGTCCAGATGACCTGACTTAACTTTGTTGGATTTTTTACCTAGAATTTTGAGCACAAACTTTGATTTTAGCAAATGTTTGCTTTGGAAATAGTCGTTTGTCCAGTCGGCCACAGGATGACAGATGAATGTAGCCCAGTTAACAGTAAGAAAGATCAGATTCAGCTCCACTGCTGTGAGTCATTTTGACATCACAAAAAATAACACTCACCAGCTTTCTATCAGAATGAGTGAAAGAATGAATCACCGAGAAGCTTTCAGCAACAAACTAACAAAAAGGAGAAATACTTTCAAACAGACACTAAAACTTAAAGCTGTTTGCAGTTCACAGGAAAAAAGTCAAGCTCCGTGTATAAAAAGAAAAAAAGACCTCAAAACCCATTTCAAAGATGAGGAAAGACACCGACAAAAAAAAAAAAAAAAAAAAAGCCATGAATATTTTACAGGCAGAGAGAGCAAAGCTGCTCTGCAGGTGACGCTCTGGTGTTTATAGAGCTTATCAGAAAGCCATCACCCGCCGAGCATGGCCAAGGCAAACCATGTGTCTGATTGTTTATCAGCACACCGCTGCTGGGTCTCCCCTGGCACCTGCACGAGGCTTTCATGGGCCCAATCACAGTGACAGCATGCTGCAACATAAATGGTCATTCTGAAATAAAATGAGTGCTGCCGCTGAGGTTTCGCTCTGAAGTTTGAGGTATGGGAGGAAGCTCTATGCACTCCGTGGCTCTCTGGAGCTGATGTAAATGCAAACCGTCAAATTGGAAATTTTGAGAACTCCTCAGCTTCTATAATTATTCCTATAGGTGGATTTCAGCTTTAAATGCACTTTTCCTCGACCTTGCCTGACATCAGGCTCTATGTACATTCCTAAACAGCTTGAGTCTGTATTGGTAGGAAACGTTGTATTTAAACACCAAAGTCAATCTGTCTTTTGGCCTAAACTGATTCCTGCTGCTTTATTGGGAAGTTTCTCTGTAAAGCATGGTCTGCCACTGGGCCATTGACTGAATGCACTTAGTCTGCCTCATTGTACAACATAGCAGGGGTTTTAAGAAGTCAAAGCCTTTTACTTTTACAAGTGGGTACAAAGCTTATAATTGTTCTTTGGGTGCACAGTTTATTTGAAAGTATACTGATTGTGCGTTTATTTTCATTAAGCAGATATATTTTTTCTTGACTCTGAAATGTCAATTGGATGTCGATGTTAAAACACCAGCACATATAACCAGACAGGTGCAATTTAAATGTTTGGGCATGCCTGTTTAAAGTTTTGTTACAAGTTCTAGGGATGTGAAAAAAATCAAAATTATAAGAGACCAGTTTTAATAAAATGATGCTTTTGTCCATCTGATAAAGTAAAAGCATTCAGGCATTTCTGTCTTTTCTGTTAAAGTGACAGATCAGAGCGTTTGAAGCAGGGTACCATGAAAAGGTTATGAACAATTAATATCTTACCTGCTCTAGGTCACTTACTTAATGGGCCAAGTTTGGAGACAGATTTTAATACTGACTGGACTGACAAGCTAACCAATGTACTGCTGCTGCCTTAAAGCAACTCCAGTCTGAAACATTTCATAGTATTTCACAAGAATCCTATTTTATATATCTCCATCAGTTTCACAGCACATTACTGCAGCTGCTATTTGCACTTGTATGACCTAAAATGTAATTTTACAAGACATCCATGCAAAAAAAAAAATGTGAATTTCAAAATTTGGCCTTTCAGATCTCAGCCACATGGCTTGCTGGTTGCAATACACAGAATTTAGTGAGGTCGCAATAAAAAAAAATTGGCCTGTGTTCTTGCAATTTTCTTGCAGTTCTAAGTTGCCACAGATTCTACAAAAGTCATCCATTGAGATGAATGCTCATAAAATATTGTTTGCATGAACCAATGTGAAATCTTTGAGACTGGAGTTGTTTTTGGACAGTTTTCTCCCAGATTAACCTTAAGTTTAACCGATTAAGAGATTTAAATTAAGTTCCTTCAAATTGCAGTTATTCCAAGAACTATCTACAACATTGTTCAAAAACTTTTTACAGATTTTAGTTCAAAACGTCTGCACTGTCTGAATAGGCTCCTTATTTATCGTGACATTCTGCTAAAATGACAAATAATAAAAGTGCAGCTTTTTATCACATCTTGAATAAGAAACAGTCTTTAAGAGGTAATTTATTTGAATCTCTTTCATGTTTTTTTACTCTTAAACAGGCGAGTACTGGTTTGTGTCTTATGATTTTTGATTTTAGGAGTTGTTTTATCCCCTGGAAGATTAATAAAACGAAAACCGCACACACACATGAGCAGAATCCTTATGCCAACGTGTAAATGGGGAGAAGTGGAACTGACAACATGTCTCTATAGAGCGTGTGTGTCCATCTCAGTGAACAGTCCTTGAACAAGGACATTTTTTTGATTTGGTGTGTCTTCCTCTGTGTGTGTACGTTCTCATGGCTCAAGGTGCTTGTCAGCTGAACGACTTTGCTGGGGGGATTAACAGTTCGGTGATCTCTACTTGAAATGCGTCTGAAGCTTTAAAAATAAAAAGTCAAACTCCTGACATACACAGAGCCTGTGCTGAGACTTTTTACATGTTCTTGCATCATCATCACACATCTAATTAAGCTTCCTCTGCCTCTTCCTGCCTTC
Source organism: Nematolebias whitei (assembly GCF_014905685.2). Taxonomy (NCBI): domain Eukaryota; kingdom Metazoa; phylum Chordata; class Actinopteri; order Cyprinodontiformes; family Rivulidae; genus Nematolebias; species Nematolebias whitei. Next base: position 18,174,257 of record NC_056510.1, read on the forward strand.
TATCCTACGTTGTCCTCCTTCTCCATTCCTCTTCCTCATTTTCTGCTCCCGAGCACACCTCTCCTCTTCATCAGGTTAATAAATATACATAAAAAACCAATTAGCATTCCACCCTTTCTCGGTTTTCTGGAAGAATCAATGAACACAATGCAAGCTGAGAGAAGAAGCATGTAGAAATCAATCAAAGTGAGAAATGCACTCATAAAATACAAACAAAAAGTGAAGAAGAGCGTCTAGAAAGGGAAGGGGCGCCCAGAGGACATACAGCTCCACCTGTGTCACTGATCGGTGAGGGAGAGCTGGGGATGTCGCAGCAGGAGATACTTGACTCTGATCAATATTTCACGTCTTACATAAAGCTGTTGCAGGTCCTATTTAGCCGTCTCCACTCATAGCTCGCCCTTCTTTGTGAAATATCATTCAATGTAGCACAGTCAGTAAAAAGTTACAAATGAAGGAATGTGAGAAGCAAAGAAACAAGAACATTCTTCCCGACATTTCAGAGACATCTGCAGAAGAACTTGATTTAACGTCGATTTTCAAAATCCACTGATTCCTTTAAAGCGTTCGTCGTCTGCGTGCCGAGCAGAGAACATCCTTGATTAGTCTGAAACAGAGAACGACTGCAGCAGCCACAGGAGAAAAAAACAAAAGTCGGTTTTGTAAGATTTATTTATAAGAAAATAATATGACAATAATACGAACATAAAATATGTCTTGAACTGCATTAAGAGGGCCTCTGTTAGTTGTGATAATGGTGGAATAAAAAGAAATAGAAAAACTTGTAAGGGTTTCTGTTGTTCTTTGAAAATAATACAGTCGTGCTAAATGACTATAGAAAAGATTTGCCTTAATCAGAGACGGTTCAGAGCTTATTGAAGTGGGGGTTTTGTGGAAAGGCTATGAATAATTAATATCTTACCTGCTGTAGATTACTCTTTGAACAATATCTGGAGGAAAAAATATTAAATTTGACTGGTGGGCTAACAGATAAAGAGTATAGTGGACAGCATTTCAAATGTTTAAATGTGAACGCTATATTAACTATTTTGTTGCTGTAATTTTAACACTACATGGTTATTTTAAAATAAATCTAATAACATTCCTGCTGGAAGTGCTACCGCTAGCTGCTCCTGCCTGTACTTGACCTGGCACATAATGTTACCACAGAATTCCATGTAAACTTGTTTTGTAAAATTTACAACAACGTAAAGGTGTTCTAAAATAGCGTTCACATGAACTGCCATGAAATTTCTGAGGCTGAAGTTTAAAAAAAGCAGCAACCTCTTTTAGTTTTAGCCTCACTTAGCAGTTAAATTGATTTTGACTGGATTGGTGACCGGTTTCTCCAAACTGAAGTTGTTCAAACTATCTACAGCAGGTAAGATACTAACCATTCAACAATTGTCTCACAAAACTCCACTTTAAAGGATCTAAACCACCACTTGGAAAAACTGCAACCATACTTGTGATAATTTTCAGTGATAGCATAGCAGATTAACAAAACAAAGAAACAAAAATTAAAAAATTAATGCAGCCAAATTTGATTTGATTGACTAATAAGAGGCTGGCAAATTTCTTGCTATACCTGCTACAATGCAACAACAAGTAACGTCCCATCGCATACTATAACACCCCTTAAAAAGGTGCAATAAGTGATTATTTCTGCTCAATAGTATAAACTAACAGTGAAATACTAGTCTAACAAACTTCTTTCCAAGTCTACTTTTTAATCATCTCAAAACAATGTTCTACTATCCTTATAGCCCCCAGATATAGAATTACAAAGTAGTTGTGTTATAATGTAGGGTAATATGGATAAATTAGACCTTTTTCCTCTACATTTAGCTTGCATGATAAGGTCCACCTACTTCTGTTGTGTTTCTTCTTGGCTGCTTGATGCTTCATGAAACCCTGAGCAGCTCTGTAGCTCAGTTACTCAACCTCAAAAAATGGCGCTCAGAAGAACAAAATGGTTTTCGAACCTTGGTCCGAAGTGGCAGGTACAGTTTAGGAATGTGCTTCTGTGTAACCTTTTGATTGTCAAACACTGACCTACCTGCCGCCTGTGGTGGTGCCAGTAAAGTGCAGACAAACTGTGCCCCCTCCCCCTACCCATACCCCCCAAACTCTTTTTTTATTAGTATTTTTTTTGTTAACAGCAGGGTTGTCCCTGCAGCTCAGAGAGGAACCATTAATGGGTTAAAAGGCTGACGTGCTCGAGGCCCATGAGAGGTAGCTGGCCTTGTCGTCATTATGCTAAAGTGTGAGAATTAGTAATGTGTGTGGGTGGAGCCGCTGACCAGAGAACAAGGGTTGGCGTGCTTATCTGCCACTCGAACGCTAAAATAGACTGAAGCATGACAAGCTGACAGCTGAAGATTGCAGAGAATTACCTCCCTGCTAATTATCGTCATTAACACAAACCATCTTTGCGCATACACATTTAATTTCAATGCAGACTCTCGGGGAAAAAAATATATTTTCCTCACTATCCTTTGAAGTGCTCCTATTCTACGCTTTTGAAATTTACTGAATAACCATATAACGAAGGTCTTTTTTGTCTGCCGTGCATGTACTTGGTATTCCTGTGCTTCCTCTTTGATTCCAGTGAGTTTCAGAAATGAATTCCATGCAGGGAAATGGGACAGAGGAGAAGCTGTGTGAAAATGTGGGGCGTACAATCCTCGGACACCTGCAGGAAAACAAATTCAGCCTGAATCGGACCCTGCAAAGCCCCGTGGAAGCAACAGATTGGGGTTCGCTCCTGATGGGTCCGTGTAAAAATAAACCCTGCAGGGTCGGCCTCTGGTGAAAGACTCTGCTCTGTGGAACCTCCTCAGTCCGTTACACAGTTGTTTCGATCTTTTCGATGATCTCTATCATGGATTTGGACGGGGAGAGAAGAGAACAGTCATCCTGATCCCAGAGACTTCTCGGACTCAAGTTTTCATCTGTGCTCAGCTCATCCTCCTCCTCATCCTCACTTCCCTCCTCACAGGACTCCAAGTAGTGCAGACCTAAGGCGTTAATGCCGGAGTCCTCCGAGCTGGACGGAGAGGAGCAGTGGTCCATTTTAGGGGCTTTTAGCTTTTCAACAGCAGAGAGGTGTTTCTGTTCACTGTGGACCTGCTGCACAGGAGCCGGAGTGTGCTGGATCCCTGGCTGTGGAGCGCTGACCAGCTGCTGAGGCGGATCGGGATTTACGGGCAGTTGAGGTGTAGCTAGGGCAGGTAGCTGAGGGGTGGAAGGTCGAGGTGGTTCTGGTAAGGGAGGCGGGGGACGCTGCACGTAGCACATCTTCCCGTTGATCCTTTTGACGATGTAGTCGTCCAGGAACAGGTCTGCGATGACGCAGTATTTGGGTGATTCTAGATGAGGCGGGGACTGGAAGCTGGGCGCCAGCTTCAGGAAGCGCTCGGCCAGAGAGACGGACATGTCGATGGTGTTGCTGCACTCTGCGCCCACAGGGGGCACAGCTGTGCTGGGCAGCTGGCACACATTGGTCATGGGCTGATACACGTATTTGCCTAAAAGAGAGGAAAACAAAAGACAAAAAAGGAAATCATTAAAAAACAGGTATGCATTTAATTATGAGTGATGGTTTTTATTTTTCATATGTATTATCATATGAATCTGCCCATGACTGTGTGTGTTTTGTCTTATGTGTTACCATAATATCTAATGAATTACTGAGCAGAGTTTAAAGAACACTTCCAACATGGCCACCACAGCTATGCAAACACATAAATAACTCAGTTGTACTAATATTGAACTAAAATTTCATGTGTTAGTAGCTGAAGCTGACCCCTCAATCATATGCTAAATGCTAACTGAGAGCACATCTGTTTTTAATCTTTACCCAAACTATTCAATTCAACTTGTCTGTTAGCAAATTATCTCATAAACCACTAAATTGATTTTAATAAAATTCCCAGAAATTAATCATTGGATGTACATCTATAAGTAATTAATTTTTGAAGGCAAAGTAATTGAAGATGGCCGCCACAGCTAACTGACCTTAGCAAACATATAAAAGGACATAAACTCATCCAATATAACCTCATCCAATTGTACAGATATAGATCAGATATTTTTTTGGTAGTAGTTGGGACTGATTACAACTTATTGGAAGTGCTAACAGATAGAATGATATTGCATACCATAATTTACAACGGCTATAACTATCTTCCCATCTTAAGAAGAATTTGGTTTAAAGCTTTGATGTGAAAGGCGATATACATTCTTTCAAGAAATGCTAGGCCTTTTTCTTACTTATTATTAAACAAATTAAATGAGTGAACGCACAAAAACCAGCATATATATGTTTGTAAAACATCTTTCATGCTGTTGAATTGCTGACTGAAGTTTAACTGACCAGGAATACGCATAATATACAGAAGCAAAGGCTGAAATTTTGACATTACTTTGATTTATTCCATTTTACTAAAAACAACGTGTGAAATTGTTAAATACAAACATTAAACTGACAAATAAAATTGTAAAACTGAGAAAGAAATCCACTTTTATACTCCATCCATCCATCCATTATCTTTACCCGTTTATTCCATTTTGGGTCACGGGGGTCGCTGGTGCCCATGTCCAGCAATCACTGTGCGAGGGGCGGGGTACACCCTGGACGGGTCGCAAGTCCATCACAGGGTCACATAGAGACAAACAACCATGCACTCTCACTCACACCTAGGGACAATTTAGAGTTACCAATCAGCCTAACATGCATGTTTTTGGTCTGTGGGAGGAAACCGGAGCACCCGGAGAAAACCCACGCATGCACGGAGAGAACATGCAAACTCCACCACGCATGCACGGAGAGAACATGCAAACTCCACCCAGAGGGCCCCTGGACCGGGGTTTGAACCAGGGACTTGTTCGCTGAGAGGCAGCAGCTCTACCAGTTGCGCCACCGTGCTGCCCCAGTTTTATACTAATTTATGATATTTTATCAATGTTTTTTCATGGCTTCTTATATTTATAACACGTTAAAACTTTATTTATTTTTTTATCCGTGTTCAAAGAGCGACACCCATAAAGGGCAAAAAAATAATAAAAGTCAAAACTCATTCCTCTTCTTTAAATACTGAGACACAGATACTTTGGTTCAGTTTTTATAAAACCCTCAGTTTTTAAGAAGCTATTCAACTTTTCGAAGAGAAAAGAAAGTTGCCTTGGGGCTGAATCTTTTAGAAACGAACGACTAAGAACAAAACAAAGATGGATTGGACATCTGGCAGTGATATTTTCCACAGAAGCAAGAAAACCAACACAGGGTTAAAAAGCAGAGTATAAGAGCAGCTCTATGTCTTAGAGGTTAGTGCTGCCACATCACATCAAGAGGACCCAGAGCGAGCAGGGTTTATGTGGACTTCCTCTGGGAGCTCTGGTTTCTCCCAACAACAAAAACATGCTCAGTTAATTCTCCTGCCCTTGACCAGCACAGTGCCTGCGTGCTGCGAATCACCCCAAACTGCTGCACCGCTGCACTGCTTCTAATGTTAAGGATGGCTAAAAGCACAGAACACATTTCTGTATAGGGCTCAAAAGAACAAACGTAAGCCAGATATCAGACAAACAAGTGTTTGAGCCGTCTCTTCTGATAAAACCCCACTGAGATTAAAAATCTCTTTTCAAGGGAGACCTGATCAAGAGGCAGCAACAAATACCAGACAAAAATTACACCATTAAAAGAAAATGTCAAACTGTAAAAAAAACAGGTACGTGTCATTGAATTGGCCTCAGTAACTTAGTTTGGATGTAAATGCACTGAATGAGATGAATTCTGTCAAGCTCAGAGATTCTTGTGGCAAGTTCCAAAAAGAGGGAGCAGAGTGAACGAAAGCCTTCCTACACAATTCAGTCCGAGCAAAAGGAACAGAAAGAAGCAGCTAATCATGTGAGCGAAAAGTCAAGACGAAACGTTTCTCCCTTAAAGAAACTGGTCCGGATGAAATGATTTAACCTTCTTTTGTTATCTACCTAAATGATTAAGCCTGCAAACCTTTTTATCAGTTTCAACATTTTTCAGTGCAATTGAAGTACAAATATAGAGTCCAAGTCCAAGCAGTGCCTTGTAATGGAAGTTAACCAATGGGAGTTCCTTTGGGTGGTCAGACCAGGCCATCCCACCCGTGAGTACAAATCACAATGGTGTGTTGACATTTTACAGTTTGTAATGATCCTCAGAGAAAATAGGTAGACAAAGTCAAGACATTCTGAGGAAGCAATCAAAAGAGCTCCATAGTCCTAAACAGACATAAAAGTTGCAGACACAAGCTGCTTCTTAGCAGTATATGAAAAACACAACTTGTTTAGAAAATGAAAGCCCAGCCTTTTCACAAGACTTTCCACATGGGGTTTGAAAGTGAGGGAATCATCAATCAAAATGCCCAAATATTTATATGTGTGAACCAACTCTATTTCATTCCCACTGCAAGAGAACACAGAGGAGCTCTTTTGTGCTCCTCTGGATATGGAAAAGTACAGTACATCGATTTAGTTCAGGACAAGTTTTAAATTTAATAAAGAGCATTGGATAGCAGCAAAGTATTTTTGTAATAGTTCAATAGCCTGAGTAGAAGTGGATCCAGTGCAATAAATAACTGTGTCGTCTGCATAAAAATGCAAATTAGTATCAGACACGTTCTGTCCCAATTCATTTATATAAATTGTGAATAGAAGAGGACCTAACATAGAACCCTGTGGTACCCCCTTATGAACAGTTACAACTTCTGAACACAAATTATCATGTTTAATACATTGTGTCCTATTCCAGAGATTATTTATAAACCAAGCAATAGCTTGTTTAAAAAATAAAAATAAATAACAGAGTCCTGCAGCCTGGCTATCAGAATTTCATGGTCTACAGTATCAATTGCTTTTGACAAATTGACAAAGAGAGCCGCACAGCACTGCTTCTTATCAAGAGCGACAATAATGTCGTAAACCACCTTCAAAGCAGCTGTTATGGTACTATGCCTCTTTCTAAAGCCTGACTGAAAGGGTGAGATGATGGTATTGCGAGATACAAATTCCTTAACTTGGTCACTCACAAGAGACTCTAAATTTTTTGCGAGCATGGAAAGATTATGGTAGATTTTGATATAACCAACTGAAAATAGTGTCTTAAGATATACATTTTAAAATACTTGTTAATAACAGCTGCATTTAATTGTTGTTTGCTTTCTACAGAACCTCACTTCAAAAGATCTCAGCTATTACTTTTAGAGTTTACTGCTATTTTGCAACTTTAAAAAAAAATCTTAACGTAATTTTAATTTGCAAGATGATTATTCACACAAAGACTTACAGTGCTATAACGTTTATTGTCCAGTAATTTCTCAGGACATGAAGCCATATTTTGTTGCAGAAGTTCTGCAACACCTTATATTAAAGTGAAGCTTCATACGGTGGTGGCACACGAACGTGATAACTGATTCAAAATGTTCATTATTAACGACCGCTGACTAACTGAGCGGCACCTGAATACTGGAGCTCACATGTGTTTAATTATGTCTCAGGAGAGTCAGAGAAACGACAGAAGATGACAGGCTTACGTATCAACTCCTCCTGCTCTGCATCCTTGTCTTTTATTTCACTGACAGAGGGATCCATTCAATCAAAACCTTTTTTTGTGTTCAGGTTACAGTGAAAACATAAAGCAGCTCTCCTATGTTGAGTGGGCAACATGATTCAGAGGCGTCAGAACCGTTTTTATTTTTCCGACCACAAATGGCGTAAGACTGCTGCTGATATCGCAGGCAAGAGAGGGAAAAAACAGAAGCTGGTTTCTCCTAAACGAAGCGAACTCAGTGGTCCATGTTCAGAATGGAACGAGCTCATTCAGGCAGACGAGAACGTGGCAACAAAAGAGAGCTAAAGCTATAAAAGGCGACGTGTTGACATTTAGTTTTAGCATATTACATCTAATTGCATTCATCCATCTGGAGTTTCAAATACCAAGAGCGCTACTGAGAGACAGACGGATGCCTGCTTAGACAACGAGAATGCACACAGACATATGGAGCCAATGCTACACCAAGACTGGCTCTTTCTGGTAGTCTTACAGCAAAAACACAGTCTGTAAATCTACAGGGAGCCTGCACTCGTATAGTTAAATACATCTCTGTGTCTGTAGGCCCTGAGGAACATTACATGACTGCAGTTAATCTCACTTACTGTATAGTCTGGCTAAAATAAAAACAAGAAAACCCTGCGGCCTGAGAATAGTTGAACTGTAGGCAACAAAGCAGGTGGAAAGCTGGAAAACTGTGTGCAGTGATGAGGCTAAACAATGCATGGTTTAAAAAGGCAGGGAAATATTCTGTGAGAACATGCAGGTGATCTTTCTGCATGGCTAGTTCATGAAGTCATCATGAAATGAAATCTAACATGATTTTAAATCAAGCACTCATAAACTGTACAGTGCAAATATTTAACCACACCTAGCTCCTTTATGTTTTGCTTCTGAGCTGCAGATTTTCATGTGCCGTATTTTTCGGACGATAAGGCGCAATTAAATCCTTTAATTTTCTCAAAAATCAACAGTGAGCTTTATAATCTGGTGCGCCTTATGTATTAATTCTGGTTGTGCTTACTGACCTCAAACTGATTTTATTTGGACCACGGAGCTCAAAAAACTGTCAAAATGTTTTAGTTTTGTTTAATGCGCCTTATAATCTGGTGCGCCTTACAGTCTGGAAAATACTGTAATTTTTTAAGTGGTCTTTATTAATCGTTCTCCATAATTTCTGAAAATATTTTGATTTGCTTCTTTGCATTTATGGATGATTCTTTTCACTCACGTTCAGTCAAGTCCTTGTATTAAATTATGTGTGCATGTTGTAAAGTGGGTGCCTAAAAAATGAAGAATGTGGACAGGAAGAGGCCAAAAGAAGTGTCTAAAAGAAATGATGTGCAGCAGACGAATAATATCTAAACGACATGTCTTTAAGAACAAAAAAAATTCCAACAAAGACCTGAGCATTCTTTAATTTATTATACTTTACGATAATGGCTAATGGCTTTTAGGAAATTATCTTGATGCTCAAAAACTTTTTTTATATTTGTCAACCTGCAATATCTAGTGTAGTTTTTGATGATTTAACTGACAGAATAACAAAAACTACAGTACGCCTTTGTGACTGGCTGAACGTAAATGTTTGCTCAGCACATTACCAAGAGGGTACTAACTTTAGATTTATTTTTCTGTAGGTTTGCTTGAAGATATTGATGCAGTCACGTTTTTGGGGCAAATTAGAAAGTGTAGTTGTTTCATTGGGATTACTCCTGTTTGCCATGTCTGTCCACTAATTAAACAAGCAGTAAGCCAATGTCCCTTGTTGTTAAAGGACTTGACGTTTCCTAAAAAAAAAAAAAAAAAAGAATACGGGTGTACAAAGATTAATCTATGGTGGTCAATGCCCCTCTCACAATGATCCATTACTATGCAGTGCCTCCTAAAGCAAAATAAAAATAAATAAATAAACCCGCCACTGTTCTTATACCATGTAACTCCTACCCCCTTAACATCTTGAACCAAAAACATTTCCAGTCCAGACAAACACTATTCTCGAACACTAAACATTCACATTTAAGCAATATAAAAACTATAAAACTTGGTTTTGTCAAAAGAAAGAGGTGGTTGGTTTATATTTACTGTATATAAATGGTGGTGGCCATCTGGATTTTTGACTTGGCTGACCCAATTTTTAATTTCTTGCACATTAATGCAGCCACACACCAAAATGGAAGTAGGCAAGTCACTTATTGTTTTAAGTTTTCCTCCTGAAATTGTTAACAAATATACATATATAGGCATAGCCATCTTGGATTTTAACATCTCCAACCAAATGTTGAAAGGAAACTTTTTTTAAGCCTAGATCTAGCCACATATCAAAATAGAAGTCAGTACCTCACTTATTGTTCGTTATACTGCTCACAACATGGACAAACATTTAGGGCTGCAGCCATCTTGAATTTTCACCTGGCAAGCCAATTTTCAGAAGGCACATTTCTTATGGTTAGATGTAGCCACACACCCAAATGGAAGTCAGTATCTCACCTATATTTCAAGTTATCATGCTAAAACGGATGGATAGACAGACGAATGGATGGTTTTTCCAATTCCCCCTTTTCGCTCTGCAACGGGGGTCAACAACAGTGAGATGGCATGTATGACCCACCCCACTCTGCCTCTGACTGGCGAGTACTCACAGCCTTGTTGGTTGTGTTCAAAGACTTAAATTATAATTAGTTTCTTTGGACATTCTGGTAAAAGAAACATTGCATTCACTCTCCTCCCCCTGTAAACACGTAAACTAAACTGATTCAAAGACTCTAGTGTTGCCAGATCTAAAATACAAAAACTCAGCAACAGTGTTCCCTAAAATGATTTTGCACCGAATACTTCATCAGTTATTTGATATGTATAAATAAAGTGGCCTCTCTGTTCTTCATCGTGTAGCTGCAGATGGGTCACGTCTGTTGGGCTTGTTGTGTAGACCTGGTTGCTTGTTTCTCTCGTAAGGTCTGACAACTCTGTTGTTAGCTAGAAACAAGTTAGCATGTACTTTAGCTAACTCAAAGTCAAATGTCCAATTTGAAATATTTTTTGTTTCTTTTTGCCAAGTTGTCTGTTATGTGTGGACAAATAGTTCATCCCTTGAGTTTGGGAGTCTTCTACAGTATGTCCATGTAAATTATAAGGGGAGTGGTGGAGCAGAGGTTAGAGAGGGTGAGGTTGTGATTGGAAGGTTGCCAGTTCGACCACAGTCTGGGAGCTTGAGCAAGGCCCTTAACCCCCATCTGCCCCCCTATAGGCACCCTAGATAGCAGACCACTGTGGCAGCTCGGTGGTCTGTGGTTGTGACAGGATTCAGCGTTCAGCGTAAAAACTATTGCAAGTCTTTGTGCAAGTTCACTCACTGTGACGACCCCTGAAGACGCGAACCACCAAAAGATAAAATATGTTTGAATAAATTACAGGTCGTACTTAAGACGCTTGCCAAAACAAAATGTTTTTTTCTAAAAATTATCTCATACTGGACTCAAAATCAACAACAAAAAGACTGTCACAATTCTAACAAACACTTACTGAAAGATGTTCAGGCCACTTTAAAAGATTTAAAGAAAGTCTGGATCCTTGGAAACAAAAAAAGAGAGAAAACTCAAGACTTCAGCAGATTATTAACCATTTTAAACGCAAGCAGAGGATTTGGTGGGGTAAATATCAAGGCATACAAATCTGATATTGTTTCATTCAATTAGTGCCATTAAAACTTATTTACAGCCAAATCACATGAAAACCGGTGAACGGCTCTCATTTCTTCCTGCGTTAACGCCACAGCTAAGGCAGAGATGTGTCTGATACAACCGTTGTATTAAATTTTATAAAGTAATCCATCAGCAGAGCTCTGCTGCTTCTTAAAACTGAGACAAACGTACAGGTCATCTGAGAGGCCAGAACAAACTACTGTGAAGCGAAGGAGGAATTTTTACCTTTCAATCTATTTTAAGGGCTTTGTGTTGAATTATGTTCAATGAAATGTTAAAGAAATACGTCTCGCCTTTGAGATTTCTGTCTGTGGAGTTTACAAGGGATTTTTTTTTTTTTTTCGGTGTAACACTAAAAGAAGAAACTATGAAGCAAAAGTTCAGAAAAACTCTCCTGTTCTACATTGCTTCTTTTTTTTTTTTACTACTTTACATTTAATTTTCTCTTCTTGTTTGAGTCTGTCAATTTGGTTTGAACATGACTTGTGTTAACAATTTAAAAAATGTCCTTTAATTAATGAAGGCCAAAAAAGTTCTGGTTAATTTCAAAATTTCAGCTAATATTTGAAAAAGGTACATTTATTTTATGATTATTTTGCATTTAGCAAACTAAAAATTCTCCTGTCAAACATTGATATCTGAAGATTTCTTCTGTCAACTACTTATAAACCTGTCCTTTGACATTAATGAAACAATAAACCAAGGAAGATGAGGAAATGTGAGACGACTTTGCGTTCCATTAAGCTCCACTTTTCAGAAAGAAATTAAACCAGCTCAAGCATTTATATCCAGGCACCTTTAAAAATATCTTGCAAACCTTTTATTACAGTTTCCACTGTTATCTCGGTTGCTCCCTGTTTTTATTTCCGTCCTAATAAAAAGGAGGCCAGATGCATAAATCTCTGTGTAGTTTCATGAATAAAACTGTGTGAGAACGTGAACTCTTTCTGACAGATTCGTAAAGCCCTGCATGGGTATGGTTGTGTTTCAAATATTTCTATCATTATTAAATTATACGCATTCGCAGTTTGATTTATATTCTATTATGAGCGTAAACTCGACTTCAAATAACATTATGCACACAAAAACACTTGTTTGTATCAGAACTAGACAAGAACAATGGCAATAAAAGGAACAGTATTCAAATAAACCCAGTTTTATCAAAAGTGACACTGAGACACATTTGGTAGTAATTTAGAGAAACTAAATGGATTAATTAAGACTTAAATATAAAAACAAGCAGTGCAAAACCTGCTAAATGAATAAATTGAAAGCATTCAGCTCCATTAGGACTGAATTATCTGCAGAGGTAAAAATAAAAAAGGTTGGATTACAGAGCATCACTTTATACAAAAACAACAGAGACGGTGGATCAGTTCCATGACAAGCTCCAGGAAACTAAAAACAGCACGTGAGGCTGTAGACAAAAAATATACAAATGTTCTATGAATATTTCATTTTAGCTGTGCTAGAGGTGTTTAGCCACAATGCCAGAAAAATTTTAAATAAAAATATACATAAAGAAACAATGTATCCATTTTCTTTACTGGCTTCTCCTTTATAAGTAGCAGGGAGCTGATGCCCAAGTTCAGCAGTCACTGCGAGGGAGGCGGGGGACACCATGGACAGATCGCAAGTCCATCGCAGGGACAAAGAGACAAATGAGGGATAATTTACCCATTTAGAGTTACCAATCAACCTAACGTGCATGTTTTTGGTCCATGGGAGGAAACCGGAGTACCTTGAGAAAACCCATGCGTGCACAAAAAGAACATGGGCGGTGAACCTGCGACCTTTTTGCTGTGAGGCAACAACTCAACCACTGTTCTACCATGAAAAAAATAAGCCAAGAAAGTGAAAATAAATAATCTCTATCAGACTAGAATAAAAGCTCTGAAATTGTCTTGCTGTTAAATTGTTTTGTTGTCCTCTCATTTCTCCCACTGCTCTCTAAAGAATGACTGACCATTAGTTGTGTGTAGTAAAAACACGCTTGTGTATTTTGTGCATGCACATTAGTAACGCATCTGACCTCATTCACATCTAAAGGGGTTTTGCCTGTTTCTCCCACAGATCCAGTGGGAAAAAGCAATAAAGCAAAAACAAAACATGACAGCAGGATAGACTTGATGCTAACGAGGTAACGTCACCCAATGCTAAGTTCATTAACGTATTTAACAGCTTTAACACAACAATAAATATTATATAAAAGACTGAGTTTATAGTAGCAACTCTCATAAGTGTGGGATCAGTTCTTAAACGTGAGAATAAGACAAAAATCTTTTTTTTATAGCAAGTTTGTCCTGAAGCATCCTTTATCTTTTGTCCTTTTTGTCACTTTCTGCTGTATTTTCCAGCTGCTACATGACAGCACTGAATATTCCATGTTTGGTTTTAAACAAAGACAAAAAAGAACAAACTACATCAGCCATCTGTGGCATCGACCGTAAATGTCAGATATTTCAGTCCGATTCGCACATTAGCAGCTTTTCAGAACAAACACAGACAGTGTTTTATGCTGTCAGTGCACTCACTCAAAGCAGCTGCTGAACAGGTTCGGGTAAAAAATTATAACAAAGAGAGAGAAAGAACGCCTCGACTGGAAAGAGCTTTCATCACATCACAATTAGGTCCAGATTAAAATAAAAAAAAAAAAAGTTCACTGATGACTGATGAAAGGCATTCTGGGAGATGGAGATTATTAGGAGATGCATATAAGACTTTTATCTTTCAAAAACGTTAATAATGTGTGGAAGATTACTGCAAAAAATATTTTTGCTGATGGTTAAAATACATACAAAGAAATAAAATTAAGGATCAAATGCACTCGTTACTCTTAATATTTGATTAGGCATTCAAACAAGCAGTATAAGAGTGTTACGTGCAGCCTTGAGTTGTATTTCAAGGATGTTTAAGAGTTAAACGAGTTCATGAGGAAGCTGGAGAGCAGGCAGGGAGTGGATTACTCCTCAGTTTGCACCCAGCTCCATCTTGCCTGCTGCCTTTCTCCTCCCCTGGGCTCATGACTGGCCGCTGGCTGCTCTCCCTCTCTGGTTTAATGGAGACGGCAGAGTCTCTGGAAAATATTGCATGCCCCTTTCTGGTCTCCCAGTCTCCATTATGGAGCTTCAACATCTCTCTGTGCACATTTCAGCCCGCTGGTGGGCCTACTGGCAGCAGCTGGGACTCAACAGAGTCCAAATTCCTCTAACAGATTTCTGAACAATTCTCTCAAGCTGATGTTTTGGGGTTTTTTTTTTTTTTTGTATGTGTGAGCTGAAGTCTTTATGTGCAAAGCGACATGAGTTCAAAGCAGAACGTTCCTAAAACACAAAGACAAAAGCAGATTTTTATCCCGACGCTTCCTGCAGCCAGTTGGCCAGAGGAGAAGGTCTGCTCGCACATCCGCTGCTTCTTTTGTCTTTAAATCTCTCCAGCAAAAGGGGCCACAGCTGAGGCAGCAACACAGGTCTCAGGTTTCAGTGAAGGGGACGTTCTAACCCAGAGTCACGTGAAACGCCTTTCCTGTTTCCTGCATGCCAGAGTTCCACATATACAGCTTATATGATGTGAACATCCCACAAAGAAACTACTGAAAAGACTAATGTTTGCTCCATAATGATTTGAGAAATATGCACACTCTATAGAGCAATATTATGGCAAAGAAGTCAACACATGTAGATTTACTTGACATTTCCAACACAAGCCTCCTAAATACATTTATTTTTTTATCTGATTCTTGCTTTGGAAGTTGTAGTAGTAGTTGAACAACTTTACTTATTATTTTTAAAAGAAAATGTAAAGATGCTAAAAATAAAGCTATTTAAGCATCTTATCATACATGATATCCATTTTACTGTCTTGTGTTTTAACCACACTTCTTGTGACTCACAAAATGAGACAAGGATATTGTAAAGGATCGAGTCAGAACACTTCATTTAAATTCTAAAAGCAGCGCTTTTATTTGCCTACAAGTTCAGCTCCTCTTAGTGAGGCGTCATGTACTTGATCTTCAACCAGTTTGTGTTCTTCTTTTGTAAATGTCAGCCGATTTGTGCTCGTCGTCTTTGTGTGTTCACGCTTACTCTAAAGGCAGCGACCCTATATATAGAAACCACTGCCCAGAATGCCATGTGCTAAGAGGTCTCTGCTATTGTCTGTAGCTCCGACGACACAGTTGGAGTAATATAATTTGTTAGGATGTTCATCGTGATTCATTGTTGAAAAAGTTGTTTTCTAGCTGTTATTTTTCACACATAATTTAAAGTAACCTTCTCGCCTGCTTGCTATAGCCACCCTGCCATGAGCATTGTTGCTGCAGTCTGAATAATTGGTTGTTTGCTTTTCGGCAGGCCAAGTCGACCACTTAACTTTGTTTTACCCGCAGCTTTTTGACAACCCAGTTCATTTAAATTTGCCCATGGAGAGCTCTCTCAATGCTTCACGCTCAGAAAATAAGAAAATGAAGGGCAAAGTTGTTATTTTTTTTGTCCGAAATTATAGAAGATGTTTGTTTTAAATCATAATCACTGAGCTCTAATTTAAAATTACACGAAAGTAAATAAATCAGCAGCGATGAGAAGCAGGATACAAATGTCCAGTTTATGTCTAACTTCACACAACCAACTATTCAAGTGGCATCAACGCAAGCAGTCAGAGCATCTGTGAGCCACAAGCTTCAAACTATCTGTCCTTTTTAAAGCATACTTTGGTGTGTAAAAATCCCCTTCAGGTGTCATTGAAAGATCGTTTTTTATTTTCATCAAAGGTATTTTTAATCCAACCCTCTCACTGAAGGAGATGGAGGTCACTGAACTCCATCTTTCTGTCAATACTGGACAGAAATTAACCTCTTAAACAATTTGTAATGAACTAACTGACCATTCAGTGCACTCCAGCTGGGGGTTGTGGACACTTTAGTGACAAATGAGTAAATTACATACTGCAAAAGTGAGGATCTATGAAGTAGTAAAGTGTCACATCAAAATAAAGGTCACTTGTTTCTTTGTTGGCCGGTGCAGAACTGAAGACACCAGAAAAACGATTATTTCTACCACCAAACCTCAGAGTCTGTGGTTATTTGCTAACATAAGAGAAGTATCTCACATATCTGCAACTGCACATGTGTTCTGTCATAGGAGTGGACCATGCCGCTGTCGAAATACAGATTTAGGATTTATAGGACCTAAACTGAGCCGGGTTTGAGACGCAACACCATGTTCAAAATTTAAGAGAAGAGGGCAAGAACAACTCTAGCGAAAGTTTGGAAACTCCTTCACAAAATGCTGCTCATCACTTGCAGCAGCAGCTAGCTGTAACACTTCTAGTGCACCCTAGGCACTTCCTGCAAGAATATCATGTTATTTCTGCTGAAATAACTGGGAAATGACACATTGATGGTGGTGTTTAAGTTTATTTACATTTTTCTGAGATTTAAGTTATTTTAAGATGGCAGCAATCCCCGACACAGCTCAGATTAGCCGTTAGCTCGTCATTTCGGTCAGAATTAAAAAAAATTTCCAAAATGAGGTTGTCCGAAGAGCTTTTTAGAACAGGTAAGATGCTAATTGTTCACAACTTTTCCACAGAAACTCACTCCAAAATACCTGAACTATCCTTTTAAATACATACTAGTCACTAGACGTCTACATCAAATGAATCCAGAGTGGAAAACAAATCTCCTGTTTGTGTTTCCTGGTTTTCAATCTGCTGAGCTGTGGTATGACGGTAATAATCCACACCGACTCGCTGCAGACTTTCTGTGGTTTTCCTGCGCCGATCACTAACACAGCATCTATTAGGGTGATGGAGGAGCTGTAGTTTGTCAACATGAACAATGAATCAAAACTAACCCCCTCCACCCCCACCCTCAGGCCCGCTCTGACCATTTACTGATCCTTTAATAATAGGTGAAACATTTTATGAGTCAGAACTGCAGTAAATTTTGAATTCGTCACCAGATCGATGGCCAAGGGTGGCAGCAGCAAACCTCCGTATTTTCTCCCCTCTGAGACAGTTGCGAGCCCACAGCGGAGTGATGTGACAGATGAGTGTGCTGAGAAAGTCTGGCAGAGAGAAGTCCCACTTTCTTGTGTCAACATGGGGAGAACAAGTCCCAGCATCAAAATGAGTTCTGACAGAGAACAAGCAGACTGACAGGGCTGCTCAGCGCTCATTACAGACTCGCTTAATGAGTAATTCATCACTGCTTGGTAGGTGTAAACCAGGGAGGGAATAAAGTCCAAGCATACATGGTCCGGGCCAGGTGGCTCCAGTGACGCTGTGAGCAAAAAGCTCTCCTCAGCTATGACATATTGGCGGTGACACTAAACACAGCTAATTACTACTAATGAGAGGCTTGGACTGATGTTGTCACCAGCTGGGAACACTGCCTCCACCTACATCCATTTCTCTTCTTCTTTTCCTCCATTTTCTCTGCCAAAAAAAGAAGCAACAGCTACATGAAATACCACCGAATCAGTCAGAGTAGCTTTGTAGAGATGCCCGGTTTCCAGCAGAAATAAGAGGAGTGAGGAATTACTCAGGAGAAAGCCTCACGTTGTTTCGAGATAATGGAAATTTGGGTTTGAGAGCATAAATGCTGAGCAAAATCTTGCGACACAGTGACCTTTTTGTGTTTGTTTTTCTGAAAACCTATTAAAATTGTAATTAAAAAGGCAGTCTAGTAAGGCTCCCCCGTGGTGAATGAACAATTACCAGCTTCTGCACAAGTTTGTACGACAGGCAGCCGCCACGGGCGCATTTAAAATGAAAATGTGATGAGATACGGGGAGTTACAACCCTTTTTTTTTTTTTTTTTTTGCTCTTTTGCATTCAGCATCATTATGCCTTGCTGGAATGGAGGAGGAATTGAGCCAAGCAGGGAGGCATCACATCCACAAGCAGCCTGCTATAGTTTTCTCAGCGGGTGTCCTGGTTCTGTCTGATTCAGCAGCCAACGACGGTTTATGTTCACTGTTGATGCATGCACATTCTGCACGAGTTACAGTGGAGAGTGATAGGAAAATGGAAAAACTTTGTTATTGTTTCTTATTTATGGCCTAACATAGAAAGTAATAAAGGCCTAGCATTCCTTAAAGAAATAAATATCACCCACTTCCTTTCATGCTGTAGAAAACATGGAAAAAAAGAAAACGTTATGTGCTTTCACCCATGCAATACTGTGACATTTTAAAATTTGAGTTTGACAAACTTGGTGTGAATGACTCTCAGCTACTACCATACCAAGTTTTAGCACAATGTTCATAAAATTCACTGACCTATAGTAATTTTTGTGTTAACTAAGATCAATTAGCTCTGGTGGCCATCTTGAACTGAGCTCTTTTCAAATGTTAATCAGTTGTAGATGAACAGCCAGCAATTATTTTCTGAGAGTTTCATTGAAATCCATCAATTAGTTTATGAGCTATTTTACTAACAGACAAGGTTGACTCCAACAGTCAATGCCAAGGTTTTAAGCAAATATGTCATTCAATGTGTTGCCCCCAAAGTATGGAAGTTACCATCACTACATTTTAGGTTAATAACTGTAAAATTAGCTGAGCAGCCATTTTTGTTGGCTGGGTCAGACATCTTGAATTGGGTTGCCTCAAAAAGGACAAATAGTTGACAATATACATTCAATACATTGTAAAAGTTATGTTAAAATCTATGCAGTGGTTCATGAGATAAAAAAAACAAAAAACAAAAAAAAGAGCACACCCCAATAAAATATAATAAAATAAAATAAAAACACCCCTCCATTTTGGTTTTCTTGCACATTTCCAGCCAGTGGGATGAACGTGGAGTGAAGAAGCCAGTCTAAACTCTCACAGATGAACCAGAACTGAATGGGCTACGCGTGGAATCCTAAGTGGGTTGTAAGAGACACTGGAAAGGATTCATCGTTTTTCTGCCACATCTGATATTTCAGAACCACCTGGCTCGCGGAGGGTGGAGGCGTGCATCTAAATCCAACGATTACACAGCAAAGATTACAATGTGACTTGTGCAGTTGCACACTGTAAGCCCCCGTGCGACTGCTGCAGAGGAGATGGTGATTGTGTTTTACACTGATCTGAGGATTTTCAGGGCAGCTGGAGTGAGATGAGGATAAAATGGGGCAGCACAAAAGAGATGGACATCCTGTCAGGGTCAGACACCGCTACAGGGACTCTGCTCTGGAGTTTAATGGTCGGGCAGAGAAAGGTTAAAACGGAGAGAAACTGTCTGAGGTACAAGAGAGCTGAAAACACAGCTGACACTTCTCCAGTTGAATGTTTTCCAGTGGAGCATGCAGTCACAAATATCCAACACAGCCAACTTTGTGCTCTTGATAAATGAAACTTTTGAGATTAAATAAAGGCCAAGCATTCCAGGAATGCATATCATCCGCCGCCTTTTATGCCGCAGAGATATCATCTAAGATGTGCGAGATGATGTTACACTCAGAGTGTGTGTTGTGGATAACTCTCTGCTACTACCACACCAAATTTTAGCTCAATATCTGTATAACTGATTGAGTTATAGCTGTGGTGGCCATCTTGCATTGCACTGACTGCAAGAGTCCATCACAAATGTACATCCATGGATTATTATTTTATATTTTATTACAACCTATGCAGTTGCTTATGAGATATTTTGGTCACAAATGGACAAACTTTCTTCAGTCCCATGTCCCCATTGAGGAGATAAATCTTTAAAAATGGTCCATAAAGCAAATAAAGCTTTACAGCTTCTTTAACAAACTGAACAATACTAATCAGTTCTGCCCTATTTTCCAGTCATGACTGTTCAAAGCATCATTCATGTGATACATGAGTGAGACTTTAACGTTTAACTGGGTTGGTTTAGAGATTTCAAAGGACTTCCAGACATTCTGATGATAAACTAAGAAAACATCACAACCATGGCCTTTAAAACAGAACTGAAAGTGATGATTCAGCGGTGTGACAGTGTCACCGTGATGTGGCCAACACCAACAGAATCAAAAGAGAAAACCAGACCAGACAAATACCCCTGCTCCTCCTCCATTGTTCATGTGTTTTTGTTTGGCTCCTCGATGACATTTAAGACATCTATAAGTTCAATCTTGCTCCTGGAGGGGTAAACATCCCCCTGAACATGTTAGGCACATACATTTGTCACATTCAAACCTACTTATAGATCATACATCCTCACAGATTTATCAACCACAAGCGCAATTTTGGTCTGTTTTAACTTTTCACATATTTTGGCTACAACACATCTGGCTACAAAGCCAACTTACAGTGACACCAGCCCAAGTGGCAGCACCAGTGCAGCTTGAAGCACTTCCCGTGGCTGTGCGTGGCGCAGATGGAGAGTCCATCACAAGGCAGGAAGTCTGGTCTCCCCGCGCAGCTCCTGGCCAAAGCCTGCGCCTCGTCCAACTTCTCACTCTTCGGACACTTATGAGCTCCCGAGGCGGCCATGCCAACATTTCCCGAAGCCCCCCCGCCCAAACCACCACCAAGCCACACAATCTAATCTTTTAAGTCAACTGGGACATAAAACCCGCGCCTTGACGGTCCGCGCAGAGAAAACCCCGCAGCTTTTGGACGGAGGGGGGGTCTGAATCAGAGCCGCTCCGTGAGACGCATCGTGCGCGAGTAGAAGCGACGAGTTATGTCATATTTAAAGCCTCCCGTCATCCGCGCATCTCTCCATCCATGGTCGTGCCTTGGCGTCGGGAGGCTCCTCAGCTGTGCGCGGCTCCGTGACGCGCAGCTGATCTTCAGCACGCGGCGGGAGGAGCCCCGACAAACACAAAGCACTTCAAACGAGGCTTTCATCAGCATCACCTCCACCACACACACGCACGCACACACACTTCAAACATCACGGTCTGAATTTCATCGCCTTTAAGTGATTGCTTTTACAAGTCACAGCTCCTCAGATGGATTCTACTTTAATGTTTTACACCTCTTAAAGCGTATTTCTTGCAGATTTATGCAACTAAAATATAGATTCCCTTAAAAACAAACTGGAAAAACATCTGGAAAAATGCAGCTTCCTGAAGTTAAATCATCCAGCGGTTTGTTGAGAACTCTCCTGCCGCCAGGGGGCAACCCAAACATCTGCTCAGCCCTGAGACTGGACATTTACCCAAGAATGACAAACTGATTTCTGGAAATTGTGTTTGCAGCTGTGCTCCTCCCTCAGCTCCTCTCTGTCACTGTTACAGCTGAGCCAGCAGAAAGCAGCACACCCCCAAAACAGCTCTCAAGCTCCCTTCATTAAATATTTATAACAATAATGAAACTAGTATTTCATGCATGCACAAGTTTTTAGTGTAGATTTTGTGTGAACTTCATGTATGTGTTAGGAGTCAGTCTCAGCTACTACCAGACCAAATATCACCCAAATATATTTAAAACAGACAGTGTACTAACAATATTTGTGTTTACTAAGGTAGATGAGCTGTGGCGGCCATCTTGAACCAGGCTGGCTTTAAAAGTTAATCAGTTGTAGAACTACATCCAGTAGATACTTTCTGAGAGGTTCACTGAAATAAAGCTAGTGGTACAGGGAATATTTTGCTAACAGACAGGGTTACTCCAAGAACGACACCAACAGTTTAAAGATCTCACACGATCAATTAGTGCTCAAAGGATAAATAGGGCATCACTCTCAAGTACTACCACACTGAATGAGTTGAGTAAAATTTGTCTGCTAAGGTTGATTAACTGTGAATAAGGTTAACTCCAAACGTTAATCAGTTTGTAGATGTTCATCCATTACTTTCTATCTTCTGGTACATATTTTGCTAACAGAGGCATTTACATGAATGCCTCCATCAGATCAGGCAATAGCTAACGAAACGGAAGCTGGTGATAATACATACAATAAGTTAATATTACACAAACCACACAGAGTAATTCACAAAAAATTAATACATTTTTATTCAAGAATTTGGTCATAATTCAGAATAGAAGTATAATTATAATAGTGTTACAAAAAAATACATGCAAATGTTGCAATTTTTCCCAAACATTGGGCACAGATCAAAGCCAGTATTTATACATCTAGTTTTACTTCAGTACATTAAACCACCGCAGTATTGGAGCTTGTGTATAAAGCTGTCAATATGAAATATAAGCTTATAAATTAGTTAAGCACACATGATTAATTTGAGCTTTTACGTTCATAGTTTATGTTGCTGGTATTTTGATTAATTTGGTTTAATTAAAATATTTTATTGTCGTTTACTTCTGCCGTTTCTAAAGGCTACAAGAATAATTACACCTGTAAGGTTGGACGATCAGTCAGCTCATTTCTTTGCAAGCGGGCGTTTATTCTGACAAACCTACAACAATTCACTTTTGTCAAGCTTGACGTTTGTGTAAAACAGTCTGTGCCCATCATGCGCAGGTGTTTTCTCATAAAACAGTAGTAAAATCAAATCGGCTTCAAACTTTACGTGCACAAACAGTTGTCAAATTAAAACATCGAGTTGATTCTAGAAGCGGTTGTTGTGAAACCTTTCTGTGATGCACAAGGTCTTTTTCCTCTTCATAGATTGGCTCATCGACTGAAAAACATCACGGGAGGTCCGTTCTTTCCTGCCGCCGTCCACTTAAAACAGTTTTTCCTCTTTCTGCTGAGGCTGCAGCCGTAAATTTTTACAAGCTCAACAATTTACTCCAATTACTGTCAGCTCACATTCAAATTACTGGCTCAACACGTCTAAATACTCTGCTGTGAAAACACTGAGCCAATTAAATTCTTTTTAATTTGCCTTTGCCCATTTTATATGCTCTTAATGTGTTGTTGCCATCAGCACTGCTGCATGCAGAAACGTTTTGTTAGCATTTCTTTTTACACACTACAGCCATCATCCACAGCCACTATGTAAACGAATGACTCAGCGTTTTTGGATAGGAAGCATTTGGTTGACATGTGTAGGCAATATTAAAGCGGTTTAAAGCTGGCTATGAGGTTTCTTGATGACCTCCCTCCATTTTTGGATAGGTGGGCTGCCGCTGGCCACAAGCTTTCTGAGCAGACAGCAGGGCTGCAGGTTGGGCACATCAGGGTGCACCTGGTGGTAGTGCTCCAGCCTCTCCAAGACCTTGTTCAGACCCACCATCCCAGCGTAGAACATGGGGCCTCCGTGGTGTCGGGGCCAGCCATAACCAAGCACGTAGATGACATCAATGTCTTCTGGTCCTGCAGCTATTCCGTCCTCAAGAATGCGGAAGCCCTCGTTTATCAGAGCGTACAGGCAGCGATCCAGAACCTCTTGGTGATCTATGCGGCGTGCCACCAAGCCATGTTGGCCTCTGTACTCCTCCAGAAAGCGGTGCAGCCAAGGATCAGGCACAGCTACTCGACCACCTGGTTTCTCATATTGGTACCATCCTCTACCTGTTTTCTGACCAAACCTTTGCTGCTCACAGAGCAGGTCTCCCAGCGGGCTATACCTGCGGCCTTCACGGACTCTAGCGGATGGTCCTGTTAAAGCTTCTATAGCAACCAGCCCACTTGCCTTCCTGACTTTCCAGCCCACGTCGAGCCCAGAGAGGTCTGACATTCTGAACACACCCATGGCAAACCCAAACTCCTCCAGTGCTTCATCTACCAGCTCAGGTGTTGCTCCCTCCTCCAACAGGAAGAAGGCTTGCTCCAGATAGGACTTCAGCATGCGGTTCCCCACAAAGCCGCTGCAGTTTCCGACGGCCACGCTGACTTTGTCCATTTTCTTTCCAATCTCCATGGCAGTGGCCACAGCTTGAGGGGAGGACTTTCGTCCGTACACCACCTCCAGCAGCTTCATCACATGAGCTGGTGCAAAAAAGTGCATTCCAACCACCAGCTCTGGGTTCTGGGTTTGGGCGGCCAGCTCGTCGATGTCTAATCCAGAGGTGTTTGTGCAGAGGAACGTGCCTGGTTTGCAAATGGCCGACAGCTGCTGGAAGATGGTCTTCTTCAGAGCCATGTCCTCGAACACAGCTTCGATGACCAGGTCGACATCTGTCACAGGCTGGATCTTATGGCTGTAAATGATTTTATTGAGCGATAGGGGGACCCCGCGTCTCTTAGCTCCTCGCTCCAACATGCCCGACACCGCCTGCTTTGCCTCAGTCAGCTGCTTCTCGTTGGTCTCCACTGCAACCACGGAAAACCCTGCCTGCGCAAGGGCCACAGTTATACCTCGTCCCATGGTGCCAAGCCCTGAGAAGATAAAACTTAAACACTGAGTACCACAGAAGTCCTATAAGATACCATTTACACTTTGATGATTTTAGTCAGGCAGCAAAGCTTGCTGCACTTGATGCATAAGAAGCAGAGCTTTACAAACTGTCACACATCAAATCCTCCCCGCAGGGAAGAGAGAGTTCATCCATTAAACTCTGATGAACTGTAAATGAGGGCATAGTTTCTATAGGCAACATGAAATTTGAAGATGCCACACAGCTCACTTGATGAGTCAGTGTGCTTATGTTAATTGAAAGCTCAGAACAAATTAAAAGCCCAAAGCTCTTACCAACGACAGCTGCTCTGTGTATGGGTCTGGGCTTGCTCGTGTCCCAGCGGGCACCGCTGGGCGTACTCCACCTGCCGACAACTCTCTGAGCAAAGAAACAGTACTGCAGAGCACGAGCCTGGCCTGAAGTGAGGAGCACGTTTATCAGTTCTCTCTCCTTCTCCATACCCTGGGTGTAGGGCAGCGTGGCAGCTGCACGAAGCGCCTGGACGCATGCAACAGGTGCGATGGCTCCGCGGGCACGCTGCCGCACCCGCTGCATCGCTGTTTCAAAGACGGCGTCGACATCAGGAGGGCACGGGCACGGATAGGTGCTTATTCGACGTGAATCCAGTGATTTACCTGAAAAAGAAACATTGAAGAACTTCAAACAAATGACTGGCAGTGCCAAGTTGAAAATACAGTAGTCAGTAAAAGCAAATCAAAATGTAATCTTCCATCATATGCATCTGAAAAATTCACATTTTTAACTTGAAAGTGCCTCATATTTTAATTTCCTCCACACTCTTGAAATTTTTTAAACAGCACTCAGCCACTCTGCCTATAATTCCTTTTTCAGGCACACTCAACCACTCAATCCTTACATAGTCCAGTAGTTTCTGAGAGCAGACAGATCTGAGAAACCGTTTCCAGATATACGCAGCGACTCAGCCTCTGAGCTGTCACCCTTCACCTTGAATACTGCTGCTCGGAGCAAAAGTGAAAAGCTAAGATTTGCTTCCAGGTAAATTTTCTGGTAAATTAACAATTCTTAGAGCAAAGCAGCAATAGGGAGAAATGATGGTGATTCTTGTGCGTTAACGCATAAGTTCCCGTCCTACAATAAATCTTTTATTTGGGAATTAATACGAGTAGATTTAAGTTCGATTTAAAACATCCAACACATGCCTGTACCTCCAAGCTCTGCCTCATATTAAAAATCTTATTCTTATTCAATACTTTAACAGAACACCTTAATCTAAGACTGCAGGTTTATTAGTGGTTCCTAGAGTTTCTAAAAGTAGAATGGGAGCTACCTTGGTCCTTACAGTAGTCATGCCGCTTTAGGCTCAGCGTTTCCTCACTCTGCCGCAGTTTTTACTCTCTTTACTCTCCATGCTTTTATTTGCAATAATATCTGTCATTAGCGTGCATTTTCTTTGTTTTTCTTCTCATAGAAAGTAATCTAGGCCCAACACTTCTGTGTTTGTGACTCTTTCCTGTCTTCTCAAACCACAGCCGGCTAAGGCAGATGGCTGCCCATCCTGAGCCTGGTTCTGGTTCTGCTGGAGATTTTGTCTGTTAAAAAGGAGTCGATCCTTTCCGCTGCTCAGGATGGGGAATTGAGAGGAAGTGAAGACACAATCTACTGACAATTCATAATGTTCTGTATGTGAATGCGTTATATTAAATCGCATATGGATCTGAATGAAACGTTATGATTTGTGCATTTTTATTTCTCCTGTTATGAGTTGGTGCTGGAGTTGAACAGAAATGAGGACTTCCTGCCTCCTGTTCAGATTTTACATCAGGAAACAATGAGAGCGACAGAGATGGCCACTCTGTTTGAACCTTGTTAAAAGCATCTTAATTCCCAATCCTGCCTTCTCTGATGTGATTACACGAGACAGTCGTCAGAAACCTCCACAGCTCCACTGATTTATACTCAGCTGTGGGTCTGAGTCAGAAACTGGGTCACCATGGTGAAGCGTAAAGCGCCAGCAGCTATCCCCGTTTAATATCATTCACGTTTCCCTATAATAAAAACAACAATTTCTCTAATATCATCAGTGACGAATAAATATTGAAGATTGAATTCAACAGTTGAGCGACAGCGAGGTGTGATGTGGCAGTGAGATGTGATCCCGGTGTGATTTAGGAGGCATTACTGCTGCAGTTAATCTGTAAATGGTTGAGCTGTGGATTTGCAGCGAACCGGAATCCTGGCTGCTCTGACAGATGTAGAGGGCAGATGTTGCAACCGTTGGGGTAAAAAAAAAAGAAAAAAAAGAAAAGTTAATCTCGTCACGAATGAGCCTTGAATCTGTTCGCTCGTGGTGGTCATCAAACGCCACATGAACATCAAATTCAACTCACAAACTGCTTCTCATATAAACACATGGTGTTTGTAATGTGGCATGGCATCTTAATGTGGCCGATCTGATTTATTGTTGCAAAAGCTGCACTTATACTGTTTTTTTTACATTTAAATGCAAGTTTCCTGTCCTGATCTTATACTCCATGCTTGCATATCCATCAAAAGTCAACTATGCATCCCCATTTTGCCATTAAAACCTGAGTTTTAATCCTAATATCACACCAAATTATCTTGAAAGCATAGTGTGATAAAACAATTATCCATTATCTTTTTATTGCAGAATGCTTCTATGTGCATTTTTTCATATCTAAATAGACATTTTTTAAAGAAAGTGTTTGTTTTTTGCTGTAGGCGCATTATTAAGCACAAACAGGCTTCCTGCTAATTTGAATACTTCATAAATAAGTTGCCAACCTTCAAAGATCCATCAACATACAGCGGAAGATGACATATCAGAAGTAAAAAAAGGGAAATTGATGTCATAAAAAAATCATATTTGTTTCAGGCAGATGAATCAAAAGCTCTTCTAGCACCAGGAAGCAAAATACACATTTCCCTTGTGTATGCTAAGACACAAAAACCACACAGCAGAGTGGGCGTTAAGGGTTTAGTTCACTGTAAAAGAATAGAGACAAGCTCAAGTAAAAGGAATAGAAGAATTCACTAACTGTGCTTCTTTTTGTTTCCTGCTAAATGTGTGATAAGTGCTCTCATTTCTGTTTGTTAAACATAGACACAAAAACAGAAGCCAAGTGTCAGCCTAGTGCCCTACATTTAAAAACTAAAAATCTGTTTTTCTTTTGTAACAACACAAGAAATCTAAACAGAGCGGCTCATATCTTCTGATATGCGGTTCTATGGAAAGGTTATGAACAGTTCATATCTTATCTGCTGTAGATAGATCTTTGAATTACCTGAAGTTGGAGATATACAGTTCAGTTGTGACTAGATTGACAAGCTAATGACAAATTTGAGCTAGGCCAAGACCGAAGTGAATTGCTGTGTGAAAACAATGCTGATATTAACTTCACAGTTCTTCACATTAATGTTTTTTGATTAACCTAAAAAAATATATATATATAGGGTTTATTACCGGTAATTACTTCCTTTGGTGACATCAGTCACATGATTAGTATGGAGAAGAGGGCAGAAGTCTTCCTCCTGGCTAGCCAAACAAGAGCTGTTTTTAATTGTTTTTCAGGCTTATAAGACAACTCTTTCTCAAAAATGTCAAACTGGTGTGAAAACAGGCTATAACAGAAATTATTAAACCTTTACACTTAACACCAGTGCACTGGAAGTTGAGTTACCCTTTGGACTGACTAGACGCGCCGATACAGTGGACTGATATGTACAGAAGCTTCAGGGAGCCAACATTGACAAAGTACAGTAACATGGATGTTGTTTGGTTGAAAATAAATTAAACAAATGTGTCATACAAATGTGTAAAGTTTAAATATCACCTAATGTAGCCTCCTTTCTTACAAGAATGTCATTTTTGAAAAATAACTGCTTTATAGTCTGAAATATTATATAAAATGGGCTCTTGTTTGGTTAGCTATTAGTCTAGCCTGAAGAAAAAAAAATCTGTGTTCTGTCAGTTATGTTATCACTGATAAGATACTATTAATAACTATTTGATAGAACATCAATTTAAAATGGTCATAATATCATGTTAAGCTTTATTTCTTCAAATTGAAATTGTTTAAAGAGAGTCGTCTTCCATCCATTCATTATCTTCCACTTGTTCCAAAGTTGGGTCGCAGGGGCAGCGGCTTGAGCAGGGAGGTCCCGACATCTCTTTCCACAGCCACCTCTTCCAGCTCTTCTGGGAGGACTGCAAGGTGGTCCCAGGCCAACCAAGAGACTTAGCCTCTCCAGCGTGTCCTGGGTCTTTCCGGGGTCTCCTCCCAGTTGGACATACCCGAAGCACCTCCCTAGAGAGACGCCCAGGGAGCATCCTTACCAGATGCCCAAACCACCTCAATTGGAGCTTCTCCATGTGGAGGAGCAGTGTTTCTACTCCGAGTCTTTCCCGTATAACTGAACTTCTCACCCTATCTCTAAGGGAAAGTCCAGCAACCCTTCGGAGGAAACTCATTTCAGCTGCCTGTATCTACGATCTCATTCTTTCAGTCACTACCCAGAGCTTATGACCATAGGTGAGGGTAGGAACGTAGACTGACGGGTAAACAGAGAGCTTTGCCTTACAGCTCAGCTCCCTCTTTACCACAATGGACCAGTACAGAGTCTGCAATACTGCAGAAGACGCACCAATCCATCTGTCAATCTCAAGCTCCATTCTTCCCTCATTCATGAACAAAACCCCAAAATACTTGAACACCTCCACTTGAGGCAGAACCTCACCCTCGACCAGAAGAGAGCAATCCATCTTTTCCGACTGAGGACCATGGCCTCATATTGGGAGATGCTGATTCTCATCCCAGCTGCTTCACACTTGGCTGTAAACTGCTCCAGTGAGAGATGAAAATAACGGTACGATGACGCCAACAGGACCACATCATCTGCATATATCAGAGAAGGAATCCTGAGGCTACCGAACCAGAAACCCTCCACCCCCTGGCTGCACCAAGAAATTCTGTCCATAAAAGTTATGAACAGAATCGGTAACAACGGGCAGTCCTGGTGGAGTCCAACTCCCACCATGAAGGGGTCTGACTTACTGACAGCAATGTGAACCAAGCTCTCACACTGCTTGTATAGGGACTGAACAGCCCATAGCAACGGTTCCCCAATCTCGTACTCATGGAGCACCACCCCACTGTACCCCGAGGAACATGGTCGAATGCCTTCGCCAAGTCTACAAAACACATGCAGACTGGATGGGCAAACCCCCATGGCTCCTCGAGGACTCTAGTGAGGGTAAAGAGCTGGTCCATTGTTCCAAGGCCAGGACTGAACCCGCATTGCTCCTGGATCTGAGATTCGACCAATGACTGGACTCGCTTCTCCAGTACCCCTGAATTGACCTTACCAGGGAGTATGAGTAGAGTGATGCCCCTATAATTGGAGCACACCCTCTGGTCCTTCTTTTTGAAGAGGGGAACCACCACCCCAGTCTGCCAATCCAGTGGCACTGCCCCCAATGTCCATGTGATGTTGCAAAGGCATGTCAAGCAAGACAGCCCCACAACATCCAGAGCCTTTAGGAAATCAGGGCAAATCTTGTCCAGAGCCCTGCTGCTGCGTAGCTTTTTAACTATTTTGGTAACCTCAGCCACGGTTATGGACAGATCAACCCCAAAGTCCCCTGGCACAGCTTCCTCCATGGAAGACGTGCTGGTGAGATTGAGAAGGTACAAGAAGTATTCCTTCCACCTCCTGACATCATCACTGGTTGAGATCAACAGCACCCCACCTTCACTGAACACAATGCTACTAAAGTGCTGCTTTCCCCTCCTCAGCCGCCTGATGGTTTGCCAGAATTTCCATAAAGCCAATTGAGAGTCTCTATCCAAGGCCTCACCAAACTCCCCACACATTTGAGCTTTTGTCTCAGCAACAGCCAAGGCTGTGGACTGCTTGGCCCTCCGGTACTCCTCAGCTGCCTCAATAGGACTCATCTTCAGCTTGACAGCCTCTCTAACCCGTGGAGTCCACCAACGAGTTTGAGGATGGCAACCGCGAGAAGCACCAACCTAAAGAGTTATCTACAACACATAAAATTTTGTTTGTTCACAACGCCTCCTCAAAGCCTCCAATTTATCACTTTATACATTTTGTTTTTCATTTGAGCTGAGCCCACTGGTGTTCTCGCTCAGTTTTACAGTTACATAAATCTGAATGAACTTCTTTGCAAGGAAAGAGAAAGCTTTCCTCCAAAGCTGCAGGGACGAGGCACACTTCAGGAATCCACTTGGTGCGTAAATGAGTCAGACTCACGTGCAGGCGGCAGTCCTCATCCTCCTAAATGACTGCTGAGAGCCCATTATTAATATTCTAAGAAAGTTTGTCTCTTTTCGCCCTTTTGAATAATACAGCAAAAGCAGTGAAGACATCAGAGCACTTCTGACAGAGCCATGAAACATTGATGGATTCTGTGTTGGAGGATCTGTCTGCCGTGTCTTCTGCTTCCCTTGACTTCCAAAGCCTATGTGTCAACACTTCTTGATGTCAGACTTGCCTAAAATAACCGCTCTAGGAGGACTTTCTCCTTCATGCCCGGAGTTGTTGTTTCTTTAAGCTAGAGAAGAGAGTTTCCATCATTCCATACAGAACCCTGTGCTTAGTTTTGCTGCATCTTACCTGCAATACTCAATGCAAACTTGACAGCTGCATCCACAGCGTTGCGTTCAGTGACCTCGTCGACTATCCCAAGCTGCAGAGCCTCGGTAGCGGTCACATGACGACCTGTGGGACAGACCAAAGTCTAGCTGATGAATGACAAAAGTATAATGCACTAATTGTAATTCAAATGCAATTAAAAACTACTGAACAATTATTTCAACACTTTAAAAGACATTTAAATGTTGGGAGTTTCAGTTTTTCTTAACATATGTGTCAAATAATCAGAGCAGGAGAGAATCTCAAGAAGCATCTTTGCAAGAAGGTTAAAACTATGCTGACACCTACTGGTCATCAGATAAATGTGTTTTACCAATGGTTGATGCTGTTCTTTACTGAAAAATTAGAAAATGTGGCATAATCATCTAAAACACATTTACAGCCATATAGCTTTCTGACTGCATTAACAGGCAAGTAACCTGTTCAGGTATGTAATGAACATAACTCGCACAGCAGGGGGAAAGGATGTGAACTTCTTCAGATTAAAGACTCGGAAACTCCTTTTACGGCAACAACGTCCAGATGTTTCCTGTAGCTGTTAAAGGAAAACTTTGTAACATTGCTACTAACAAGACTATACGATTTATAGAAACATTACACAAAATAAAATATTTGTTTGGGTTGTGAACTAAAACCTAAGATGGGTTGAAGTAGAACATTTTCAGCATTTTGCTGGAAATTACCTATGAGGTTTTGCATCAACGAATCCCTCTTCAGGGCAGGAACTGCTGTTCTGACATTTTTCTGTAAAAATCTGTTTTGAAATATAATTTTTACTTCACAGTCACCTCGATGAGTGAATACAGGCCCAAATGGAGCCTGACTCAGTGGATGTTTTATATTGGAACTGTCACTTTCATTATGCATTTAGTTTATTTTGCTCTGTCACTTAAAATTTTAAAAATTCAAACAAGTAGTTATTCACAGTATTTTTTTTAATACAACATGCTGCTCTTTTTGAATGATGATGTTCCCATTTAAAGTAAAATCATATGATGCCAACATTCTTTGTTTAAATGTTTTGAGAGATTTTTCTGGATGCTCACCCACAAGCAGCAACAAAATGAAAGTTTAATAAGTAAAAGTTTAACAACACAGACACATTTTCTTTCAACGTACAAATGAACACAGTAGCATTTTTCAGCTTCAATCATTTCCACAGTGCTTTCTCTAAACTCTTTAACGTATTATTGTCTTTAATGCACCAGTTTAAAAAAAATCAGACCGAGAAGTGTCAAATTATTTTGTAAGACTATCTATAAGGGAAACTCTACACTCACAATGAAGGCCAAAGAGGAGATACATGGATGCCGTTAGAGAAGGAGGTAGATATGAGGACAGAGGATGCAGAGGACAGAGATGGACTCACTGTGGAAACTCCTGAAGAGGGGAAATCCAAAAGAAGAAGATCTGACTCTACTCATGTTATAGGAAACTGTTTGCACATTATAGGATTATTTGGGCTTTTATTGACATGAAGATGGACCATAAGAATCGACTGATCAATGTTAAAATTTGGTTAATTCCAAATTTCTCTAAAAAAGCGGCACATGGCTTATTTTCTAACCTGTGGTGATGAGCTCTAAAGCAGCTGGGATACCGATGAGCCTCGGCAGACGCTGGGATCCCCCTGCACCAGGTAGCAAACCCAGAGTCACCTCCGGAAGTCCAAGTTTGGCCTGAAAACACCAAAATGGCACAAAATAGAACAGTGACTATATTTAGAACAACAGACAGCAATGTTCAGATATTAATCTGAATAAAACCTCCACCTGAAAAAGCCACTGCCATGCAAAAAGCTTTGTCTGTTTCAGTCACAAAGAGAGAAATGTGGATATATCTCTACGGCCTTTTTCTTTGTTTATTTGAACTTGTTTTTATCGCCTGAGTTTATTAGATCTGACAGCAGCACCCGCAGCCTCAAAGAGTCAGTAGACGAAGACTGAGAGGAAAAGAAGATGTGTTTTTGAGAGAAGGAAGAAACAAAAGTAAAGTTTTGCATTTGGAGAAATTTGAAAACAATTAGAGGTCAATCAACAAAGTGTTTTAATAGCTAATGCTAATTTTTAAAAATCAAAACAATCAATGTCAAACTTATGAAGCCATTTTTTTTTTTTTTTGGCCTTTAAATATAATTAACTAAAATTCACAAATATTGCACTTCACTGAAGGTTCTTAATGGTGTTGTTGAAGCACTGGATGCTAAGGATTATTGTGCTGCACTTTTCTTAGATCTGTCTAAAGCGTTTGACACTGTGGATCATAACATCTTGTGTCATAAACTCTCAGAAATTGGTTTCTCAGAACGGACCATTGGTTGGTTCTCTAACTATCTCTCAGATCGGAGGCAATGTGTTCAACATAATGGTACTTCCTCCAGTTATTTAACAGTCAACAATGGTGTACCACAAGGCTCAGTCTTAGGACACACCCTCTTTACAATCTACATACATAACGTAGATAAAAACATCCCTAATGCATCCATACATTTCTATGCTGATGACACAGTTGTTTATTGTCGAGCTAAAACAGTTGATAAGGCTTTCCAGCTTTTGCAATCTGCATTTAACATCATCCAGTCTGATTTGTTCCGCCTCAAAAACTTGTCCTAAATGCCGACAAAACCAAAGGGATGCTTTTTTCAAACAGGAAGTCGGTCCCAGCAGTTCTTCCTCTGATTTTATCCTCAAATGATGTCCCCATTGAGTTTGTTGATTCCTATAAATATTTGGGTATCTTGGTCGACTCGCATCTTTCTTTTAAGCTCCATGTGGAAATCCTAGTAAAGAAAATGAAAGTTAAACTGGGTTTCTTTTTCAGAAACAGATCCAGTCTAACTCTGAATGCTAGGAAACGCCTTGTATCTGTGACTTTCCTTCCCTTCATTGATTACGGTGACATTATTTACATGAACGCTCCCACAAGAACCCTGCAGATGTTGGATGCTGTCTATCATGGTGCACTAAGATTCATAACTGGCTGTGATTATCGTACCCACCACTGCACCCTGTATTCACTGGTTAACTGGACATCATTAACTTCACGCAGACTCTCTCACTGGTATATTTTCCATCTTTAAATCACTTCTTGGTCAGTTGCCTTCATACATCTCCTCCTACATGTCTCTGCGTGAGTGCAGCTACAGCGGACGCTCTCAGGACATTATTACCTGCAGTGTTCCCTCAGTGAGAACTGAACTAGGCAAAAGGGCCTTCTCCTACTCCGCTCCCGTTTCCTGGAATATCTTACAAAAAGACCTGAAGCTCTCGACCTTGTCCTCTCTAAGTGGCTTTAAAAATCTGTTGGACTCCTGGCAAGGACCAATGCAGACATGTTCCTGTTTTTAGTTTTCTACATTCGCCTTATAATCTAGCTGTTTTGTTACTTTTTGCCATCTTATTTGTTTTAAAAAAAAAATCTGTATGCCTTTTATAACTGTCTATTGTTGTCGCTGTTGTCCATTGTTGTCATCATTCTTTGTTGAAATCAGGTCTCTCTTGTAAATGAGTCCTCGAGGCTCAATGGGATTTACCTGTCTAAATAAAGGTTGAATGAATTGCAATAAGCTAGATTTAGGAAAACTATCACTTAGACACTGATGCAGCTCAACACTTTCATCACCAGCACACTAACAGAGCCAGACAGCGTGAACTCACCTTAGAGTGAGCGATACGATAGTGACAACCGAGCGCCAACTCGAGGCCCCCGCCTAACGCGATCCCCTCGATGGCTGCCACCACCGGTTTGGCTGCTGACTCAATTCGATGGATCAGTGGTACCAGATCAGGTCCGCGCACGTTTGATCCAAACTCCTTGATGTCCGCACCTGTTAGGCAAAAACGCACCATCAGAAGGTAAAACTTCAAAGATAGAAATAACTGACTGTAAAATGAACTGTACATAATTTTACTACATATTTTAGTCTTACAATTATCCCACGTTTCACCATAACACAGCAACAAAAGGTATAGTGAGAATATAAAAGGGTCTGAGGCCACAAAGTTGTGTCAGTATTGTGATGTTACAGAGAAATGTTCATACCTCCACAGAACTTTCCATTCTGACCACAGATGACCACAGACGTCACCTCGGGTTCACTGAGAGCTCGCTCCATCGTGTTAAGAATACTCTGCCTCACTGCCGCACTGCAACCATAAAAACACGTTTGTTATACTGCTCTGTGTGCGTTTACATTTTTAGTTAACTTGTACAATACATGAAAAGTCTTGAATCATCCCTCAGTTCTTCACTTTTGCTTTACAAGAAGCCAGACCTTCTTGGTTGCACAGCTGCAGAAAGAAAAGCTTTGCAGAGAGTGGTGAAGGCTGCACAGAAGACTGTTGGTGTCAGTCTCCCCACCATCACAGACATCTACACCTCCAGATACAGGAAGAGGGCCATCTGCATCATGAAGGACCCCACTCATCCAGCACACACACTTTTTGCCCTGCTCCCCTCAGGAAGGAGGTTAAAGAGCATTAAGTGTAGAACCACTAGACTCAGGAACAGCTTCTACCCTGAGGCTGTTAGACTCATGAATATCTAACCAGGATAACCTGTGAAATAGTCACATCATGTTGCTGCTGATCTGTTTCATGTTGCTGCTGATCTAGTTCATGTTGCTGTGTTCATTCGTACTCATCTGCTCACACAGACTCATGTTCATGCTCCTGTTCGACATATTGTTTTTGTACTACTAGTGCTTAGTGTATTTTTAGTTGTTCTTTTTTAGTTCACATCTTGGATCTTATTCCTGTTTTTATTTTACATTTTATACTTTTGTTGGATGTAAGTGGGACCCTGTCTACATAATTTCGTTCCACCACATGAACCAGATGTGGTGCGAATGACAAATAAAGAAACTCTGACTCTTATATAAATCTTTCACTGTGGTCTTGATCGATAGATCTCTTGTCTTCCTGAGAGTCTTTCAAAGTTTTACTTTGGACTTTAGTTGATTTTTCACTATCTTCAGTCCAACACCTGACTGTCTTTCAGAATAATGTGTTTTAATTGAAGTTATTTAACTCTGACCTGTGGATCAATCAGAAATCATCAATAATAAAGTCTTGTGTCAGGTCTTCCCTGGATCTGTTTCTGTCTCTTTAAGTACTCTCTGCTGTGGACAGTATTTTTTATATGTGACACTTCTTCTTTTGTCCTGCACTTGTTCACTTTCCTCTTTTTTTTTTTTTTTTTTTTTTTTAACACACACTGAAAAATAAGTTATAATTAGATACAAGGACTTGACAAAAAATGAGTGAGAAAGCAGCAAAAGATTAAATATTTTTTTTTCCAATACCCCCGGTAAGTCTGAGTACATATTAACACCACTAAAGATTACAAAAGATTATGGCTTCTTAGAACCCAGTCCTTGAAGTAAAGCAAACTGTTTGCAGTCTGTCATTCCAGACGAGTTTTAAACTAAGCTCATCTTAGGTTGAGAAATGACAAATTTGCATTTGTTTCAGTCAAATTTAAAAAAATAACATGCACATGATTTCTTACAATACAAGCTCCGACTAGGTGTTGATGACCAGACGACCTCTCAGAGTGTGTATTGTGAATGACTCTCAGCTACAACCACGTCAAATTTCAGCTCAATATCTTTAAAACTGACTGAGTTGAAGCCAGTTTTATGTTGGATAAGGACAATCAGCTGTGGCAGCCATCTTGAAAAGGCTCGACTCTAAAAGTTAAATCAGTTGTAGATGCACATCAGTGAGTTTCGTAAACATTCTCTCAGCCAAACAGCAAGAAGTAAATAATTGATTATTGTGTTCTGCAGTAGCACACTCAGAGAGATGGTTTAGTCTTCCAGGTGATGGGCAAGATAAGAAATCTCTAACCAGTTTATTGCATATTCAAGACAAAAGGTGAAAGTACAATTCAGTCTCTTAACCTGAATATAAAGTACAACAAATAAAACACTGTCATTAATAAACACACACACTACAAGCAAAAAGTATGCAAATCATCAAAGTAATAATTACTTATTGTGCCACAAACTGACAGTCTTGTAGTAATGTGATGCATGACTATGCTTTTTGAACTTAGCAACATTACATGAAGGCAGGTGAGTTGTCTTAATGTTTGTATTCAACAAATCAAACTTAAATTGTATGACCAGATTCTGTAGGTTTAAACTGTAAAATAATTCTCACACAAATGATGTACAACATTTCTCTCCAACACTGAAACACAAAAGTGCCTAAAGCTCATTTTTACCAGTCCCACAGATGCATAAAAAAACTATATTAAAGAAAAGAAAAAAAAAACTGTTTTAGTTTGTTTTTGGTCATTTGTTTGTTCGTATGTGTTGCATATTAACATAAGCTAAACATTCAAGAAATTGATTTTCAATGCTGCGTTAGTATGGAGTGATTTTATTTCGTTTTAACCAAACAGAACGGCTTCAGTCCTTTAAAAAAAAAAAAAGTTACATTGCATTTTCTATTGGAATAAAGGCTCGGACTTAGTATAACAAATGTTATTGTCTCATGACTCAACTTTTCTTGTGCCTCAGTTTCAGTACAGATTACTTTTTTCTATAATAGTACATTGCTTCAATTCATTTTACCTTCACTGTCATCGCTCTGAAGAACACAAGCAGAACCGTTACGGTCACAAAACCTTAAAGTTTTCCTTAAAAAAAATCCTAAGCAACTTAAAAGTCACATAACTAACCTCATTAAAATCATACCAACAATTAAATATACCATTTAAAATATCCTGAAGAGAATAAATACATTTAAAAAAATCTAAAATGCTATAAAATTTAATTCTTTAATACAAAGAGGATACATGTCTGGGAGCTATACATTTCTGCAGTCAGGTCACCCCTCGAGGGAATAACTATAAGTTATTGGAGTATGACAACTAGGCCCAAACCATGACACTTACTGCAAGATCTCATTTAAACAAACAAACAAACAAAACAAAAAATTGTTTTGGTGTTGCGAGTCCATGAAACACTTGTTCTAGCATCCTTTGAAGTCTCTCAAAACTCTCAGGCAAGTATGAATGGATTATTTTTGTACAGCAGCCCCCTTTGTTTGGTTTTCTCTACACGGGTGAGTCCGATAGCAGTGAACCCGGGATCTTTGGTGACCTTTGAAGCCACCTTGCTCGCTGCATGACCTTTTCTTGGTTGACCACAACAATGAAAAGCCACAACCTTTTATTTTCTTTATCTGTGGTCCAAATTCATCAAACTTGGTCTTTGTCGCCTCATCCATGCTGATAGGCCTGAGATGCTCAGAAATCTCTACTTTACTATTAACCTTTATTTAACAAGGCAAATCCCATTGAGATCACAGATCTCTTTTGCAAGGGAGTCCTGGGCCTGAAGGCAGCCTAACATGTTTTTGATCTTTTTTATTTTATTTTTATCTTCTAAACTTTGCTCTAAAGGCCAGATATTTACAATACCCTGTTCTTTAAATGAAGCAGGGTGCTCTTTCACATGATGTGACTTGAAATGTTTATCCTTAAAGTTTGTTGACTTCAACCAAACACATGCGTGCAATATTGGTTTATCTCCTTCAAAAAATAAATTAACCATTGCCTCCCTTGTAGAAATTAAGAGAAAGTATTACACTTATTTTTGTCACGACTTTTAATTGGATTAAAAAAAAACTTGAATTGCATTGAAAAGGCATATTTAAATAGCAAACAAATAAAAATGGTTATTTACTTTTAGGGTGCAGATGCATCTTCCATATTCACCTCTTACTGAGCAAAGCAAGTCAGTGTAACAAATGTGAAAGTTGTTGCACTATATTTATACTGTCAAGAAAAGTATCAAAAGTAGAAACAGCTTTGTTTACTCTTGGCTCACCTTAGTGCATTAACGGGAGGGTTTTGAAGAGTAATCACGCTTACAGACCCCGAAACTCGAGTATACAAAGCCATGATGTCGAACAACTGCTTCGAGGTCTAGCTGCAACCTTTTCTATGTGCAGATTGGACTTTGAAACTCTCTTTTTAACTGAACCACAATAAAGCGTTTGGGTTGTTTTTATTTATGTCCCTCCAGAGATCCCGTCCTAAAGATGTAATGTTGCACTGCTGCCGCCTGCTGGAGCGGGGCTAAAGTGAATACCAGATTCTTATATTTCTTGTTTATTAATTTAAATTTATTTTGACTACAATATAATTACAGTTAACTAAAGATATATAATGTAATTTATTTAATGTAACGTTACATTAACGCTGCCTGAGTGCGCATAAATATGACGTCACTGCGACGGTTGGCTGTTCAGTGACAACACAACAATAGGTGAATGAAGTTCCCTACCGACGCCAGTGAATATGCGCTCACTCGTAGGTTTAGTTATTGTTGTGACCGTAGCCAGCTTGTATTTGTATTCATTGTCCCTGTACCTCCCCGCTGGACCACGTAGACGTGCTCAGCCCGGTACCAAGACAGAAAATGTGGACGAGTCCGAGCTGCTCGGTGACACTTCAGAGGAGCCCAGCAGGTAACACCGCCGCCGGTGTTGCGCCAAAAAATGTGCCCCTTCAATATGAAGCAAAGCAGCTGGACATTAAATACCTTATTGAAACAAAAATGTGTTTAAAGTGTACGTTGTACCACAACTAGTGAGCTAATTTGCGCTCTGTGCATACTGTCCAACCTTTAATGAAAAACTCCAGAGCTCAGTATATATTACAGTGTCTCCTAGAAACTTTTAAGAGGTTTGTTATAAGCATCTTTATGACTGTTGTTGGCTGTCAGGTTTATTACTGTTTAAATGCGATTAACTAATCTAGTGTCTCATTTTCTGGCTCATCTGGATCGAAGTCACATTAATTACATATATACAGGTACTTATTAAAGTTTAAGTTGGCCTACTTAAAATATTTGATGTGTTCTTCCAGTTACTAAAAAAAAAACTGTACTTTTAATGTTGTTTTCACTCATTTAAATGTCAAAAAAACCCAACTTTTAAAAGCTTGATTTCTTATTTTTACAACGTGAAGACAAGGTCTTTTATATGAAGAGCTGCCTTTTAATAACTTAATTTAGATTATAATTTATTTTACTCTCCACATGATGTCAATCTTTCACCAGAGGAAAATGTTAACTTTGTGTGAGTTTCCTTTTTTAAATGGCAATATATTAATTTTTAAAGATCTGTAAAAAAAAAAAAAAAAATTCTGTCTTTAAAGACCTTTTTTGTGAACAAAATTCAGCCAATATGTCCAACTCAATCATGAATGTTTTCTCAGGTTGAAGTTCCCCTCAGACCTGGAGGAGCTCCGGGAACTGGCTGAGCTCCTGCAGTTTTACAAAACGGAGCACACTGGATACGTCCTGCTGCTGTTCTGCAGCGCATATCTCTACAAGCAGTCCTTTGCCATCCCTGGATCATCACTGCTGGTGAGAAGAAAGCAATAAAAATGTCATTAAACATATAAGGCAAGAAGAAAAAAAACCCACTTTAATGGTAGTTGGTGGCTTTTTAAAGATTGGCTGCAGCAGAAAAATATTTAGATAAGAACAGGATGTTCATTATGTTTCCACTCTTGCTGGATTGTAGATTTCTCACTGATTTGCAAAATGTTTAGAGGGTTTTTTTGCAGCTGAGAAAAAGTAATCAACACATCCAGCACCTTACACTTCAAACTGCTGTCAGATCTCTAATTGTGTCTCGTGCTGCACTCTAAGTGAGAACGTGTAGTAACGACAGGTTCTCTGATTGTCTTTGTGCAGAACATTCTGGCAGGAGCTATCTTTGGACCATATGAAGGGCTGCTGCTGGCCTGTGTGCTGACGACGTCGGGCTCCACCATGTGTTACCTCCTGTCTCAAGCTTTTGGGAAGCAGTACATTGTGAATCTTTTCCCTGAGAAAGTCTCCATGCTGCAGAGAAAGGTACAACCGTGCGTCTGAGTAACCAGACAATAAAACCAGTAAAACAGTGTTGCAGCAAATCTGTCTTCATTCTGCTGTTTCCCCAAGACTTTTACCTTTATAGAATTATTTTCCATTAAAGTATCAGTTTCTTTTTTGTTATAGATTTGTGTGATGGCAACATGTTCACCTGATCATACAAACATCTTGCTCAATGTTTTTTTTAACCAAATAGACTGCAGCAATGCCACTAGTTATAACCAGTTTTTTTTTCAAGCTCCATATCATCAGAAAGTTGTGATTGCACTTTGGATATTGCAACAGATTAAAAATTTTTCAAACAAAAAATAAATACATTCCTGAAAATACCATGATCTACTCAATGTGTTAAATATTAGACAAAGAAAAAAAATAACTTATTTTCACTATGAAGGTGTCAGTGATGACTGTTTGGCCAGTCTACATGTCAAAGTATCACTGGGCAAAAACTGAATGAGACATTGCCTTTATTGGTCCTTAACTAAGTTTTAACTGTAAATTGAAGTACTTTCTAATTAAATCAGGAGGAAATATGTTTAGAGTTCTGGGAGTAAATAGTTTAGGATTGGGCTGGAGATTTATTTAATTGGTTTTTGCTAATAAGTCTCATTTCATTTGTACCCTCTCCTTTCTAATTAAAGGCACCCTTCTATTCATATAACACTTTGAGTGGTTTTACTTCTTTCTTTTTTAGCAGTATAATTTGTTACCTTGTCAAAAGCGGTGCACTACGAACGTAAAAAATTGAAACAACACTAAAGTTATCAAATGTCTTTCTCTGTTTTATATTCAATTCTGTAGTTTTCATTTTAGGTACCGTATGTTGACTAAAGCTATAGTAATTAGGCATTTAAAAAAATTAATTTCAATATTTTAAAACTAATCTGTTTTTATAATCTTGATGGTGTGATCCATTATTTGTTTTCCCTGTTACATCTGTGCCATTTGATGTCTGTCCTGTTCCAGGTGGAGGAGAACCGGGACTGTTTGTTCTTCTTCCTGCTCTTCCTGAGGTTCTTTCCCATGACTCCCAACTGGTTTCTGAACATGTCAGCCCCGATCGTCAACATCCCCATCACGTTCTTCTTCTGCTCGGTCTTCATCGGTAGGAGCTTACAGATCACCTGATGGTTGAAATGACCTCGTTGAGCACGGTGTCCTCAATACGTCAGCAGTCTGAATTAAACTGCTCCGTATTTTGTTGATTTGCTGAAAATGCACTTAGCTTTTTTGAATAAACAAATCACAGCTGAAAAGGTCACTGCATTCATTAAATTAATGGTTTAAAAGCAGTCACAACTGCAGAATCCCTTCATATTTTCTAATGAAAATATATTAATTGTATTAAAATGTATGAATTCAGTGAAAACAAGTCCTTCCACTTACAATGTATGTTTTAAGGTTGTTTTTTTTTAAGTCTTTGTTTGCTTTTAACTTGCAAACTGAAAATCCACGTCAGACAACCATGATTTTAGTTTTAGAAAATCACAAACATGTACAGAAGCACTTCATGGTCAGTTGTTTTGAAGGATCTGGATTTGTAGATGTTGATGCATTTTTGCGCCTTCGTCCTCAGGCCTCCTGCCGTACAACTTCATCTGTGTGCAGACGGGCGTCATGCTGTCCGAAGTGTCCTCGCTGGACGACCTGTTCTCCTGGGAGCGGCTCCTGC
Source organism: Nematolebias whitei (assembly GCF_014905685.2). Lineage (NCBI taxonomy): Eukaryota > Metazoa > Chordata > Actinopteri > Cyprinodontiformes > Rivulidae > Nematolebias > Nematolebias whitei. Next base: position 18,217,005 of record NC_056510.1, read on the forward strand.
AGCTGTTGGCCATCGCCTGCATGGCTCTGCTGCCCAGCGCCCTCATCCGGCGCTTCAGCCAGAGGCGGCTCAAACTGGACGCTCAATCTCAGAATGGACTGGTCACGGATAAGAAGGTGCAGTGACTTTGTGCCGTACGAATGGGTTTGTTTTAGCATTCTGATGCCTTCTGCTCAGAAGAGTAAATGTATTAAAAGTGGTGACTTTTCAGGAAAATTTTTGTTTCCAATTCTGGAACGCTTTTCTCTTCTGGAGCCCCACGGACTTCAACAGGAATCACTCAGAGATGGATTTAAAGTGTTTTCTTTGCCACATCATGCAACAAAAGCACAAAGTTTTCTGTATGTATACAAATGCGTTGCCGTGCAGTTATTGTAAAGATGAGGAAGGGTTTTAAGGAATGTGTTTCATTTAAACCAGCTCGTGCTTAAAGTGCCTGTCGCAGTTTAAATTCTACCTCTGAAACGTTGTTATTAAAAACAAATATCTAGCCATAATTGTAAAGGTTAGAGTGTTCAGGTGAATGTTTTTGAGTTTATATAAATGTTCTTTAGTTTAGTTATCCACATTAAGACAGGTTCCTGGCAGAAAGTGTTTTAGATCACAAAGGTCTACACATTTTTAGGCAGGTGGTTTTAGTGTTATTGCTGATGTTTGGTAGTACGGTAATTGTTTTTTTCTTTGTGTTCGAGTTACATTTGACTGATAAATTTGTTTTTTATAAGGTACATAACATTTTATCAATGTGTAATTTTGAGAATGCAGATTTCGGTGGCCTGTTTATTGCGTCTAAATCTTTTGCTGTGTTTCTTGTAATAGAAGTGTCCAATTCAGAATCTGTGAAGCTTTAATATGGCACAAAATCCCTTTTTACTTTTTTATGATCCATGTATTTCCCAGGTAATTTAATATTTGCTTTTTTTCTGTGGCAATGTCCATTCTTTTTGAATGTACTGTAAATTCACATTTATCTGCACGAGTGCTCAAAGCCAAAATTTAGAGCAGGAACGACATATGAATCAGTACTATACTATCAGTCCATTTTTGTTAAGTCTTTGATTACAATTTGTGAACTTCCTGTTTGTAGTGTTGAGTTTTTGTAAAGTGTCCACTCAGTGACTCTGACGACGTTAGAGGTCTTAATGATGCAGTACCTTTAATAAATAGGTGAAAAATCACTGAAATAAAACACAAGACACGATGTATATATTTCTTCTCATATAATCTTTATTGCTCAGATCCATGTTGCTCAGCAATACAGTTCACTCATCAAAACAGTCTGGCTGCTGCCAGGCGGACCCTGATCCACGTTCTGCGGATTGTGTCCGTCCAGCTCACAGTCACTGATTACCTTCAGGTGTTTGGAGCCTTTTGGCCTGTGGGCAGGACTTTAGGGTTTTAACTTACTGAGGAAACAAAAGGAATCTTCCAAATGGTGAAATGCAGTTTACTATAACAGGATCCAGGTAAGACCACAATTCAGAGATTAGTGCTAGTTGAAGAGTAGCACAAACCTGGACCACCTGCATAAATCTCATGCAATGCTTTGCATTTAACAAGATCAGACAAGGAAAAAAAACTGCAGTGGTTCTGCATATATTTGACCAGATTAAATCCTGTTTTGTGATGCTTTGGATGGATTAGAATCACCTCTGTTTTCTCCCAAAGGCAGAGCAGGTTTATGTCAAATTTTTATTTCCAGGCCTGGTTTAATCTGTCAACTCCTCTAAAAGCCATTTTTATGCTTTGCATTTCCCTCCCATTTCAGTTCCAATACCTATTCGAAGTCCTAGCTAGGATATTTTTCCACCACAGTTGAATAACTAGTATTACTGGTAGTGATCTAGTGAATATAATGAAATCCAATCTACAGCTCCAGACTATGTTGCTTAATCCAAGTAAATGGTGAGAAAACCAGACAAAAGAAAGCCATAGCTATTCAAACACTGTATGATAAGACTAACAGTGTACACGCTCAGTGATGTGTGCCGTTGTGATTTTCTGGTATTGAAAATTAATGTCTAACACCCCACAAAACCCCAAAAAATTAAATACCAATCCTTATGAATAAAAGAAGGCTTCACCTCGAGGTGTTATTCTAGCGACACTGCAGTGAAACTGAACCAGCTTAGAGGGAAACCTGTGCCTAATAAGAGCCAAAAACACAAGATGAGCAGAGGCCTGAGGTGCCCTTGCAGCGCAGGAACGACTTCTCCAGACAAAACGAGCAAGACACTAAAACTACAACTTTCAGTGCTACAACGAGACGCCGCTTTTCCGCGACGTGTGCCCGACCACCGCGGGTGTCGTGCGACCAAAGCGAAGCACTGTACTGCATTCAGGTAAGGTCAGTGTACTTGAATCAAGTCTGGCGAGCTTTCATCATCAGCGTATGAGGTACTGTACCGGCTGTGGGGAGGCTGCTAACAGCCTCAGGCATTGTGTGACTTTGATAGACCTTTCTATGTTTGTTTTCTTTTAAAGAACTGCAAGTTTGTGTTCACTGGGACAAAAATGATCCGCCTCATCTGATGACAAAAGTCTCCATAAAGTACAAAAACCAACTCAACGGATAATAATACACCCCCAACAAGCAACAACAAAGAAAGACAACTTCTACTATTTTGTTGTTTCGATTAACCCCTTTGTATTCTAGTAAGTAAAAAGTCAGCCGTGGATTCAGAGAGGTGATTCTGAAATGTACAGCACATCAAAAAAGAACATCTGCAGACGGATGGGAAACCCGAGTTTCGAGGTCGGTTTGAGGCGAAGCTGTGGCGCTCTAAACCGTCTCTGCCAGCGCAGCGGCAGACTGGAGACAGAAAACGATGCAGTTATGTGTGAGTCTATTGTACATGTTTACAGATATACAGTTTTCTTGTTGCACACAGTGACATTTCAACTACGGTTGTTTTACATTCTGCACAGAAGACTAGGGTTTTCACACCACGCTCGGTGGGGCTGCTGTGTTTTTGCAGCTTTGTGTATTCTTCATCACCCCCCCTCGGTTTTGCTGTTCTGCTGGTAAGATTAGGTTGATATAAAGTTCTATTTCATCTCTCACAAGTGAAGAAATGTGTTTTTTCATGTACAGTTTTAAAAAAACCTGAAATTGAGAGAGAGATAAAAACAACAGGAGGTATAGTTGGTTAGCTTCTGTATCGTTTTTTTGTTTTCTTTCTCTTGATGGTGAAATCAGTACACAACATCCACATTCAGAACCACATCGGGCGGGTATGTACCCCCAAGATCCTGCTTTTTCATTCCTTTTTTAGGGAAACGGACTTGAAAATCCTTTGACGTGTTATCATTTAGAGGTGTCCAGGCAAACAGTCCAACAGAGTGTGGTTTATAAAGTTTCACTTGTCGGCTGGACCTGAAAGAGTGTAGATTACTGCAGATCTTCTCTTCTTTTTCATTAAAAAAAAGAAAATTCAAAACGCTCAAAATGATCAGTTAACAAGGCATACAAAAAGGGGAAATGAAAGATTGGACTGAGGTACCCTGAAGCCTGAGGTAGATCACAATACTGACATGCGCACTGTTCACTTCCTGTCCATTGTTAACGTGGTGGTTCACTTTACTTTTCTCCTACCTTTTCAGGTTTTTTTATATTATTCATAGTCTAGTTTTCAAGAAAATAAACACTTCCCTTCAAAATAATATGGCAGTGTCCCACTGAGGGGGGAAAAAAAGGAAAGGGTTTAAAAATTTTTAAGTATCTTTTCAATAGATCTCATCACAAAATAGGAAAAAAAATAGATTCATAAATATTACTTTACTCTCTCTTTTTTTTAATATATTTACACACACATATGCAAACACACGCACAGACACGCACGCAAAGGAAGCTGTGCGAAATTGGCGAGAACCGTTCGTCTGGAAGATGGAGCTGATGGGTGTTGATGTGAGAGGAGACGAAAATAAGGCAACGAGCTTCCACGGTGTCCACGGTGAGGGACGCCGTGGCCTGCGTGTCCAGCTAGACTCACCGGGGAAACGAATGAAGCCACGATAAGAGAGAAGCGCAAGCGTGAGGATGACAGTCTGCGTCGTGGGCAGCTGGACACGGCAGGGGTGATGCTTTCTAAAAAAAAAAAAAAAGGCTGCATATCGTACATTCACAGCGTCATGCTGATTGTTTTTTTTTTTATTTTTTTTTAGAAAACTCCCTGACAAGAGAAGGTTAAAGCCAAACGTGCTGACGTTTGCAGTTGTCGTGTACATCACAGGTCATACAGTGCCCCACTTCCCACCGCCATGACATTCCTCTTTACCTCCAACCCTCTTCTGGGCCCTCAGCTCACACCGTGTGTCGGCCCTCGCGATGTCCTCATAAGGCCAGGCGTGTGACGGTGCAAATTGAAAACAATCGTTTGCCAAAAAGTGCACCTTTGTTTTGTTTTTTTTTGGTCGTCGATTTTTGCTCTGATTATCGAGAATAATGCCGTTTTGGGAATATCAGAACAAGCGCAGCATCGGAGTGTGAAACCAGTTGTCAATATTAAAACACCTCCGCTGATTTTTTTTTTTTAACCTTTCTGTGGCAGTCTGTTCAATGTCATCAATAAAGCTACAAAAAAGAAAAACATGCAAAGCCAGATGAAAGAGTGATGAGAAGGTGAAGCAGAAAAGGTAAAATGATTAAGAGAGCCATAGAAAAGGGGCGTTTTCTTTTGCGTTGGCACACACACACACAGCTTGTTACAAAAACTCATCCATCAATATATTTTCGGGGGGGGGGGGGGGGGTGTTGTTATTAATTCAGTGCCCTTAACAGCAAAGAAACCAGGGGAACTGCTTCATGAGGCTTTCAAAGCCCCGTCGCCTGAACAAGCTCAGCTGTACTGTCATTTCGATCAAATTAAAAACAACAGTGCAAACTCTCAGTGTGTATCAGTGTCTTTCTCTGCATTAATACTGCTAAGGAAATCTTATCTCACAATCTAAATGATCTCAAAGGAGGAAGTGCCCTTTGTCACTCGCTACATCAGTCAAAACGCCTCGTGTACACTCGTGTTAATTGACTTCTGTTTTTTTGTTCGATCTGTCTGTTAGGCCTACGTTAGTCCAACTAAAGAGATAACATTACGCAAGGCGACGTATGTGTACCTGTTTTTTAACTGATAAGTTGAATTTCCTAATTTTAAATCATTTCCACCTTCCTTTTTGTTTTGTTTTATGTTTATTTTTTTGGTCTTTTTAAATTTTATTCTTTCTGAACGGTTTCTCCTGCTTAGTCTGCTCTTGCAGGGCTGGCAGTGCACACGACGCCCTCAGCCTTTGGCTCTCACTTGTTTTCCCCCCTTCAGCGAAGTTCTTTGGTTTTGATCCCGGTGCTGCTGGTCAGCCCTGTGTGTCCTCCGTGGCCTTGGCCTTAGTCTGGGTAGGTCTCTGTCCATTTGGGAGGGCTACATTCATTGGCTGGTGCCCACTGGAGCCACCTCGCTGGTCACTTGGAGTGATGCGGTGACACGGCGGCGCCCTGCTGGTGCTTCTGTTCCTGCTGCTTGACCTGCTGAATGATCTCCCGGATCTTCCTCTGTGCAGTCTGTTGGAGGGAGCAGGAGGTGAGCAATGTAGAAGGAAGTACAAACATCATAAACTAGAAACATTTCCTTAAAGGAAAAAGAATGGTCATTAAAATACCTTCAAAACTGAAGGTATAACTGAGAACAATCCGAGCCTGTCTTGCCTACCTGACTGGCAAAGAAATGCCCGCTGATTTTAACAAAGACCTCGTCGTTCTCATCGGGGATTTGGTCCCGCGGTACAATGACCTCTGCGCTCGTGAGGTTCTGCAGTTCATTTACCTGAAACACAGACACACAACCTAAAGATTAATATCTCACCTTCAATTTCACCTCCAGCCTCACTTACAGAACACAAACACCTACTGACAGGCAAGTATCATGGTTACCTCACCGAAATGCATTCAACATGGACGACTCCACTGAAAAGTATCTGTTTGATTACGTGAGAACCTTTTTTGCAGCCTTGACCAAGACTGAGTGCAGAGTGTCTGCTCACCGTTTTGCCACCTTTGCCGATGACTCTGCCGGCTGCAGTGGAGGGAACCTTGATGTGCGTCTCCAGTTTGACCTCCTCCTTTCCTGAGAAGAAGTTCTCCTCTTTCAGCTTCCCAAATATCCGGCCTTGTGCCTGGAATACAGAGGAGGGTATGAGGCAAGGAGAGGCTGGAGAAGACGGGGACGCACAGTGATCCATTGCTATTTACTATATACACACAGGTCTCGGGTATGATTTAGACAAGAAAAGTAACATATTTTCTTGTTAATGTTTTTTTTTTTACCTTAAACTGTGCCTCTGGAGTTCCAGTAATGATAACCATCCTCTCAGTAACATCTGGGCTCTCAGCTGGGGCAATCTGAAGTAAACGTGGAGTACAGAGTACATAGTACAGAGATGACTGAAAATACCAGCTTTAAGTTGCATCCCACCAGACTAAACTAACAGGAAGCATCATTTTTTTTTTCATTTTTCATTTAGCCTTTATTTATCCAGGTTAGTCTCATTGAGCCACGAGAACTCATTTTCAAGAGAGACCTGTTTAGGAGCACATGGTGGAGGTTAAGGGCCTTGCTCATGGGCCCAGAGTGGGGCGAATGAGGGTGGGGGCAAGTGTGGGTGTTTCACCTACCCCACCCACAATTTTGATGTTGTCGGGGCCGGGGTGTGAACCGACGATCTTCGGATCACAGGCCCACCTCTCTAACCTCTGCGCCACCACTCCCAACAGGAAGCATCAAGAAACCAATTGTCAAGAAATATACAACCCCAAACCTGCAAAAGTCGGGACGTTGTGTAAAATGTAAATAAATTTTAAAAGCAATGATTTTCAAGTCTCATAAAACCACATTTTATTTCCAATGGAACACACTGAATATATCATGTTTAAACTAAGAAACTGTACTTTTTTCCCATTAAAATGGTAGTTTTAATTTTTATGGCTGCAACACTTTAAAAAAAAGTTGGGACAGTGGCCACAAAAGGCTGTAAAAGACAGCTGTATAAATGAGAAACAGCTGGAATGATTTAGATGAATTAGCACCGAGTCATTTCTAATCATGTTTTAATGCATTTTTATCATTAATTTTTTTTTAAAGAACAAAGTCCATGCGCAATAATCAATAACTGGTTTGTTCCACTTTGGAGTGAGCTATTGGGGGAAGAATCAGTTTTGTGTTGTGTGTTTCCTTGACTGATGAAGCTTTCTGGATGGAAGGTGAAACGTTTCAGCACACAAAAAAAAAAAAAACTGTCCACATGAACTGACTGAAAATTTTTGGATTGTATACCTGGATTATTGAGCATGAACTTTGTTGTTTTCAACCAGTTTGACATGACTGTCGATGAGGAAGAGTGAGCGGGGGGAGAGACACTGGTGGGGGTTTTGGAGGTCTTCCCCCAGAAAATTCTGAATAAACTAGATGTCATTTCCTTTATTCTGGTGTATTTTCACGGGTTGTTAAACATCTACGTTTACCTACATTTGTAAACACTTGATTCAATAACTATTTTAGAAAGCATGGCATAACAAGAAGCTAATATTATGCTAATATTACTACCTGTGAAATACTTATTTATACTAATTCATCCTACTTGCACTGTTATATTCTACCATGTCGTTGTTTATATTTATTTTTTACTTTTTAGTACTTTGTTATGTTTGTACTTTTATTGCATGCTTTAGAATATCTTGGTTTTTTTTAGCGAGTTGAACTGGTTCTTCTCATCTTGAACATTTCATTGCATTGTTGACCTCGTGTTAACCTGCATATGACAAATAAACAAACATAGCATAACTAGAAGCAGCCTGACCAACAGCTCTCCTTGTGTGAATAGAGCATGCTTCGCTTCTTGCACATATTCAACCCCCCCTCCCCCCCAAGCCCCACCCACCCCTCCAGCTCCTGCAGGTAAGGAGCGTTTCACTTCAGGACAAATTGAGACTGCTGATTGGTCAGCTGCCAATGAGCCTATGGATTGATTGACAGGTAGCATTAAGATTCCAACTCGTGCAAAAAAATCATTGATTTTACTGGCCCAATTAATAGTGTCATAATTTATTCCATATTTACTGAACATTTATTCAATATTTTGGTGAATCTAAGGTTTGAGAACTAAGCTTCCTTACAAAATCCTAATGATGGTTTTAAAAATTTTCAGGGGTGCTGAGTTAAAATTTAGGGGTGCTTGAGCACTCCCCAAAAAGAGGCTAAAATCACCACTGAAGAGGACTATGTAAAAAAAAAAAGGATTTTACAGAGGCTGACGTAAAGATGGGCCTAGAGGTCAGCATAAAGCTCAAAAACATGCCTCTCTGATGGTATGGGGGTACATTACCAGCTGCGACTGAAATGGCCAGCTTACACATCTGAAAAGGCATCATAAATGCAAAAAAGTATATACATGTTACAAAAGGTACAAAGTACAATTTCTCAGTTAAAACATTTAATGTTTGCTATGTTTCATTGTGAATAAAATATGGGTTTATGAGATGCGTAAATCAATGCATTCTGTTTACATTTTTTGCAACATCCCTACTTTTTTGGAACTGTGGTTGTAAAATATTGCGCTTTGAATACAAACGTATGGAATTTAATTGACAAATATCAAGCAAGTAAATAGCTTCTAGGTATCTAATCTGAAAAACTCAGCTCCGGGGTCAATTTCTTTTCCCTCTTTTTAATCGTAGAAAGCTCCTCAGCTGCGGTCAGTGAAGTGCCGCTGACTCAGACGGCAAACATTTCCAACAAAACATCTGTATAATAACGGCTGAGAAGCTTTTAAAACTTTACAGCACATTTAACACATATTTGTGAACTCAACCTAGCAGATTAACGTTGTTCCGATCGCCTCTTTCCTCTGTCTTGTTAAGTCTCAAAGCGTTATCGATGTGAGCGAACGCACCTTGATGGAAGCTCCGGCGAAGTGGGCGAGTTGTTTGATGTGCTGACCCTTCTTGCCTATCAGGGCCCCGACTGCCTGAGTTGGAATAAAGAGGTAGACAACCTCCTGTTCTGGAGCCTGTTGCTGAAAGGAAACAAAGAAGAGTCAGAAATGAACAAAAGCTTGAGGAAAAAACTGCAACATTTTGGTAAGCGTCTTTACGTGGTTGTGTCTGAATGGAAACTTTCCTTTTAGGGATGGTCGTGTGCTTTTGTTTTTCTTAGCATGGTAACACTCGTGTATTTGGGGTTTGTAAAGTTAATTTTTACGAGCCACAGGACAACGGTGGACTGTAAAATCCCTTGCCAGACAAATTTATGATGTCCTGATGACGAGGTGACGAGAAGGCTGACCAAAAGCTGTAATCACCTTTTACGTACATTTTTGTCTTCATTTGTCACTAATTCAAAACAGCCCTGCATACTGACTTTATTTCTTTTCTATTTTTACAACAACTTCCAATTACAAAAATTTAAAGCCCAGCATTACTTTAAGAAATGCATATCGCCTGCCGACAGTTTTAACTACCCTCTTATGTTGTAGTTGAGCTACAACCATTTTGGTCAAACCTTGAAAATAACATCATGCTGACTTTCATGCAATACTGTATGACGTGCTCCGAGTGTATATTGTGAATGACTCTCAGCTGTTACCACTTTGAATTTTAGCTCAATATCTTTAACACTGACTAAATTATGCCCACTTTTATGTTGTCTAAGATCAGTTGGCTGGAGGCCATCTTAAATCAAGCGGATTCCAAAAGTTACTCAGTTGTAGATACATCCAACACCACTGTTGGATGATGGTCCATCAGGGCCAGCAGTCTTCTCTGCTGGCCTAAACACAGTCAGAATCACTTAAGGCTCCCACATACTCAGGCGTACGTCACTCCGCAAAGGTCCGCGTGTACCGGATTAGTCTCGAAGTAGACGCACCATGTCTGCGCAAAGATCAATTTTTACGACCGCATACTGGTTGTCACACAATAAACTTCTTGGCGACGGACTATTTTGTATGAGACACCGATGTATTAAATTCCCCTTCTTCATCCCTGGTCTGGTTTAATGGCCTTTTGGTTTTTTTTTGTTTTTTTTTGCCAAGAGGCAAGTGATGTCTTCCTCCTCGTCTGTTGACGTCATGACTGAAACTGTGAGAAATGAAGGAATTTGTCACAAGAGAATTAAAATCAGGTCCAGCGTGGTCTGGATATTTCCTGTTGGGCTGGTCTGATGTGTGGGCTGCAGGGTCAGCACTCCCTGTTTTTTATTTTTTAGAACTTTTTATTAAAACATATAAACACAGAACACTGCTGCCTCTACCCACGGCTGCCGGTAGTTCTCTTTTATTCTTTTTGCGACCTGTCTATTGATAAAGTAGGCGCGTCAGCAAATGTCTAATCGGCGATCTCAATTTGTCCCGAAGGTAAACACCCCTTGCCTGCAGAGCTGGGCTGCAGCCCATCAGGGTGTACGCTCGACTATGAAGTCTCATCCGTCTGCGGACAGTGCGCGCAGTGTCCACGCGGCTCACAGAGTACACACAATACGCCAGAGTATGTGGGAGCCTTTACTTTGAACGTTGCTCTTTGAAGTAAGGAAACTTGTAGAATTGTGTTAACTGGGTTTCTTAATTCAGTAATGGTATTCATTCTCGCATTAGATACCCGTCTGTGATGCAGTGCCCTATTATTCCACGTCTTTATATTAGTGATTATTAGTGACCAAAAACATGCATGTTAGGCTGCCTTCAGTGCCAGGCCTCCCTTGCAAAAGAGATCGGTGATCTCAATGGGATCTGTAATCTCAATGGGATTTGCCTGGTTAAGTAAAGGTTAATAATTATAATAATAATAATAATAATAATAATAGTGATGATTTTTGTAGCTGTGACATCGTTATGACTGTATTAAGAGGTGGATAAATTCAGGCGGGACACCACTGAAGGCCTAGGTTTAAAATCGCCATTGACGTCCAATGATTTGCACGTTTCATGAAAATTCATCCAGTGGATCATGAGATCATTTGCCAACAGACCAAAACACTTAGAAATAATATGAAATTTGTTGATAACGTAGCAACAGAGAACGTACTGAGTGCTGGTGGGACATGGCACTTGCTGAAGGAACCCCGTACAGGCTGCCGAGGTGTGAAGAGTGACCCTAAAAAGTGACAAACAAGCCGATCAGATGTCGCATGAACACACATACAAGGTTAAAAGCGCACACACACACATAACACGACTCTGGCTCCTACTTAGGGGGAATCCAGGGTTAACGTTCACAGTGAATCACAGGAATCATTCTGACTCGGAAGCATACATTCTCACACAATGTCTCACGCCACCGAGCCTCGACCTCATTGGGCAACAAAACTGACTCATCTACGAAGAAGACGGGGGAAATCTGCTCGTTTCAAACTGTGAGCCACATCATGCAGGAAGGTCTGAGTCAACACTGAAGAAGTTTCCACTGGAGGACTTTTATAATTGAAAAGAGGGACTTACTAAGAATGGGTTGTATCCTGCTGGTACCACTGGGGGCACTGTACCACGTGGTCCAGCAGCTGGGGGCAGCACCTGCAGACCAGAGGAGAAGATGCCCAAACCTGGGATCAAGTTGGCCTGTTGCTGTGCAGATAAGAGAGAAAAAGGATGAATGTGATCATCATAAAAGTCACAATAATCAATTAGGATTTAACTCGTTTGATTTTTTTTCTTAAATATTGACAGTAAACAAGGCTTTAGATCTCTTAGAATCCATGTATTCTGCTGTAAGAGTTTCCACAGTTCAAAAATGGTCTATATCTAAAAGGTGTTGAGAAAACGTGAAGAAAAAGTGATTGTAACGTTTTTTGTTTGTTTGTTTTGCATAAAAGGATTGGAAATTTTAAAGTCCATCTTTTGAATTTTGCTCTAAATTATAATAAACTCTGAATGATAACAAGCATAAAGCATGAGAACTAATGAAAATTATTCTTTAAAAATGATTCTTTACACAAATTGTGGGTGTTAAATGTGCCCAGAAAACAAGAGGAATCATCTAAACAAGAGTTTTAATTTCCATTTTATACACTATGAGCATTGTTTGCCTCCCGTTCTAATTCCTAATTAAGTTGTGTTTTATGCGGTTGTTTATGCAGCTGTTGAGGAGAAAAACATTTTGAATAAACTAATTTACATTTTAGGAACTCAAGCATTGTTTCATAATTAGTCAATCAACTTAGGACATTTTTTTATAATTGCATGCAAATTACGTTTTAAGATGAACACGTATAAAAGCAATTTAATTCACTCTTGATTTCCATAAAAAGCAAATACAACCGAGCCAAAATGAAAGAAAGAGGAAAAGTTGATTACGCTCAGATCTAACAGAATACAGTGCAGACACCTATTTTTCTGTTTATTAATTGATGACAAAGTCCCTTCATAAAAATTAACATTTAGTTTTCTTTGAAGGAAACCATTTTACAAACACCCTTTCAATTAAAATCATTTTATTTAGAGAATATTAGGAGTTACAGCCATTTTTGTCAAATCTTGAAAATAGCATCATGTCTTGTGACATTCAATGTCATGTAAACCTCCATGAGCTCACATGATCTATTAGAGCTCAGAGTATGTGTTGAAAATGACTGTCAGCTACTTCCATGCCAAAATTTAGCTCAATATCCATAAAGTCTGCTGAGTTGTAGCCATTTTTGAGTTGGCTAAGGTTGATTAGATGTGGAAGCTATCTTGAATTGGTTTAACTTCAAATGGTAATCACTTGCAGATGGATACCCATTTATTAATTTCTGAGAGTTTCATTGAAATACATATAATGGTTCCTGAGATATTTTGCTAACAGACAAACAGGGCTGACAGCACCAGTTAATGCCACTGTTTTAAACGAAGGTATCTCGTAATAAGTTGTGTTCAAAGGATGTGTGAGGACAATGCTCAACTACTACCACAACAAATTTTAGCTTAATATCTGTAAAATTGTCTCAGTTGTTGCCATTTATGTGTTTTCTACAGACAGCTGACTGTGGCAGACATCTTTAAATAAAGTTTATAACAATATTGAATCGGCTGTAGATAACAACCTAAAGATTAGTTTCTGAAAGTTTCAATAAAACCCATTCAATGTTTCATGAGATATTTTGCTAACAGAACACATGGACTTCGACCAAAACATTACTGCTTTGCCTTCGCCTCCTGAGGCGGCAATAACAAACAAATCAATACATAAATGAAGAAATAACTAAGTAAAAAGCCCAAGTTTTTCGTTATTTATCTTTAAAAAATCTCTGGACTTTTTAAATAAATGAAGGGTCACAAAGATGTTCCTTTAGGGTGCTTTGGACATCCTTGTTTTATAAATTACATTCAGTTGTTGCTATCCCAAAGAAAAATACATTTTGCGCGCAAACTCAAATTACTGACTCAGTCCCGAGAACCCGCACTCTCAGACTTTTCTTCCTGAAAGCTTTGTGTAATATGCTCAGTGTCACGCTAGGTGGCCTCATCGGATCGCCGTGGAGGCGGCGCTCAACCCGACAGGTGCTGAGAACATTCGTGTGAGTCCGAGCGATTTAACCGCATGCTGAGTGATACTTCCTGCTAACTATTTTGGAGCAAATAGTCACAAAGAGGAGGCAACTATTGAAACTAAAATATCAATAAGAAAGCTGATATTCTGTGTCTCTCCAGGGGTTACAGCTGTTCCTCTTGACAAGCATCATCACTATTAATGCAGTCGCTTTATTGCTTTTCTTCGGTGCAACAAGAAGCGAGCATGATGTTCCGCCTGCTCCTCTCAGTCTGAGGTCGACCTCGGTAGCAGCAATGCTGCTGATGTCACGGTGCCGTGTGAAAGAGGAGCCTATAGATATCAGGTGGATGCTGGGAAACGCAGTGTGTTACAACAGGAACACAGACACGCGCAGTGGGGCATTGAGTCATAGGCTCCACATGCACACAAGCCCAGAGACACGCAAACACACCGCTCACTAATGAGCTACTCAGCGATCGTTTACCGTTATCTCTTTACCGTGCAAGTCTCGCTAATACCGGCGGTAACACACACTGAGGGGGAAGGCGATATCGTTGTGCGACGTTCACCTGTCAGTGCCTGTGAGTGGCTTCGCGGTCAAAAGGACACAAACTAGCGATGATGGCGCTTACATTGACAGCAGCGATGTCGTTCTCATACGCTTCCCTCAGCTTCTTCATGATCTCCTCCTCAGCTTTACAGCAAGTCTCCAGGCTTCCCTTCACCGTGATGGTCCTCTCAGGGTTGTAAATGGTTAAATCTTGCAACCTGAAACAAGAGATATCAGCACACAAACACGAGTAAATGGTAAATGGACTGCACTTACTTTACTGGGCAATCTGTGCCCTCATTTACCCATTCATACAGCACTCTACTGTATCTATACACAGAATAATCAGTGCTTTATCACATTCATACACTGACGGGACACACATCGGAGGCAATGAGTGGTTCAGTGTCTTGTCCAGGGACACTTTGGCATGTGACTGCTGGTGGAATCAAACCCCCAACTCTTGCATTGGAGGATGACTGCTCTAACCACTCAGCCACAGCCATAAGACCCAAATAAACACCCGCACAAAGAAAGGTTGACTTTAACAGTTAATGCAAAACATTATCCTGTGCCTTTGCCTCTTAGCAGCAGGCAACAATAAAAACTACCCATCCCATCATGCATCTCTGATAAGATGGTCTCATCTCTTGTCTTCTTCAAATTTAAGTACATTGCATGCAGTTGTATGCTATAAGGGGAATTTAGATAAAGGTTATGGATGTTTACTAGTAACTAATGTGTATGTGTTAGAGTTGCTTTGCCACCCAAGAGAAGCTCAGAGCTCTCTGAAAAGCATGGAGCCTGCACACCTGATAAACTCCTAGGCTAAGTAAGGCAAGTAAGCTGAAAAGCAGAGGCCATCTTGACCTCATCTCTGTCTGATCTTCTTCTTTCGGCTTTTCCCTCTTCAGGGGTCGCCCCAGCAAGTCATCCTTCTCCAGCTCACTCTGTCCACTGCGTCCTCTGTCCTCACTCCATCTACCTCCATGTCCTCTCTAACTGCATCCATATATCTCCTCTTTGTCTTTTTCCTGGCAGCTGCATTTCTAACATCCTTCTACCAATATACCCACTGTCCCTCCTCTGGCCATGTCCAAACTATCTCAGTCTGGCCTCTCTAACTTTATATCCTAGTTGTTCAACCTGTGCTGTACCTCTGATGATCTCATTCCTAATCTTATCCATCCTTGCCACTCCTAAGGAGAAGCTCAGTATCTTAATTTCTGTCTTCTAGTTCTGTCTCCTGTCTTTTTGTCAGTGCCACTGTCTCCAGACCATACAACATTGGTGGTCTCACCACTGCCCTGTAAACATTTCCTTTGACCTTTATGACACCCTTTTGTCACAGATAACTCATGAAACTTTTCTTCATCCATTTTTCTCCATCTGATAAGCATTATAAAAAGGCACTTTTTTGTACTGTCCTGGGCGGACCTCACGACCAGAGCTTCAATGTAACATCTGTAGCCTGTTTTGAATTCTGCCCCCTTTCAAGTAAAACTGGGTTGAAAAGTCTTCTCATGTCCTCAGAATGGCTTATTTGAGTAAATAGATTATTAAAGGATAAATAATTTATCCAACATGTTTGGTCCTTCGAGCCGGATGCTCGAGATATAGAGCTCTGAACTGTCTCTTGGGCAGCAAAGCAACTCTCTAACGCACACGCACGCACACGCACACACACACATACACATTAGTTACTAACAAACATCCATAACCTTTATCTAAATTCCCCTGACAATAAGCACCCAGTCAAAGATTCTAGACCCTTCCCAGAGCCATTTGGACTTGGAGGTTTCCACCAAATGTAGTTTGATAGGCTGAACCTCACACATACATACTTTGTACTCCAGTAGCCATAACTAAGATTACTCTGTTGACAAAATGAGGATTTTTCTCCCCCTCTTTCCAAGCCCCTCTAGAGACACACGGTGCAGATATTTTCTTCCTCGCCCCGCAGGCTGAGTGCTCTGCATGACGAGTGAAACAGCCCCTCTGTGTGAAGTGAGTCTTGAAACAACAAGTGTGCCAAGGTCAGGATGGGAGCAGCAGCACGGTGACACGAGCACGCATGAGAAATGGATTCATCCATCCGAGCAAACAACACTGCAGTGAGACGTTTACAACCTCAAGTCCATAGAAGCTGGGATGTAAAAATGACCTTATTTTCCCTACAAAATGGAAAAGATTCTTAGTTTAAGCACACTTGTTGAGTTTGAGTTTATACAATGTGCAATTGTTGTTGCAGTAAGAGCGAAATATTTCACAAAATAATCATAAAAAAGCATAAAAATAAATATTTGCCCTGAAAAGTTTTGGCACCATTAGCACCTTTTAATCCTGAGGTTGACTGAGAGAATCCAACTCAAAAGTCTAATATAAAAATCACAGAAGTTGCTCTATAAACTACTTCCTCTAACTGTTTAAAAAAAAAAACATGTTTTTTAGCAGTGGATGCAGCAAATTAAAAAAGAAGAGATAGTTTGGAAAGAACTATTTGCTCTTCTCAGAGGAACTTCTTTTTTCTCTGGGCTCATTAGCAATTGATTAGCTCTAAACCAGTGAACGTTTGTGTGCACAGTCTTTTAAATGTGGCATAATCACCTCCCCTCTGATATTGTGTCCTGGAGAGAAGGAGCAGCAATCAGCTCCTCTCTAACAGCTCAGTTAAGAGAAACTTTAGAGATTAATGAGCAGGCAGGAAGGAGGGCGTGGCTGCAGTAAGAGGAAATCACTGAAAGTCTAAACGTTTTGATATGAAATTAATTTTAATACAAGAAGCAGGCGTGTAAACAGAGACTTACGAGGAGATGGTTATCTTGGTCCCTGTATCCTCCTCGATCTTCTTCAGGTTGCGGCCCTCCTTCCCAATCAGGCGTCCCACCAGGCTGTTGTGGGCGAGGATTTTCAGAGGGATGTCCTCCGTCCTTCAGACACAAACAAGCGTAAAGATTGGATAAAATCAGAGAGAACAGTTTCCACTGGTTGTTTCTACCATGATGTGAAAGTTACACGAAGATCAGGAACTTCTTTAATTGCCTGCTGTTTTCTCCACACAGAAACTTTACAGTGACAATCCACGTGTTCAGCAGACAAAATAAAAGCAACAAGCTGCAGCAGCCAAACTGTTAAAGATCTACTAATTTACAGTAAATTAGTTTAGTTAAACGTTCAGACAGTGAGACTTATTTAATTGAATAACTGTTTCTGCAGCCGAGCCAGATTTTTAACACATTTCCACTAAAAAAATTTGTCCTTAAGCTTCAACAATCAGGAGTTTTGAAAAGCATGTAAGCTAAAAAAAAGAAAAGAAACAGTACAGGAAATATATTTGGCTGTTTGTTGGATTTTGATGTTTAGTGGGAAAAAGTGAAAGGCCGACGCCTTTCAGACGAGACCAAAATCAAGCATTTAGTTTGAATTATTCTAAATTACTTCCCGATTCCCTGAGGGTAGGAGCTTGAAGGTACGCTTCCTGGAATTGGAAGGGCTTTTAATTGGATTTGATGTTCATACAATCCCTTATTGACTCCCGTTTACAGGAAACAAGACTCTGTTGTAGATACAACCGCTCAGAATGTGTCGCTGCTCAGAAGGTGAAATAAAAACGTTACTGGAGTTTTTGCATCATTTTGTCTTCGCTCCTTTTTGTTGCAATATCTCATAATATAACGGACGAGAATTTGGTGGAAAAACACGTAAATTAGAGGTTATTTTGGGTAGACTACAACAAAGAATGGCTTTTGAATCAAAAATACTGAATCATAGCTTACATGTCTGCAATGAAGCATCAGCTCTGGTCAATTTTAAAAATATTCTGGAGAAAAACAGAACTCGCACGATGAGTATTTGGGGTAAAATGGAAGATGAGTCAGATTTTCTGTTCTGTTCAATAGAGATAATTTTCCATGGCTTCGAATTAACCTTCAAATATTATGTGCAGTGCTGATGATGATGGGCAAGAAAAAACAGGGACGGCTGCACAGTTTCAACAGCAAATTCTTCATTTTTAGTTAAAAGAAAAATCCTAAAGTCAGTCTAACATAGCTTTTATGAAAAATGGCAGTTTAAAAGATAAAAATCTTTGGTAAGTCTTGTAGTTTTATGCAAAGAGTTTATTTTGTAGATTTAAATGAAATAAGAGCACCTAATCTGACTTCCTGTAGTTAATTTAAACAGACTGTCGTTGAAATAGACCTGAAAGAAAAAGAGTCACTTTAGCGATATTTTCATTTTGTGTGGCAACTACAGGGTGTGAATGAAGATTTAGGCTGTGGTGGAGGGGAACCAGATGCTGGGGGGTTCTTTTGGGTCTGGTTCCAAACGCGTATGGGTGTAGGGCAGACGTGCACGTATAGCTCCATCCTGAAGTGTGTGTGTGTGTGTGTGTGTGTGGGGGGGGGGGGGGGGGGGTCATGACAGCTGTGTAAGTTCAGAGGCCACGGTCGGTGGTTTTGGGTTTTGGCTCAGTGAAATCACAGGGCGGAGAGCGGCGGAGACGGCCGTTTGCATTTCTGCAGGTGTGGCACCCAGGCGAGGCAGAGGGGTGTTATTTTGGTGACACAGCACCGAGGTGTGGAGGTTATTGTGAGCTTTAAGAGAAGGATTACAGCTCTGACTGATTGAGGCAGATTAAACACGCCAAAAGAGTTTTGTGATTTATTTGACAAACACATTTTATTAAAAAAATAAAAATTACACACTTACAGCAGCATCTGACAGAAACGATGGCTGCATTTCATAAAATGGTTCGATTTGTGTAAAACTTTTAAACTTGTTAAATAGGATTTATAAGAAATCTGCATGATTTTGTTCTATTTTATCTCTCGCGGCTTCTGAAAGAGACACCACAGTTAAACTGAAAAGGCTGTGCTACTTTTCTACATTTATACTCCTTTTGTCTCTGGAATAAAATATATTAGGATGTTAAAACATAAAAATGATCACTAACAGTTACCATATTTACAAATCAAAGAGGACAAACCGATTACAGATTTCTGTTTAAAGCACACAGGAGCTCTGAGTTGCAGAAGGTGCAGCGTCTGTTAAAAGTGTCAAACCCAATTAGATTTGCTGTCCTGGTCTTCTAAACGCTAAGCTGTGACCACATGTTGGCCCGTGTGTTAGGTGTGTTAGTGGTCCAAGCTCGAGAAGAGTGCACAGTGAGATTAAATAAAAGAGTGCAGGGAGGTGAAAGGATAAGATTATAGTCCTGCACACATTACGGCTAATCTCCCCGTGTGGATTGTATACGTTCAGGCTTCAGATCAGCTCATTTATCTGCAGGTCTGAGAGTGCTCGTGTGTGTAAAAAGTGCACGCTCACATCTTGGTCTCGTTGGCCTCCTTCCTCATGATGTCCAGGATCATGCGACAGGCAGAGGAGCAGCCCTCGGGGGTTGAGTGGATGGTGATGGGTTTTTCTGCTGCGCCTGCATTTTCCTTCCGGTGGATGTCCACCCTGAAAGATTGAATAAAAATCAAGCTCGTCAAAATGTTCCTTACAAACAAAGAGACTGTAAAGATGCAAAAGGAAGCCTGCAACTAAGAAAACAAGTTTAGAGAAAAAATGTCAAACTCTAGCTGAAAGTAAAAATCAGTAAAATGGTAATTAAAAGTTAAAATGAGACAAAAATGTTACTAAAAGCTAAAATTAACATCACTACAGCTGAAATCTTAAGAGGTAGCTAAAGGCTAAATGTAGCAAATTGAAGCTATCTGTTAAAATTAGCTAAACTGTAGCTAAACTCTAAATGTAGCAAAACGACCTAAAAGCTAAGAATAGCTAAACGGTAGCTAAAAGCTTAAATTAGCAGGACAATAGCTAAAAGCTTAAGAGAGCATAGAAAGAAAAACTAGAGGAAGTGTGATGAGGCAGATTTTAGAGAACAATGTTTTGGAGGGAGATTACCAGTAATACATTTTCATGGGGGAATAATTGTAAATATATTCAAATATTTCAAATAGGATAAAAGTTACAAACACTAAAAGTAAGTAAGTAGCACTAAAATTAAGCAGAACCTTTTAATATATGAATGGTGACAAAAGTAAAAATAAAATTGAAGAATTTGATAGCAAAACAAAACTTCTAGAAGAAACTATAAACTACAAAAACATTAACTGTGCTGATGTTTCACAACTTTAATTTATTAAATAATTGTGTTTTATATTTTATCTTAGTCAAGTGGAGAAAAATAATCTAACCTGGATACACAATGCTAGAACAAAACTAGGGAAAAACATAATGTAAAAATATAATAATAATAAATTAGCAGTTTACTTGGACTGAGTCTGTTTGGTGACATTCTTGATGGTGAGCCCTTCCTTTCCGATGATGGCTCCCACAAACTGAGTAGGCACGAGCATTCGTAGGGGGAAGTCGGGCTGTCTGAGGCGGGGAGAACCAAAACCTCCAGAGGGTCCGGGTTCAGGGGCGCCTTGGTCCCTTGAAGACCGAACCCCGCGCCGTGTTCGGGGAGCCTGGTTGGGTGGAGCAGCGTCCATGTCCATAATATATGACACCTTGAAGGAGTAGTCGTCGAACTGTTGTCCTGTGAGCTTCTCAATGGCTCTGGAGGAAGAGGAGGTGCAAAGAGTGTCATTTAAAATACAAATCAGCTGATATCGAAAATCTGTGGTATACTTGCTTTTAAATACAGTAAGTTTATAACACATATGAAGATTTATTAAAAAAAAAAAAGCTTCTGCATAAGATATGCACACTGTATTTAATGTCAAAATCTCAACATCTCAGTATGTCAGTTAAAATAACATATTTTAATAAAACAAACAATTTTTATCACATTAACATGCCTGCTGCTAAACAAAATGAAGTGTAAATTAATTTTCTTTACAGATAAAAATGCAAAAAAAAAAGCTTGTGCTATCAAACCAGCAGGTGGAAACAATCTTAACAACACATTTAAATACGAAAGATTAGTCATAAACAATATCTCATTTTTAGGTTGACTTAGTTTAAAATAAGCTTTTACAACGATTATCATTTTTAGAACAACCAACAGCGAATAAAATCCAGGTTAGGACAAACTTTATCCCAAGTAACAATACAAGCAGTAAAAACGGTGCTAATAATCATAATGGATGTCTCTGTCACTAAGCATGCACAAAATGTGCTGCAGTCATAATGTTTCTTAGCTTTCTCGTTTACACTGTTAGCACAATCTATCAGAGGCTCTAAACTTTTAGTTTTTAGGTCTTTACTGCAGAAAGTGTTGATTAAAATGTAATTTCTTTGACGTGGATGTTACTTGAACATTTCTGTGTGCTGCTTACACTTTAGCTTCCTCCTTGGTTGCGTATGTAACATTCACCACTGCTGTTTCTGTGTCAGTGTTCACTGTCAGACAAGAAGAGATGGGATGGGGGGGGGGGGAGAATAAAACATGAGATACAGTAAACAAAGGTTTACACATGCAGGTCTTTGTTGTCGCCGTGTGTTAGTTGGATTTGCGTCCAGGTTCCCGTGGTGACCCCAAAATCCACTTGTCTGTGTGAATCCATTACAGCCATCACCACACTGGCTTCACTCCAGACCCTGCTGCTCCCTCAGCAGAGAGAAGCTGCTTAACACAATGGCCTTTCTGCCACTTGCACTAAAAAGGGATTTGTTTGACACAACAGCCGAAACAAAGCAAATAATCAGCCATTAAATGAAGTGAAGCGCACAACCGAGACACACCTTGGCCAGGTATGTGGTTCTGCACCGTGGTGTGAGCACAGAGCAGCGCTCAATATGTGCCTCCCGCTGGGATCATGTTTGCAGCAGGGAGGAGGTCTATTAAGAAGTCTATTACGCATCACTGGCAACGCAACACAAAACCTTGTCTGACTTGATAATTATATGCCACACTTTCTGCCGTACACGTCGCACCACCGTATAAGTTGTATCAGTCCAAATACATCTAATTAAGTGGAAAAAGACATAAATAAGTCAATTCACCGTATAAGCTGCATTTATTATGCGTCACTGCTGGCCACCTGGAAACTCGGGCCGGTGATGTGCCAAAAATCGATTGGCTGCCAAATGGCGGCCACGGGAGCGTTCACAGGAGGACTTTAACAAGAATTTAACAAGATTAACTCTAAAAACAATTATTTGTTTGGGTGGTATGACAAAATGCATCTAGTTTGACGTTTGCTCCAGGAGTTCTAGAGCGAGACTAAGGTGACTTGGTATGGCAAGCCAAGTGTCTCATTAATAGCCACTTTTACCTATTAATGAGACACTTGGCTTGCCATACATGGCCCTCTAATGGCTGCAAATGGTAATGGTTAATATTTTTCATGTCAGAATGAATGAAATTGTCAGATCTCAGCCAAAAATTGGGTTATAAATATGGGGGGGAAATGTATATTAGTCGCTTCGGTTTATAAGTCGCAAGACTTGCAAATTTATCCAAAAAGGTACGACTTATATGGCAAAAAATATGGTAATCCATTCGAATACTGGCTTGACCATTTAAGATTTTTTTAAAAAGGATGCACCTCAGTGAAGGAAATTGTTTAATCAATAGCAAATGCAATCTGATATGAGCTGTTTTTAAATAAAAGACAAGAAATGCAAACCTTGGACAGCTAAAATTTGTATTTCCAGTCTTGTTATACGTCCTTGTTTCTTTAAATAGTGCATCTTTTATTCCACTTCAAGTGTTTAGTTTTGCATTTTGCTTCTGTATAACGCTACGTTTGAGAAATATTGGGGGGAAAGTATTGGTCATCTGATCTCAATTAAAACTCATTTTTAATGCTGAATCTCTTTGAACCTCCTACATGGTGGTGACTTCACAGCACTCTAATTGTGAGGACATGTAGGGAAATAAAGCGGTTTATTGTCATCACAAAAGTGGCTAAATTAAAAGCTGTCATTGTTGAGTAAAACTGAAAACCAGCAAGTTTGAAAGGGCTAAATCCAGTAAGAGTGCCCTAGTTGGCATGGGATGGGGGACTGAACAAAGTCTAGCCCCGTGCCCCCCATCAGTACCCTTCATTAGGCCACACACGAACACAGTACTTTTCCAAAGCATGTCCTCATAACCAGAGAGCATGGACTGAAGCCAAGAGAAAAGAAGACAAGGGACAGCAAGGCAGGAAGCTGGGCAGAAACCGCATCTAGGACGGTCCACATTTACATTGAGGCGGCCATATTGGTCATTCATAGTAACTAGTGATGTTTGAGAAGCCCAGCTGAGCAGAGAGAGAAGAGGAGAAAATGCTGCGCTGGTTTGTGGTAGACAATGAAGCGAACTGTATTACGGCAGCGTCTGGGAAACTCTGAGTGGAGTAATTTCTCTGTTGGGTTCTCTTTTAGCACCTGTCATGACAACAGTGGGTGGTAGTTGGTCTTGGCTGTTTTAACACAGAGAGTGTGTGTGCATTTCTAGGTGTTTGTTTCTCCGCCTGCTTGTCTCCACTATTCATGTCTGTGCAACACACACACAATCAGGGAGCGCAGAACGTTCACCGCAGGCGTCTTCAGTATCATCGCCCGTAACCACAGCGCAGCATCCCAAAAGAGACGCAACGATCAAACACACACAGGAACATTATCACTGGATGCCTGCCACGTTGGCCCACTTCAATCCATACTCCGAGCCTAAGGAATTCTGGTGGTAGATCTGATCTAGAGGCTCCGTTTAATTCAAACGTCTCCGGGTCAAAGATATACACACAAAGACTGACGAGATGATGAAGACTGATTCATACACAGAGATGGGATACGTTTAGATAATGGATGTGTGAGATGAAGATTATGAGGAAGTGGTCACACAGGGAGACTTGACTCACTGGGGAGTCTGGGTGTTTGGCTCTGAAGCTAAAATGGCACATGTATTGAACAGTTGAAGCCAGAGGAAGATGAAATGGGTAGTATTCAAGAAGACAAGTTCAGTACCTTGTTCCACATTCTCTACAGTACCATACTCAGCTAGAAGGCCGTCCAAAACCTGAGGAAGAGACAAAACTTTGGGTTAGAAACACAAATGATGGACAGAAGAATGAAAAAGTTTAAAAGCATGCCCAGTTTGTTTGTTTTTTAAACATTGCTTCCAAGAAGTCCAACTTTCTTGTAATTTTTTACAGTGGTTTTGATTAACAGCTCTTTCAGAGGGTTTATCAAGGTTTGCTTTTTAGGTTTGCTTTCTTTTACTCCCATTTTCTATCCAGTTCTTGGCCATGACATCATACTGTGCATTAGGTGCTTAAAAACGCGCAAAGTGAACAAGTGGAGGACAGAAAAGAAGCATACGGCCTACAAAAAGAATATCTACAGCAGATGAACAGTAAAAGAATCAAACAAAACCCAGACACAGTACTAGAATTGAAAATTTCACTTTTTTTTTTTTAGATGATTGTTTTCAGTTAATAGCTTTAAAGGGGTTAACTTGTTGGTGCAAAACTAACATTTTATGTCTGTCAAATACAATATTTTGTATTTTAAAATAATTATTTAAAGGTAAATGGTAAGAAAGTGCGTATGTGGCATACTGCTAAAAACTAAGTATCTAAAGATCTATTTAAAACTGCTTTATGTCATAGACATAACATTGGTTCATTCGTTCACTCTAAGAGCCTCTGTGTCTGAATGATTCAAAGGCCAGAGTTAAGAAACAAAAATTATAAGAAAAACTGAAAATGTTCAGGTACTGAATTAGAAATAAGAGAAAAAATTTATGAGAAAGTAATTGAAAAGCCTTCAAAAAGACTTGTGTAAGAGAATGTCTGGCTCCTCGAAAGCAAAATATAAAGAAATGATTGACTCAAGACTTTTGCACAGGGCTGAATAATAGCAACACACAATAAAGCAGCTTTGCTGCAACAAGTGGGGCAACTTACTCTGTGTACACAATTTTGTTCCACTCCATGTACCAAGTGTGGTGCGTATGACAAATAAAGAACCGTGAACCCTGAACTTTCAAGTGACACAATGTAGCAAGTCAAAGTGTAAACTGGAACCAAATATAAATTCTAGCCGTAACTAAGGCAGCAGGTCAAAAACATCTGATTTTAAAAAAACTAAACTCAACCAAGGAGCCCAATGTGTTGTCATCTGTTGTAATGATCAGAATTTGCTCTTTAAAATATTTAATTACTTGAAGTGCAGGTATGTACAGGTACTTCTCTGATTAGAATGATTACAGCACTTGGTCAATTTTATCCCGGCAGTGGAAGTGCGCCAAAATAGTGTATTGCTCACACTAGGGCATGTTATGTTTATTCGAGTCAAATAAGACTAATGTTGTGTGTTTCTGGACCGTTGATGCAGCACACGCACTGTGTTAACAATGGCTTTGACATGCAGACAGTAAGGAGTGATCTACGTAGCACTTAGCAAGATGGTGACCATTAAACTCAGCACCATCAACGGCCATTCCTGAGTATCTCTATTTCAATGAAGTTCCACATGCACAAATGACTGTATGAAGCAAAGTTTAGAGCCACATCACCATTTAATATTTGGTGACTATTTAAAATAGCATATAGGCCTAAATTTGAACTTTGAGCTAGTTAAAAAAGAAAAAAATATCAAGGTAAGATCTTACGATCAGCAGCAATTACTGTATTTATGTCA
>NC_056510.1:18243047-18255516 GCF_014905685.2 Nematolebias whitei
ATGAATAGTAGTTGAGATATACACAGGAAGTGACAGCAAAGAGGAACACCTGCATAAGCACTGCTACAAACAGCAGTAAAGAATCTGATGTCTCTTTAGATTATTCTAAATCACGATCAGAGACAAAGAAGAGACAGAGTTTGTATGAACAAAGCCCTGAGAGTCCCGCATTGACGTCACTGCCTGTTTCTCTTTTGCCACACCAAGTTCCAAACAAAAATATGCCAGTTAGGTGATAAAATGGGGTAAAATCATGTTTAATATGCCTAATTTCTTTAGTAATAACATGGTTTCTTCTAATTTTTTGAATGTGTAGGAACTGTTTGTCACAGAGGTTTTAAGTTTTAGACACAAGCTTTATTTTCTTGGACAAGTGGTGTTTTACCAAATATGTCTAATAAAATGGAAAAAAAACATAAATATGTCGCTTCGCCGTATAAGTCGCAGAACTTGCAAATTTATGCAAAAAGGTGCAACTTATAAGGCGAAAAATGTGGTAACTTTTCTACTGATGCTCAATCTGTGCTGAATATTTAAATCTAGTAGCTGTTATAGACATGCTTGGTTTAATTTACATGTATCGGTATATAAAGATTACAAATTTTCTTTAAAAAAACTAAGGTTTTTGTTAGTCTGCCGTTTCTATTTTTCCAAAATTTTTGCTATTTAATCAAATTAGCAGCGTGTTCCTTTACTGCTCAAAGTTTGTACACTGTCTCCAAATAAAATGTTAAAAATTAAACGACACAAATTAAATTTGGTGCAGCTTCCGAACTTTTGGTAGCAAATATTTTTCATATGGGAACATTAAATATTAAATAATAATCATAGGCTTAAATAGTAAATATCTGGATGCAGTTACTTACAGAAAAACCTCATGAACTTCATATGTTGAATTAACACATGCGGATCAAATATAATTATTTGTTTTACATTTTTCTTGTGGGATTTCGTAACATTTTCATCAGTCCATGTGAAAAAGCATGCAGATCTTGTAGTTTTTCTGCAAGGCGTGCACAACTAAAGCGTTGTATTTCACTGTAATTTTTTCTGGTGCTACTTTTCTTCATATGTGTGTGTGCCTTTATCATGCAAATGAAAGCTGTCCTGCTGCAGGGCAGGTTGACACATGGTGGAATAACCTTCTGAAGGGTTTATCGCTTCAGCAACAGCTGCTCCACATGCTCCTTCAACTAAACTTTGACTGTGGGTTGAAGTTTAAACTACAATCTTTGTAAAACGGAAGGATTTAAATTAATTTGAAGTCGCGCTGAGAACATTTATAGGCAAGTGGAATAGAAAAATCCATCAATGTGTTTGGTTTGAACCTGCTACCTTGCATTGGTGCATTAGAAAATGCAATCTGGCAGCTCGTCCTGATCTGTCAAACAAGTTTTTTTTTTTCCCCTCTACTGATGTTGATCATTTTAATTCCCAGGAGAAATGTTGTGAGTTCCCCTGTAGCATTTGGAGAACATGCAGATATAAATGGGAGTGTTCGCAGGAATGAAGACAGACACTCTCACACAGAAAGAAAACATCTCAGACCCCTGCAAGGTTACAGATGCTGACACGCAGACACCGTGTCATCCACACGGTAACAAACACTGACATAAACACGTGCTCACAAACACTTTGGACTACACTACAAAGGCTGGTGACTCATTGGCAGGAAATTGGTTCATGCACTGCCTGGTACTGTTCAACTGGGCATCGCTGTCACACACACACTTATAAACAACTGACCTCCCACTGCAGATGAGGGGGAATGTTCCGGATCTGGATCTTCCGACTCCTGCAGAGATGAGAGACACACAGATGGAGTGACTTTAACGGACCTGAACCACAAACGTAGACACACTTACAGTAATCTGTTAACGGCAAAGCCAGCTAAATTTAGACTGGTTGCACATTTGCAATGTCAGCAGCTGGAGAGCAAAACTACAACAACTTGACCTGCTGGGGGCAGAAATCTCGAATCAGACCTGACAGACCTGTATTATGAAGTATGCACATGCATTTCACATAAAGGGAAACAGACTGCAGCACCCATCAGAGGGCTGCTACAGAAGAGTTGAGGCAAATATTGGTGCGATAGCATTTATTATACAGCACTCAGTGACTACTGGCAGCACCAAACTAATAAAACCACCGTGGGTGCAGAATCTCAAAATGTATTGTTTAGATTTTTGTTTCCTTCTGTATAAATCTCTGACATAACTTTTGTGGTGAATTGGCATAATAAAACAGACTGAATTTATTGAGTTAACATCTAAAATTCACTCTTAAAGCTATAGTTCAACTCTTCCGGCGGTGGATCAGTGGTTAGAGCTGTATTCCTCCAACATAAGAGCTGGAGGTTTGATTCCACAACTATGCAGGCACATGCTGAAGTGTCCTCCCTGGGCAAGACACTGAACCCCTCATTGCCTCCAGTGTGCCCCATCAGTGTATACATGTAATCTAAAGCACAGATTAGTCTCTTTTTATTCAGATTAGCTTGTGGAGATGTAGTAGAGGGATGTATGAATGTGTGAACGGGTAAACGAGGACACAAATTGTGTTGTGAAACACTTTATGAGTAGCCTGATTGGCTCAAATGGTGATATTCATTATAATAGTCCATTTATCATCTTTTGCAGAGTAGTTTGGTGAAAAGGCTTTGAAAAATCCAGTTAGGCAAAATAAAGGTTAATTCTGATTGGATTCACAAGCTAAAAGACAAAAGTGGAAATAGTGAGGAGACTTCCTGTCACCAGCATTTGGATAATGCATAAATCAACATCTAATTCCCGGTGAGAAATTGTTCACTTTAATTCTTCTTCTTGGCTTTTAGATAAACAGTTACAAAATCATTGCCACCTACGAGTGTAGAGAAAAATGTGGACTCCTGAGTGGAATAAAATGGTGTAGCTGAAGTAAGAACAAGAGCGCAGGTGAGCGCAAATGTTTATTTACTCTGAAAAGCATGAGCAACTCTGTTTCCACACTTCATCTAAACCAGGGGTGATTCTAGAATAAGCCCTTCAGGGGTGCTTAGCCCCCAGTGCTTATAATAGCTCTTGGCTTGAACACCATGGTGGTCATTGGCATCAGAAGCATTTGTTATGTGGGGATGGACACACTGGTGGGGGGGTCTGGGGGTCCTCACCCATAAAATTTTGAATAAAGTAGATGTCATTTCCTGCATTCTGGTGTATTTTAACATGTTGCTAAACATATATGTTTACCTACATAAGTAAATGCTTGATTCAATAACTATTTTAGAGAGCAGGACACAACAAGAAGTAGCCTGACCAACAGCTCTCCTTATGTGAATAGAGCCCCCCCTCCCTCCGACAACTGCCGTCACTAACTAGCGAAATGTTGAAGGAGGAAAAGGAGGTGCAGTTTCTGCAGGTAAGGCGTTTACCTTTGGGACAAACCGAGATCACTGATTGGTCAGTTCCTGACAAGCCTACTGGATTGATTGACAAGTGGCGTTGAGGATCCGATTCGTAAAAAAAATATCAGATTTTACTGGCCTGTTTAAGAATATGGGCAGCACGGTGGCACAACTGGTAGAGCTGCTGCCTCTCAGCGAGCAGGTCCTTGGTTCAAACCCCGGTCCAGGGGCCTTTCTGGGTGGAGTTTGCATGTTCTCTCCGTGCATGTGTGGGTTTTCTCCGGGTGCTCCGGTTTCCTCCCACAGACCAAAAACATGCATGTTAGGCTGATTGGTAACTCTAAATTGTCCCTAGGTGTGAGTGAGAGAGTGAATGGTTGTTTGTCTCGTTTGTCTCTATGTGGCCCTGTGAAGGACTTGCGACCCGTCCAGGGTGTACCCCGCCCCTCGCACAGTGATTGCTGGACATGGGCACCAGCGACCCCCGTGACCCAAAATGGAATAAGCGGGTAAAGATAATGGATGGATGGATGTTTAAGAATATTATTTATTCCAAATTTATTCAATATTCTGGTGAATCTAAGGTTTAAGAACTGAGATTTCTTACAAAATCCCAATGATGGTTTCTTAATTTTTCAAGGATGCTGAGTTAAAATTTAGCCATGCTTGAGAACCCCCAAAAAGAGGCTAAAATTGCCACAGGTGTAAACGCTACTTTACAAACCTTTCCATCGTCCTCAATTTTGCTTTACATTTCGAACAACTCTTTCGGTGCAGCCTGGGGTACGTCTGCAGGAATAACTTAATATTTCTGAAATATTTGTGTGAAGCATAATTAACGACAGTGTGCAGGTTTAGAAAGTCCTGTTTATATTACCCGATATGAAATACTTGAGAGTGACGTTGATTTAAGATGGCAACAATCTGTTATGGAAATGGCCACACTCGGACTCGTCATTAGCTTGTCAATCTGGTTAGAATTAAACACTCTCTAAATGGAGATGGTATTAATAGTTTGTAACATTATAACAAAACCCAACTTCAAAAGGATCTAACCAACGCATTTAACAAGGTGTGATGATTTTCTTTAAACTAGGCCTGAAAGAAACCATCGAAAACCATACTAATCCACAAGTTCAGTTTTATTTTTCCACGGCACTAATTATACATCTGTAATATTTGTTATTATTTAGGACCCCCGCAAGGTTACAGATGTTGACACACCGACCGTGTCATTATGTAATATCATCACTATGAGGGGTGTATTCAACAAGAAAACACACATCCTGCAAACCAAGTCGATGGTTTTTCCACAGACTGAGTTATCTACTGTAAAAAAAAAAAAAACTGCTTTAGATTTGAATTCTGAGAAATCATTCCAGTTTATTCAATTCACACACATTTACTTTTTAATCCAAAACTGCAAGAAAGGACTAAACTACATTGTCAAGGTAACAAGCACTTAATATCTTTAGAAAATACAATGTGTCCAACAAAACAGAGTCAGAGTCAGACAGAGTCCTTGTATTCCTGCTCCTTTTCAGCCCCAGAGCTCAACGACCTCCTGCGAGTGCGTCGGCTCCGACAGCAACGCCACACAAACCACCCGTAACCACGAGCTGTTAACAACTACATCAAGGTGAGATCTGCGCCGACGGCTGAGCTTCTCAAAAGAACGAGCGCTTCAGACAATGCTTCACACGCCAGACCAAAGCAAAGGATGTGTAGAACCGAAGTAGAAGAGGAAATGGAACAAGAAGCAACAATAATGGGAGACTTTCAGTTTGAAAAAGTAACATGCTTTGTTCCTCCTCCACCTTGGATCCACATGCTCAGACACAAACTCCTCCATCAAAGTTTGTCTTGCTAAATACAGAAAAAGTGCAAAAGTTTGCAGATCTGATTTTTTTTCCCCGCCCCCAGCAGATAAAAAAGACAATTGTGCTGTCGGTAAGAAATAAATTAACGAGTCGTTCTGACTGAGCTGCTCAAGGACAGAATGAGGATTCATGTGGACATCTGCTCCGCACTCTTGCATTAGTTTTACCAAATACAGATAAGTAATATTAAATTCAAAGGAAACCGTTTGCTCAACTTTGACACATTTTTAGTCTTCAGACCAATAATTCCTTGAAAGAATAAACAACTTTCATGTCTAAGATTTAAACTAAGATCATCTTGTGTTAAAAAAAAGAACTGATTTGGTCAAACCTTGAAATAAGCTAAATGTGCAATCTCAGGAAACATTGCAAAATTGCCACTCAGAGTATATGTTTGGGAAGACTCAGCTACTACCACATCACATTTTAGCTCTATATCTGTATAATTGAGTAAAAGCCGTTTTTGTGTTGGCTAAAATCAATGAACTACATTGCTCATCTTAAATTGGATTCACTTGAAAAGTTAATCAGTCATATAAGTCCATTCAATGAGTATTTCTTGAAAGTTTCATTTAAATCCATCAAGTGGTTCATGAAATATTCTGCGAACAGACGAACCGGGTTGAATCCAACAGTAGCTGCTAAAGTATTAAGCAAAGATCTAGTGCATTGTGTAGCACTTCAAGCATGTGTTGTAAATGATTCTTAGCTACAACCCCAACAAATTGTATTCCAATAGCTGCCAATCTGACTAAATTATAGTCATTTTTGTGTTTCCATATGTCAGTTGGCTTTTGTGGACATTTTTAATTGGATCGGCTCCAAAGTTTAAACATTTGCTGAGGTCTGTTTAATGATGTTTTCCTTAAAGTATCATTAAATTCTGCTCAGTGGTTTATGAGATACTTTGCTAACAGACAAAGAGATTGGACTCCAAATATTTAATATCAAATTTTTACACAAAAATCCTACGACATATATTTAGCACATTAGCATTAGAGTATCAGCCTCAGCTACTACCACACCAAGTTCAATATCTGTAAAAAGACTCAATTATGACTATTTTTGTGTTTTAAAGGTCAACCGCTATGGCAGCCATCTTGAATCGGAATCAGTTAATTGGTTGTAAATGTACATACAACGACACACAAACACACAAGACACAGGCAAAAACATTAATTAAAAAAAAAACAACAACACTATTTTAAAGTGGAACAAGTGTTTCTGAATCAAAATTACAGCGATTTGTCAATGGAGAACCATACATACTTCAAACAAACAACAGAGACAAACAGCAGGTTCAAAACGACACCATACGGTGGCCTGGAAGCTTTCTGTCACCGACGGTGGTTTGTAGCAAGTGGCTCGATGAAAGAGCGCTTCTGGCAACCAGAATCCAAACACGAGCAAAACACGTCACCTATTCCCACGTAGTAAACAACCACATGGCAAGCAAACGCAGCCAATTGCTAAAAAAAAACATTTTTAGCCAACTGAAAAACCTGTAAACGGCCTCAAACGTTGGCATCCGAGCTGCTGTATGCAGAAACAGAAAGCTCTTTTTATTCAGCGTTGTCTGCGTAAACGGCCTCCAAACTCCAAGGGTCCAATTTCTGCCGTGATTACTCCGAATGTAATTTTGATGCAGTGTGATGCTCTGCGATGCAGCATCTTTTTAAATGCAGAGGATCTACGTAATAAATTAGATTGATACCCAGCTTGTATTGTAAGCGTTAACTGATCGCAGTCATTAAAACGTGGAATCAGCTCTGTCTGTTAGCAAAAATTCTAATGATCCACTGACCAGGGTTTAATGAAACTTTCAGGAAGTAGTCATTGATTAAACATCTACAACCAATTTAACTGTTTAAGCTAAATTTAATTCAAGATGGCTGCCACAGCCAACTGAACTTAACATAAAATGGTTATAACTCGACCCATTCTACAAATACTGAGGTAAAGTTTGGTGTGGTGGTAGCTCATTATTGTCATTAACATCCAGCTCAATACACTGCAATATTAACATTTGTAGTACTGGTAAACCTTGTTTGTCTGTTAGCAAAATATCTCTTAAACTACTGACCCTAGTCAACACAAAAATAACTATAACTCAATGACTTCTACAGATAATGAGCTAAAATTGGGTGTGGTAGTAGCTGGCAGTCATCACAAACACATACTCTAAGGTGCTGTATGTATGAGGGTTGCCAGATAAAATCAAAATGTCTTATTTACCCCGTCCTTTTCTGCGCACATTTTCAACAAACACAGCACACACCTCATCTTAGAATATCTTTATTCAGCACATATGATAGTTTAGGTCAAAATACTATTGATTTAAAGTGACAGTACTATAGTTCATAATTTCTTATCTGGCAACCCGAATTACACGGAAACTACAGCGTTTTTCATGTAAACCTGCTAATTTTTTGTTTATTACCCCCAACAAACATTGTAAAAAACACTAACGTTTCCAGAGGTTGTTCTCATGTAAACGGGGCCTAATAGTAGGTAGATCACTTTGACGTGGCCATTTTAATAGTACAGTAGATCCTCGCTACTACGCGGTTCGTTTTTTATGGACTCGCTCTATCATGGTTTTTCAAAGTATGATTGGACATGACACACAATGGTTGATTGATAGATGAGCCGCACGATCGGCATGGGATTTTTATTTAAAATAAATTATTTTAAATTATTTAGCACCTGCGTGCAGCCCACAGCTGTGGGAGAAGCTGCCTCCTGCAGCTGATCAGCTGATCTCTGCTCTGAAGTGGGCATGGCTGAAAGTGCAGCCGGAGGCAGAGTAATCCTGACATTCTGTGCACTTTTAGAGCGTTTAAGTTTAGAAACGTTGTTTAGAATATTGTAAGTGTGGGAAGGGCCTTATATATATAATATATATATATACATATATACTAAAATACGGCAGCACGGTGGCACAACTGGTAGAGCTGCTGCCTCTCAGCGAGCAGGTCCTTGGTTCAAACCCCGGTCCAGGGGCCTTTCTGGGTGGAGTTTGCATGTTCTCTCCGTGCATGCGTGGGTTTTCTCCGGGTACTCCGGTTTCCTCCCACAGTCCAAAAACATGCATGTTAGGCTGATTGGTAACTCTAAATTGTCCCTAGGTGTGAGTGAGAGAGTGAAAGGTTGTTTGTCTCGTTTGTCTCTATGTGTCCCTGTGAT
Source organism: Nematolebias whitei (assembly GCF_014905685.2). Classification (NCBI taxonomy): domain Eukaryota; kingdom Metazoa; phylum Chordata; class Actinopteri; order Cyprinodontiformes; family Rivulidae; genus Nematolebias; species Nematolebias whitei. The sequence continues at coordinate 18,251,499 of NC_056510.1, forward strand.
GGACTTGCGACCCGTCCAGGGTGTACCCCGCCCCTCGCACAGTGATTGCTGGACATGGGCACCAGCGACCCCCGTGACCCAAAATGGAATAAACGGGTAAAGAAAATGGATGGATGGATGGATGGATACTAAAATACTTACTACTTGTATTACTATTCCTACTGCACCCCTGCTCTAAGCACTAACAGGTGTCAAAATATCGCCTGAGATAGCACAAAATGTTATTTTCAAGGTTTGACCAAAATGGTCACAATACATGAGATGAACCTAATCTAACAATTTCCTGCAGGATCAATAAAGTTCTTATCTTAAAACTTAGTCATGAAAGGCGGCAGGTGATACGCATTCCTCCAAGAAACTCTTGGCCTTCGACTCTCAAACACAAAAAGAAGCGCTCTGAAGTGACAAGCTGCGGAAAATGTGACACTGCCTGTCGAAAATCCGTTAAGGTCTCATTTTCTGCGCGCTTGTGGCCGCCGGCTAACCAGAACTCCACCGCTTTCGGTCTTTCCATGTGTCTCCGATGCAGGGAGAGGCCCGCAGTACATGCCACCCTGCCACATGCGCTGCTGTCTGTCTGCAGCCTTTTGGGTTTCGAACGTCAGCTGCACGCGCTGCATGATCGTGGAGAAACACCGCAACAAAAAAAATGCAATAAAGCAGATGCTAGCATCCAGTTTGTTAGCATTTCGGTTGAACCTGACGCCCCAGAAGCTACAAACTGAAGTTACTTCATATTTGTCGACTGGGACCGAGCTGTCTGCTGCTGGTTTGGAGCAGCCTGCCAAGAGAAAAAAGACATCCTCTCAATTTCTGCCTTTAAATATCTCAGGGCGGCCATGTTCATTTGAAAAGCTAATATTTACTGCATCCACCTGCACGCGGTGAGGTGCCGTGGCAGTAGGTTATACACATTTGCTCAAGAAAATGTGTCCTTCCCGTAAAGTTTTTGCTTCCTTTTTAACGAGTTTCGTCGTCTGTGATTCATTTACTTTCTGCCTTTGTTGCTTCCTCCGTTGACTTGCGTCACATCGGCCTCCGATTGTGTAAACAAAGTCTCGTCTTTCCTTCTTTTGTCTTTTGTCAGTCAGTCTGTCCACCAGAGCTCCTCTCCTGTTTCACCAGCCTTTTTTTTTTTTAGTTTCCGTAAATTTTTATTTACTTTCCCCCCCTACTTTTAGGTATCCTGTGTCTGCGGTACCTTTCGTTGTTTAGCAAATTTTCTGTTTGTCTGCCACACCTGTCTCATTTGTCCGTCTTTTTTATTCTCCTCCCTCAAAGAGGATCAGACCTGCAACAGCTTGTTGCTTCATCTAACTCTCACCCAAACAGTAAATTACCTTTTTTAAGTAAATGATTAATAATGTGCTAAAAGTGCAATTTGTATGATACACAAAAAAAAAAAAAAATAAATAAATACAATTCCTAATAATGATATGAGAAGTATAGGTGAAATGAAAACACTACTTGGCAATGTTTTGTTCTCCATTATCACATTTTAAACAGTTGAAAATACATCTACAACTTTTGGAATGAACCCAATTCAAAATGGCCACCACAGCACGCACAAAAATGATTTTACATCAGCAGACCGTACCAACATTAGGTTTATATCTGGTGTATTAGTGACTGTGCATTAACCCATGCTTCAAGCATAAGTCGTTGCACGATATGCTCGCTTAAAACCTGGCATTAACCTTTGTCATCAATCTTTTCTGTCTGTTAGCAAAATATTTCCTAAACCACTAGGAGGATTTTCCTGAAACTCTCAGAATGTAATCAGTGGATGCACATCTGTAGTTGATTAACGTTTGGAGTAAATCCAATTCAAGATGGCCACTCCAAATACAAAAACTGCCCAACATAAACACGGCTATAACTCATTTGTACACATATGGTCCTAAATATTTTGTTTGATAAAACTATATACGCTCTGAGCACATTTCAAGGTACTGTGTGAGATCATGAACAAAATGCTTTCCATCATTTCTCGGCATAAGCTCAGCCTAAAACTCAAAATAGGATGGGCGATATGTATTCTTCGAAATGATGCTAGGGATTAGATTATATTTTTGTTTTGTTGGTTTGATCATCCAAGTTGAAGCTGTAGAAGCAGTTAATAACCTCACAGAAGCTGTAAATGTTAACGTGATGGTGTTCTGCTGCACTTACAGCAGGAGCAGGAGACGTCGGGGATCCTTCCAAAGTTCACATGCAACACAGGTAATACGAGCTTGATGATAGGTGCATAATCGCTCGCACTCTGTGTGATTTATGACCGCAAAGGGTTTCATTTCATAATCTATCTGAATAGTATTGTGTTGGAGGTCTGCTCATCTTTCATCCTGTGAAAAATAAATTCTCACAACAAAAACTGCTTTTGAACTGATGAAAATATCCTGTTTTTTGTTGTTGTTGGATCTTTCAAGCTCTTCGTCAGGGGTATAATACTCTACGGGAGGAAAAAAGCAATAGAAAAACAGATTTTTGTTTTTCCTGAGCAAAACCAAATTTATTTAATTTTAGGGGGAAATAATGGGCTTTAGAATGGAGCGGTGTTCCTGTCTGGGTGTGAAAAAACGGTTGGGTTTTTGTAACATGAGCTGACTGCACTGAGAAGCATCCCGTCGGAGCGTTGACGGACAAACGGAGGCAGGGAAGGAGGAAACGACAGGTAAACGGACAAAAACTAACGTTGTCGTTCAGGTGCTGCTTTCTACGTGAGACTCATTCGTGGGAGTTGTTTGATTTGTGGAAGCCTCACTGTGGGTCTGTGCAGCTGTTCAGAGAGGGTGGGACTCCCTTCCTCGGCTGCACTGCGAGACGTTCACTGACATCCAGTCAAAGCAGGTTGGACATATAAATGATGTTTAAAGGCCTCATAAGATAAAATCATAATAAAAAATACATTTGTGTTTACATAAGAAACTCCTAGAGCACATTTAGTTGTCCCACAGTGGGTATATAGCACACCATAAGTTAAAAAACACAGGGACAAGGTAAAAATATTTTAAATTGAAGGGAGAGCATTCCTGGGAGGAATATGTTTCCCCCACCGTAGTGTTTTACACCAAGGTCATGTTATGTTTTGCTCATTTTGGTCAAACACTTAAATTTATGCTCAATTTCATACAATATCATTATCAATGCATGTGTTGGGGATGACTCTCAGCTACTACCACACCAAATCTGAGCTCAGTATCTGGAAGATTAACTGAGTTAGAGACATTTTTGTATTAGCTCAGTCCGGCGGTTTAGCTGTGGCAGCCATCTTGAAGGCGGTTGTTTCTAAAAGGTAGTTAGTTATAGATTCACATCCAATTATTAAGTTTTGACAGTTTCATTAAAACCGTCCAGTAGTTTATGAACTATTTTGCTAACAGAGCATAAGAATGCAGAGTCATGGGAAAAAATCATGATCATCTCTTCCTTTATTTATATTAAAAAACATTTATGTGTAACACGGTTCATTATTCAGGTAGGTCGATGAACAAAGTTGGTGGTCCGTTTCCACTGACAACAGATTCGACTAATCTGAATTAACCCAATTTCTGGTTTGGTCCTTAAGCTCTTAATCGTATAAACGCCCTGAAATCTCAGCGAGGAAGTGACAAGTCAACAATATTCAGGTGGAGACCCCCTCTCTACCAGGAGGATATCCACCTCCCTGCTCATCCTTTTAAAGTTCCCGTGTCCCCCACTTTTTGGATGAAGTCCGTTTGTTTTGCCCTACTGTATCCAGTGTTCCTCAAAGGTGCAAAAGTTGCGGAGCAGAAATAAAAGCATTTACATGAGGGAAGCATTTTCCACAACGACTTGTTCCTTTTTGCCCCCAACCAAAATAAACACACCAAAGAAAGCAGAACTCATATCCGCATGCAGACTAGAGCAACACGATGGAATAAATTTTAGCTTTTTATTTGATTATGAGAGTGAATGTTAAAAATTTAATGATGCAACTAGTGAGCAGTAGCAGTGGAAAGAAAAAAGAAGTAAAATGTGTGTGTGTGTTCTGAAC
>NC_056510.1:18255916-18257379 GCF_014905685.2 Nematolebias whitei
ATATATATATATATATATATAAATATGTCTGCAGAGAAGCAAACAATTAAAATAGTAATGAATGGCTACAACTGTACAGTAAACATCTGAAAGCTACAGGTACAGTGTTGTTTTTTCTGTTCACGTTCTTCAACACCTGCCAGGCTGAAGTGGATACGTTTTAGTAGTTTGACAAATAAAAATCCATGAAAGGAAAATGAACTTTGTTGCACTTTGCTTAAATTGTAAATTGGGTGCTGGCCTTGGCAGAGTGTGTGTTTTACCAAGGTACAATGAATAAATGATATTGAAGTTAAACAAAAATAAGAATTAAAGCTCTTTTCCCCCCCAGTGGATATAAAATTTTAATTTAATCTGGCAAATCATTTGCATTCATATAAAGTTAGAACTGAAAATGTAGCTTTGATGTTAGAAATTCAGTTTTATTTTTTTCCTTTAACTCTTTTTTTTCCTCATACATGAAATGAGAAATTCTTGGAGAGCTTGTAAATCTGACTGGTGGAACTTAACGTCTCAATATATCATTATCCGATGGCTTGAGGGCCGTTTCTGGCCCACAACTCACTCTATTTGGTCCATAAAGCTATAAGTCATCAATAAATCAGGATATAGTGATCAGTTTGATTGCGAAAAACTCACTTAGTACCAATAGCATTACAGTAGGCCCTTGCTACTTCACGGTTCGACTTTCGCGGACTTGCTCTTTCGTGGTTTTTCAACGATTGTCAACTTTAATATTGCTTGCGTGATTGGGACAGTACAGATAAAACGTTAACAAAAAAAATACTTTGGACAGGCACCGCCATTTTGTAGTTTTCTTTCAATAAGCATATACTGTATCGCCAGACCAAAATAACTTCATTACCCATAAGTCAACAGTGCTTCCGGCCACTGCAATGGAGGGTAAGTTTTGATCCGATTCGAACCTGACTAAAAAGTTTGGTCCTTATTCATAGTGACCTCGGTGCTCAGTGGATGCAGAGAGCCGATCAGAACTGGACCAGAACTCCAGCCTCATCGGTCAATCTGAGTGCTGCTTGCCGGCCCATGAAGCCTCTCGAGCAGGGAGGTGTTATTTGGAGGTCCGGCATCTTCTCCGAAGCTCACCCAGATATTTTCATCCGGATTCCTCTGGATTATTTGGACTCGATCGGGACCATTGTGTGGTTTTGTGCTGACTCGCCAAAGGTTCGGCTCTCTCCAAAAGCGTCTGGTGCTCGACGGCTGCAGAGAGCCGATCAGAACCGGACCAGAATTGGACTAAGGTTGGTGAGTCCCCATATAAAATTTTGCAGTAGCTATCGTACAGTACAGATATGTTGTTAAAATTACATAGGTTTAGGAGCTTAGAACATTGCAAGGGTGTGGGAAGGGTTTATAAAGCCTTAAATACTAAAATAAATATAGTGTTTCTACTTTGTGTTTTTTCACTTATTGTGTGTGTGTGTGTGTGTGTGTGTGTG
>NC_056510.1:18257479-18265036 GCF_014905685.2 Nematolebias whitei
GGGGGGTCCAGAACATAATCCATGTGATAATCGAGGGACTACTGTAATCGTACAGCACAGAGTATGGAGAAACAGGCAAGTTACATCCAGGCTAGGCTAATGGTTAGCCAAAACAAGTGATTATTTTTATTGTTCTACAAGCTTATAAAACAATTATTTCTCACCATTGTCATACTGGTGTGAAACATGCTGCATTAGCTAATTTTTTTTTTTTTTTTGCATGACACTGTTGGTCTGTATTCCCTCAACCAAACATCGCCCGTGTTACCCTGCTAATGTTTGTGTGCAGAGCAAAGATCGTGAATGTCGTGTCCTGATGCTCACTGAATGCACCAGAGAGTTGTTTAAACGTCTGACTGACTTAAACAAACTGATCAGGAGGACTGATATGTTCACAGCATCATCAGCATATAACGGTGAACGGTGCTCAGCATTTATGTGCCAACTTGGACGTTGTTTGGTTGAGAAATTAAAAAAAAAAAACTTTTTTTAAAAGATGTTGTGTTTGATGTTTGTGTCCATTTTACCGCCTCGAAAATGAACTTCCCAATTTTTTAACGGTACACATCATCTGGTGCCTTCCTTCAGGCAGTAAACTGTTTAATTCTTGTCTGTCAAGTTAAGTATTTTTCTTTATATTTAACCTTTTTGTAAAAGTTTCCATGTTTATTTTAACAAATTCATAGCGATTTACAGATAACGCGTTTCAATTAAAAAAAAAGAACATTAAAATGTAAAACTCATGTGACAAATGCCACCTATTTATAGCAACAGAGATTTAAATAAATAAATAAACTAATCATAATTCAAAGATGGCTGATCAAGGGTTCCTGCATTGTCTGCCTAATGAAGCTTTGATCCCTAAACAAATTTAGTTGAAAATTCATGAACTAGATTGGACCGTGAAAATGCAAAAGAAAAAAAAACTACAACTAAAAATGGGAAAAAAAAGCTTTTATTTTATTTAATATAGTATTACTTCAGGATGTAAATTGAAAAGAAGTAATCGTGATATAAAGAATAATAACTAGGAAAAGAAACTACAAAATGTATTGAATTTCTCTTACATACAGAATAACTGTCCGTCCTCTTTTTAATACTTCCAATAAATTCAACATGTTTTCACGGTTTGAAACTAAGTATTCGAAGCTAAAAAAAATAGTGTGGCATTAGTTTAATCTTGTGCTTCAAGCTATAAAATATGAAAATATTCAGTCATGCTTCAGTTTCACTGAAATGTCAGTGATGCTTGATCAACCGTAGAAGTATTGTACTTGTAGGACTTCAAATCACACAAAAAATTAAAGTCTAAAACTGAAAGTTTGCTGCTATTTTAGAAAACACAAAAATACATTAGTTATTTGTTCAAAAAAAGAAAATAGTGAGACTTTCACATTCAGCTTTACTAAACTCTTTTTTTAAATCACTCTTTTCACCCACGAGCCTTTTGGAAAACAAGCATTGAAGCTGTTCTTTTTCATTGTTCCCAAACCGCATCTTTTTCACGCTCCCGCTGCAGAGTGAACAAACGTTTTATCTCAGTGTGTAGCGCTCAGGTGCCTGTTTGTGCTCTGCTCCCAGACCTCGGTGGGCGAGGACTCAGCGGGATGCAGCCGGCTTCATCCGTCTGCCTCTCTTCACCGTGACACCGCAGCAGGGAAACGCACCCATCAACAACCCTCCTGTTGACGTTTCTCTACTTTTTGTGTTGTTTAATAGAAGAACTTAAGTTATACCAACGAGAACATCAAATAAACATGTTTCTGTGCAAGCAAGTTGGGGTTCTATAATAGCTTATGAACAAATACTATCTTACCTGTTCTAGATACCTGTTTGATTTAATTCATTTTTGAGAAATAAGAGTTTAATTCTCACCAAATGACAGGGAATTCTTATTTACATACAGTAAGTTATTTACAAATAATTTTGCGATTATTTACAAGTAAAATAGCAGCAACAGCTGGCTGTGGCGCTTCTGGTGCAGCTTGAGTTGCATCCTGAAAGAATATTATATTTCTGAATTAATAACTTTGTAAAACAGTATATGAATAAAATTATACAATTTATTTATTCATGCATTTTAAGTAGAGTTGTATTATTATCACAAAAATCCCCTTTCAGGTGATCAGATTACCATATTTTTCGGAGTATAGGGCGCACTGGATTATAAGGCGCAATATCAATAAACGGGTCTGTTTTCATACATAAAGCGCACCGGATTATAAGGTGCATTAAGTGAAAATAAAACATTTTGACAGATTTTTGAGTGCCATGTAACACATAAAATTGGTTCGAGGTCAGGAAGCACAACCAGAATTAATACATAAGGCACACTGGATTATAAGGCTCACTGTTGATTTTTAAGAAAATTAAAAGAATTTAAGTGCGCCTTATAGTCTGAAAAATATGGTAGCCATTAGCCTGTTAATACAATAAGAAATAATCTCGTTCTCAAACTGGCATTGTTCAAAAAGCTATGTACAAAGGGTAAGATAGTAATTGTTTATAACTGTTCTGCTGAACCCCCTTTCAAAAGGTTTGAACTGTTCCTTTAAAATACCAAGGTTGCATTATAGTTGCCATTTTTGTAGTTTCAATAAATTTTAATGACTCAAGCCATTCAGCTTCTCATAAATGCTTATGAATCTGTTACTCTCAGAAATGTGTAGACTAAAAAAAATTGGCAGCAAAATGCATAAACGACTACCAACTACCATGTGAGTTTGTTGACCTACAGAAAGACTGAAAATATGTTGACGATAGAAACACGAAAGAGCCATTCAGGGTGGCAAACCATTTTGATATATTAGTAAGTATTTACACTATTTGTTGAGCAAAGCATGCAGATAAATGTTTATATTGACTGCGTACCCACATTTCAGAATTTCAAATGAATATATCTAAAAAGCTACTGGAGTAAACTCATTCAAATGGCCCCATTTGTTACACAGCAGTCGCTCGCTACTTCGCGGTTTTTCAAAATAAGATTGGACATGACACACAAATGGCTGACTGATGGATGAGCCGCACGATGGGCATGATATTTATATTTAAAATAAATTATTTTCAATTATTTAGCACCTGCTGCACCTTTGTGCACGCCATACTGCAAGATAAACTTCCTCCTGCAGCTGATCAGCTGTTCAGAATACAGAGCAGAGAAGTGGGCGTGGCCAAGAGCGCTAGCAGACGAGACAGAGCTGAAATCATGAGTCTGTGCTCTTAGAGTGTTTAGAGTTTAGAAACACTGTTTAGAATATTGCAAGAGTGCTGGAAGGGTTTAAAATGCTTCCTTAGTGTATATATATATATATATATATATATATATACACTAAAATAAACTACTACTTACTACTTGTACTATTATTCCTACTTCACAGTGTTTCACTTATCGCAGGTCTTCAGGGTATTGATACCCCGCGATTAAACGAGGGACTACTATAATTCAGTAAAACTTTTTATAAGTTTGATTTCACAGTTTGCAGTGAGTACCTTTGACATTAAATCCATCCTTGTTTCTTGGCTCACAGGCACATTTTAAACTCATACGCAAAGTAGAAAAAAACCCAGAAGAAGCTTATTTAACGTGTCACTTGTGATTTGTTGCATTTGTTGTATTTAAATCTTCGGCTGTTTGAAGTTTGGCACCAGGCCACAAATACTACACTCACTGAGAGCGATGATTTAAGTGGACTTGCAGCGTCGTGTTTTTGTCCTTTCCTGTTCACATCAAACCCTCCTCGCTGCTGATTCCCAAACCGAGGAACTCCTCGGAGTCCTCGTCACAAAGCTCTCAGTCAGCAGAGCCACTGACAGACACACGGCCAGCCTGCGGGGACAACAACACAAACGTAGCTAACTGCTCACACACACACACACACACCTTAGTGCTTGGAGCTGTTGACAGGTGGATACCAGCTACTGCTGCTGCTGATGGTGTGCAAGGTGGATCTGCTCCTCATGGCTGCTCCTGTTGCTTCATGTGGAGTTGTTGCACGGCTTGCTCCTTAAATTTCATCCTTTAGTCTGCCAGCCATGAGGTGTTACACTTGAAGCTGGAAGGCTGAGCCCACAGGCGGTCGTCCCATCGCGACCAGCTTGCAGCAACACAACCCTACACTGTTCCCCTATACCTGATCTCTCCACTCTCTCTCTTTCTTTCTCTCCCTCTGCCAGATTCACTCCTTCCTCCAGCTCCCTCTGGAGTCAGCCAGCTTTTCTTCTTCACACACTCCTTCCCACCCCCACCCTCCATCTGCAGGAAAGCTCGTCTAACTGGGAGTAAAGCTACGCGCGGAAAGCAGCTAGAGGCGAGTGGCGCTTCATCATGTGAGCAACAGAAACACTGGCAGGTCTGGTGGAAGTTTTTTTTTTTTTTTTACTACGCGCTCCAGCCAGTCTCAGCTGCTGTTACTGCCCAAACAGCAGCAGATCGACACTTCAAAATGCACAAAAACTAAGTCCACACGTTTTAAAGTCAGGAAACATGATACAATTCAGTTCCTCTGTCATTTTAGAAATTTAGAAAAAGCTATTAGAAAGGTTTACAGTGAATTAAATGTATAAATAGAAGTGCTGCTCTTTAAAAGGAAATGTGGTGAGATGAAGTGTGCAGGACACCTTTATTCAGGCTGGGGAGTGTTGAGTAATGTTCAGTGGGTTAAACGTGCATCAGCAGACAGTTCTGAGTGTGAGGCGAGGAATACAACTCATCCTCGCTGTCGTCTGTACGGCTGGTGTTGTAGCTCTACAAATGGGCAGAGTCAAAGGGATAAGGCATTAATTACATTAAGGTGCTCCAAAATCTTAGATCATCTCAGGTCATGTGACTCACAAGTGGCTGAAGTGGCATTTTCTCTCTGTCTTTAATCCTGCAGCTAGAACAGCTCCAAATCCTGACCCCCACCCCCTCCTCTAATAAATGAGGTGGTGGTAGGAGGGAGGCCACGGACGGGTGGGGTCTGGACTTGTTGGTGTGTGTAGGGGTTGGTGAGAGGAGGTCAGATGCCTTTTTCGCCATGAGGGACTAATTCAATTATCGAAGATGCTCGCAGAGGTTGCAGCTCTGATCAATATGTGACAAATACTGGAGTAAATATCCCGAGCCGATGCAGGCGCCTGTTTGAAACAGCATTTAATCTAAGAAAAGGGGAATCTGGGAAAAGATTTTCTCTTTACCTATGGCAGCCTTGTATAAAGGGATGGATAAGTTTCCTCAAACAACAAGAGCGGCTGGTACAGTGCTTTAACATCGCTGCTGTCTGGAAACTACTCCAAATTCACAGATTTTGCAGTGGTCTGTGCAAACGCTACTCTCAAAACCTTGTCGTCAGTGATGTGTTATGTGATTATTCTACAAAAAGTATTAGAGTATTTTGTCTGGAAGTGTCTCAGGCTACACTGGAAGTGGTAGCAGTATTGCTGCTAACTTAGCAACTTTGTTGCTATATTTAGCAAGTTTCCAGATCCTTCTAGCAATGATTTTTTAAGCGACTATCGAGCTACTATTCCCAGTATTATTGGAGACTTTTAGAGAATGCACGTGTACACACCAATCAATCTGCAGTCACTGTCCTCAGCGAGTGTTGCCGTTGCTGACAGACCGTCCCAACTCACGCGCAGCAATTCCAGCTGCAGTCAGAGCAGAGACCCACGCCATGTTCACGCTGTGCATGAATCACGCACGTGCAAAGATCAGTTTCATCTCGCTGCCAGATTTTCTGTTGTCTCCTTTATGACTAACGCTGTCGCGGTAAACACACTTTACAGAGATTGTTACAAATGTTATTGTTATGGCATAAATGTTCATGTTCATTGTGACTTAGCGCCAAGAAAAGTCTGAATAACTTTGTCAGAGCGTCTCTTTTAAGATCTTTGACCATCCCAAGCTTGTACAGAGGAGTGTTGTATGTAAAACTAGCAATTCCACCCCATTGAAGAGTCTTGATTATATATTTGTACAATTAATTATTTTATTTAGTTTATTTGTCAGGGACTTCACATTTAACTCTAATTGCACTGTGCCAAGTTATAGCTTTCTATCTCATTTCCATCTGCAGTTACTGAAATCTTAAATTATAATCATAAATGGATAGCTGGATTAAATTAATATTCTTAAATTTAATATTCTAACGTTAAACAACTGATTTATATATGTCATGTGAGTCTAGGCAAAACATTAGTCATGAAAATCTATTTAATAAAGTTTATTTGTAGTTTTAAACATATTTAGAGTGTTTTTCACTCACTTTTTGTTTCCTCAATGTTGATATTTATCTCTTCTACAGCCCGGATCACAATTATTAGCAAATGTTCAAATACGTAAATTAGGTGATGACGTTATTGGCAAATGCTAGTGACTTTTATGAAAGCAAACTGCTACTTTCCTTACTAACGAGTTGGCACCAGTGAGTGGCAGCCAGCAGCTGCTGACTGTACTGACCAATAACCCAGAACTTTGTCTAAATAGCAAAGTAATGTGAAATTGACCAGAGTATGAAGGTTTATAAATTAGAGTTCACATGAACAGCTATGAAGTCTTTAAGATCGTAATTGTTTGACAATAAAAACCATCCTTTTTGGTTTAAGCCCTGCTTGAATTAGACATTAGCTTGTCAATCTGACCCGAATTTTGCAACACGTAAATAAAATGAGAAATCATAAAATAACACTATTTTTTGCTTCTTTTACATATTTGTACAAACTTTAATAAATCCTTTCTCCCCAAATATTATTTTCTGTACACTCTTTGTGCATTTAAAATAAATAAATCAAACCAAGATTTAAACTCTGCGTCTCCACAGAACCCCACTTCAAAAGTCAGGATTATCACTTTAATGAAGGTCCACCAAACTGCACTAGTCTGTTATTTGAAGACCCACATGCTTAGACACAACTGTCACAAAATCTACAGTATGATTTCATCAGCGGACAAACTGAAGTTATAAACAAGTTTTTCTTTATGTGCACATTGGCCACCTAAGTTGCAATCAAAACAAATTAATCACACCAAAAGAGGGTCTCTGATTTGAGAGAGCAGCATTGAGGGTCCAGTCCACTAATTTAAGGATTTTGAGCCCTCCACACTCCTTTACACAAACTCCAAAACAAATCTGCAAGCATTTAAAGAGCTGCTTTCATCATTGCAGGCAGAATCAACAAGACGTCCGTTGGCCTCTGGCACAAACAGCCCGACAAAGTTAAAGGAGATATTAGGAGCGAGGGAAGCTTGGAAAAAAACTCACTGAAGAGACCTGAGTGCAGCACAAGCATTAAAATGGTATGAAGCTTGTACCGTATTTTACGTCAGAAGTCACAATTTTTTGCTTAGATTTGTCAGTCCTACGACTTATACATCAAAGCGACTTATATACTTTTTTCCCCCATACGGCAATTTTTGACTGACACTTTAAATTTCTAAGAACTGCAACAGCGAGACCTCTCATGTGCGCTCACTTCACTCAGCTGGTGCAGGTGGAGGAACACTGGAGAGCTAGCGGCTCCGGCGATCGATCGATGGATGGATGGATGGATGGATGGATGGATGGATGGATGGAT
>NC_056510.1:18265136-18296631 GCF_014905685.2 Nematolebias whitei
GATGGATGGATGGATGGATGGATGGATGGATGGATGGATGGATGGATGGATGGATGGATGGATGGATGGATGGATGGATGGATGGATGGATGGATGGATGGATGGATGGATGGATGGATGGATGGATGGATGGATGGATGGATGGATGGCACCGCGCCACCCAGGCTGTTTAAGCTGTTTTGACCATTAAATAAATGCATAATAAATGCAACTTATACGCCAAAGCAACATATGTATGTTTTTTTCCTCTTCGTGATGCTTTTTTTGACTGATGCGATTTATACTCTGGAGCGACTTATACGCCGAAAACTACGGTAATCAGCCTCATTCTGAGTAGAACATCCACAGTAATGAGTCATCTAAAGACAAGCAAAAATAATAAATAAAAAAGACATTGCAAACTTTGTTTTACCTCGTGTCATTTTGGTTACAAATTTTAACCTGTGTTTTTTTTTTGTTGTTTTTTTTTTCAGCATGACAGCTCAGTGGTTAACACTGTTGCTTTACTGCAAGAAGGTTCTGGGGTCAATCCCTGGTTGGACCTGGGGTCTTTCTGTGTTGAGTTTGCATGTTCTCCTCGTGCTTGCGTGGGTTTTCTCCGGTTTCCCCCCACAGACTAAAAACATGCATGTTAGTCTGCCATCAGGCCCAGGCTTCCCTTGCAAAAGAGATCTGTGATCTCAATGGGATTTGCCTGGTTAAATACAGGTTAATAATAACCTGCGTTTGAGTGCAAACCTGTCTTGTGCACATCTTGTCTAAAGTGTGGTGACGCTGTAAATGCTCTACAGATGCCTGAGGTGGGCGTGTATCCACGAGAGGGTGCAACAATTACCCTTGAAAAGAAAGAAAGAACAAACGTGAGCCCTTCTAATGCATCATCTCCACCGCCGTCTATCTGACATCAAACCAGCTTTTGAAGCTTGTCATTCTACGTCTCTGTAATCTATTGCACCGCAACGTCAAAACGACCGGAAACCGGGCCGGCCTGGAGTCAGTCCTCACACCACTTGAAACAAAATCATCCCAGCCACCAGCTCTGAAATGGACTGCTGCTTCCCACTTGGGTCATGGCAGCAACACAAAAAACACATACACACGCGCAGGCATGTACAGTACTGCTGAAGAATCTGAACCACAACTGTACCAAGAATAAACAGCCTGTGTTTGCTCCGCTATCTGCTCACAGTCAGCTTATAGTACAGAACATACAGTTGTACGCTATTTTACACCCCCTCGCCTGCCGCCTCTCCGTGCCAGAGGGAGCGGTGACGTTGCGAGCCGTAGGGAGGAAGCGAGAGACAATAATACACGCCATCTATCTCGGTGGTATGCTGACACAACACATGCACATGTGAGGAGGAGGAGTGGGGGGAGGATGGAGGGAAGACAAGTGCTGCAGTGGAAATGCAGAGTGACAGGCGGAGGAGCGAACGGAGAGTAAACTGCAGCTGCATTTTATGAAACTCCCTCCTAATCAAAACAAATACCTGAGCAGAGCGGGCGCGTAGGTGAACGCACACACAAAAAGAAGTGGCTTCGGCTTCATTTTTTGCTCGTAGCAAAGATCTCATTAAGTATTTTATTCCTGCACAAGAACGCATGCATGGCTGCTCCAGCATCAAATATTTACTAACCCGCTGAGCTAAAGACGCCCACGGTTTCGCCTTCGGGTTCTTTACCTCTGCACTGGACTCACGATTTCGTTTTAATTGAATACGTGTCAGCGTGCGCTTTATTTAACTTGGCACGCACAGAAAAACTCATCGGTCAGCGTCACAATGCTGTTTGCATGCGGGAGACAAAGGTGCAGCACACCTGGAAGGACAAGCAGATGAATAGCTGGAATAATTGTCTACATTTCCATACAAAACACACAATCAATCAATCAGATGGTACTCTGGCAACTTGCACATACACTGTGACAGTTTAGCATGAGCTGTTCTACCTTTGTTCTTATTGGCGTCCGTTTTCAAAGAAAGAACAAGGCAGCTTAAAGCTTTAGGACTGACGAACAAAAGATCTTGTGATGTGCTTCACATCACCACAGCAGCTTCTGCATTTGTAGGAAATCTGCTGGGTGACATGTTTGGAGACGGAACGCCTAAAAATTCTGCGTCTCCTGGGAAATACTAGCCAGTTGTCAGGAAGAGAGCAGCTAAAGATATTGTTTTTATATCCTGCTGTTCCTGCAGCAACTGTTAAGAGACCACTCAAAAGGACTCCCATAGGGTCACTCCTTTATATTGCAACTCTATCCACGGTTGCCTCACCTTCGCTGTCTCTCACACAGCGGATGCTCTGTCTTTCTCTCCTATAAAAGAGGCTGACCGGGTATTGGCACGAGCCGGGCCACTTGGCAGGAAGACAGATGGAGTCGTCCGACTCACCAGCACCTGCCTGGCCCACATTACGCAGCTCATATCTGGGCTCAGCAAATCAGAAGTGGGATCGTGCACAGCTGCGTAAAACAACAGGCTTCACGACGTATCGCAAGAGCCAAATACAAACACAGCCCTTCTGCTGAGACTACAGGAGCGCCTGCGAGTTCTGCAGGGCTGAAACGCGGGAACGTTTCGGATACGGCAACCCTGAGAGCAAAAAGCAACAATGCTACAGACGAAACACAACCACATGGCACAAGTCACAGCAACAACGGAGGAAAAGTCGTGGAGTGTGACTGGATGTGACTTGTGTTGTGAATTGGAGCCACAGAAGAAAAAAACAAATTGAAACTAAACTGAAGAAAACACAATCAAATAATCAAATAATAAAAGTATGAACAGCACTTGGCAAAATAACTAAAAATAGAAACACAGCATTACTTGAAAATCAAACTGAACACCAAATACTCTACTCAAAAAACAAACATAAAACAATACAAAAAATGACCCACAACTTGTAAAAAACGTGTCTATTTTTTTTAAGCCTTTTGGAGTTTCATTTTTCAGTCCTATTCTTTTTTTTTTTTAATCTGGTGTGTTTTTATCTTATTGTTTGTATGAATGAGAGCTACAGATTGCCATATAATTTCCTTCGGGATGAATAAAGCATCCATCCACCATCCATCCATCCATCCATCCATCCATCCATCTAAACAAATATAAATAATAATAATAATGATGACGCCTGAAGAAGACGCTTTTTAAAGGAGGACGTAGTTTCATGTTGAGTTTCTTGTTTAAGCGTAAAATAAAAGCTTGAGGAAAAGAACTAGAGACATGAGAAGATCATCTTTAATGTATAAATATGTATCTGAAATGCAGATCTTGATCAGTGTTGACATATTTCCGTTTAGATCAGGATCTGCAGGCAGACGTGGTTGTCTTGCATCCAAATACCCTAAGAAGTCAGGAGATGGTCGATGTGAAAGCACACACAATGTCCAAATCTACTTTAAACCAGAAAATAGAAGCCTGTCCATTCGTGAGCAGACCCCTCACACCCTGCTGGGACAGGACAGCACCCATGGAGGAAGAAATGCTGCCCTCTGTCAGCCACGCTTACTCCTCCCCACAGGGGGATTAAACTCCCATGAACGCTCCAAGAGGAAAAGCGTGCATTCACTCATCCTGCGCTCGGAAGTCCTCCCCGTGTTTTCCTCTTCCGTCACAGACAGAGGAAGCACAATGGTCAGGCTGTGCTGAAGGTTGTGCTGGAGGCTCGGCTGTGTGTGGACGCCTTGTTCTGTTGGGGGGGTGCTTTCTGTTGCATGCATATAGAAACGGATGAAAATGAATAAGACGGGTCACAACAGGGCTGCGGCCGTGACATACACAAATTCAGCAGTTTCCTCTGCGCATGTGGGAAGCCACAGATTTACACAGGCATTTTTACCGAGGCGTCCTACTAAATTATGTATTCACTGTCATATAAAATCAGCACTCTGACCACTGCACCACCCATAACCAGAGCCACGAACAGCCAGCAGGACTGCAGCCTGCATGGGGACGGCCTTCGCTCTTGTCCGGTGAGACGAAAATTACAGGACGTAAAGTCTGACGATTTACAGCAAACCAAACCTGTAACCGTACAATCATGACAGCGCTATCAACGCTCACTTTCTGGGGTGAATCTCACAGCGCCGCATCAGTAAACTCAACTTTTTATTCATTTATTTTTCTTTTTGCTGCATGCACTGGAGCACTTAGGGTTTATTTTCTAAAAAGGCCTGTTTGAGCTCCTTTTCTCTACCTCAGAAAAACCACTCCAAACAGGTTCCCATGGCAACGTGGAGAATCTAACCTGGAGCAGCTGGAAGTGAATGCAGCGCGACCTGTAAACATGCGCGCGCGCTCACGAGCATGCCGCCGCCGCCGCCGCTCTGCTCCCACATCAGGATGCTGTAAATGTCAGAAGACGAAAGGCACGCTATCTTTCGACATTTGCAACTTCCAAGTGGGCTGACATCAAAAACTGTGATATCAAAAGACAATTTCCCGGCTGCGTGCACGGCTTGTTGCGTGCAAAATAGATCCGTGCATGTAATTGTTCTTCTGTGCCAAATCAAAATGACTGCAAGACCAGATGAAGAAAATTGTGAATGAGGCGCTTAAACAGAGTCAGGTCCCTGTAATGTTTGCTGCAAAGATATTAGGCCTAAGAACAATTAATATCTTACCTGTTGCAGATAGCTTATGAACAGCTACAATTTAGAGAATTAAAGTTTAAATTTTACTAAATTATGGCTAAAGTGAGCTGCTGCTGTCTTTAAACAACTTCAATCTCTAAAAGTTTCAAAGATTCACATGATTAAAACAAGAGTTTTAAAATGCATTATTAGCTTCTTTTTTTTCGCCTCAAACAAAAATGCAATTAGCATTGTTTTGGCTGCTCACATGTTGCTTAATAATGATATATTTTTAAGTACAAAGTATGAAAGTATATTACTGCCAAACAAAATATTTATTTTTAGGCATGAATTAATTAATTCAGGAGACAGAAGCCTGCGTGAACATGTTGACAGTCACTTTTTTTAATAATTTGTCAGCTTTTTGTGCATGTAATTCAGATTTTAAATCAATTTATGATCAGCAATTCTATTTAAATTGTTTTATTTTATGATGAATATTGTGATTTTTTTTTTAATAAAAGTTGGTTCTGAATTTATTCACAAGTATTGAGAATGAATTTATCATTTTAATTTCATTTAAATATACCAATAGCTAAAACACCGGAGTCAACAAGCTGTTTTATTTATTTTTATTTAAAATACTAAAAATAAATAAATAAATGGGACTACTGGTATATTACTTTGTATTAAGTTCCTGCATTTCTGATTTTTGTGAAGTAAAGTTAAGAACCCGACGAGCTAATGTTAGTATTTTATCAGCCTCCTTAGCCTCATAGCTACACTACAGTCTTTTGTGAGCCTGCACACCGCCGTATACTTCACCTGCTAACATGCTAACTCTTCTAGCTTCTTGCCAACAATTATTTCAAAACAACAATACTTCAAAATGAGAGGTGTAATCACTCCTGTGGTGGACAAGCCATGACTGACTGAGTTATCCACTGGATAAAACGCACAACCAACCAACCACATCTTTTTTTAACAAGGGTAAAAGTTTAGGGGCTTCCCCACCTTTGAGTACGACAACAGAATAAAGGCTCAGAGCAACATCAGGTTAAAAAATGCTTTGTCTCTGGTATCATTAAAATTTATTTAAATCTTAGGAACCATATTTTTAACACGGTGGTTTACATGAAATTTTTTTAATTTCAGCCATGACTGTGTATTTGTGAAATCAACAGCAGCGTAAAGGTTTATAAATACCAGCTAAAGTTAAGAGCTAACTTCAGCAGGTAAGATATTGTTTGTTCATAGTCTTTCTTCAAAACCCAACTCAATAAATGTATATTATTCCGTCAACATCTTGTAGCTTGGCATATTATCAGTAAAACCTGCTGTTTAACACTCATTTCTATCATTTTTAGCATAGGTTTCTCTCAGATGATTGCATCTGCCTTGCAAGTCACCATTTTATGTTAATTTTTTTTTAAAGAAAAAGTTCATCTGCAGCACTAGAAACATTACCTATGCTTTCTAACTATCTCAGTTTTGTTCTTTCGGAGAAAAATGTTTGATTTGAATAGTGTAGGTGGCATCTTCACTTTCAGGATGTGATGCTCAGTTTGGCTTGTGGATTTGCGTTTTCGCTTGCCAGGACGCCGTTGTCTCGACTGTGAAAGATGGTGGGAAGAGGAGATGCTTCTCCATGGATGCTGCATGCTGAAGCTCCGGAGTTTAGCGCTTAAATCTTTTCTTTTTAGCTAGTTAAAAAGATCTGCAAGAAAATATGCAAAACTTACATCCGCATGAACATTTTTATTGTATCTTAGTCAGGGTTAGTAGGAGAGACTGTATTTCTCCAGTTTTAGCTTCGCTCCATTGGCTCCCTGTCAAATTCACAGTTTGCACTTCACTCTCAGACTGCAGGCTTACTTGCAGTTCCTAGAGTTTTCAAGAGCAGATTCCTTAGATAGAGAACTTTACTAATTGGCTTTTATGTATGTGAATGTTCCTGTAAAGTGCCCTGAGACAACTTTGTTGTGATTTGGCGCTATATACAGTAAATAAACTGAATTGAATTGAATTGGGAGGAAGGGCTTTCAGTTATCAGGTTCCTCTCTTGTGCAACCAACTTCCAGTTTCTGTCTGTAGGACTGAGACATTGTTCAGTTTTAAGACTTGGCTTAAGACTTTCCTTTTTGATAAATCCTATAGTAAGGGTTGGATTGTTATGTTGCCATAGGCTTACACTACTAGAGGATAAATTTACCTAATTTCTTAAAATGAATTGTTAAAATTGAATAGTTTTCATTTGATACAGTTTCTATCTTAACGTGATTCTCAACCTGCCATTGTGTATCTGTTCCTCCTTCCTGTTCTCTCAACACAGCCGGTCGAAGCAGATGGTTGCTTGTCCTCCAACCTGGTTCTGCTAAAGGTTTCTTCCTCATCAGGGAGTATATATATATATATATATATATATATATATATATATATATATATATATATATATATGCATGTTTTGTTCAGTGCCCTGAGATGACTTCTGCTGTGACTTGGCACTTTATAAATAAACGGAATTGAGTAGTTTTGCTAACAATGTTAAATGTGTCCTTATTTATTTAACTTTTGTATGACTGACTAGTAATGAGAAATCTTTGTGGTATCATAGCATCTTTCTAAGAGTCCTTTGCAACTTTTTGGATATTTTTGAGTTACTTTGAGGTGATTTTTGTCCAATTTCTAACCATATTACGAACGAGGACAAGTTGAGTAATCAATGTACAAATCAAAGGTCCAAAAGAGGAGCTCAGAGTCCATTTGACCTGCTTCAAGCTGCCACACGTCTTGAACGCTAATTGGCTCCTTGTGAGTTTTCACCTGTTCGAAACCCATCAGAGATCTTAAGTTGTACCAGCAGAGCAGTTTTATATGGTGATGATATGGCACAAGCAGGAGGCCGCATGTGTGAGAAATGCCACCTGCTGTTCTCAGCTGCTCAGCGCCACACCTCCTCCTCTGCACGCCACGCCCTTCTGAGGACCCGAAAAGTGAACGGCAAGGGGATTTAAACATATCAAACATTTCGGTCTCATTTCTGCGACTCGTGTTCTCATGCAGCACGGATACATCTCAGAAACAGACCGAGTGACAAGCAAGGCAGGGCGATGTGGGGAGGGGGACGACGGAAAGAGACGGAGCAGCTGTTGCGCTTTTAAATGATTTCCCCCAAAAAAGGGACAAACTGCTCAACACATAATCCTGATTTATTTCTCATTAAATCACATTAAGCATTCCATCAATTCATCAAACCCTGCTTTAACAGCCACTTCACACATCTGACCAAAACGGTGACTGAAAAACAACGACGTGCACGTTTCCTTCGTGCAAACAAGCAAATTATACTTGGCAGACAAACATGTCACCAAGTGTATTAGAGGTATAGCTTTCCAGAGATGATGAAAGAGTGCCAGAATTGAACTTTCTCTTTTCTTCTCCACAAACAGAAGCTGACCTCAGCGTGCCAAAAAGAACATTTCATCAGGGACATGTCCTCTCACAGGTGGTGTGAAGGTTTGTGTAGCTCAGTTTAAAGAGGCTTTATGATTGTGTCTCTTTAATACAAGTTTTATTTAGTGCTCATTGTTAAAATGAAAGATCTAGCTTTTCTGGAAGGAATGCATTTTGCCCTCCACCTTCCATTGCAGAGTTTTAAACTGAAATTATTTTATGATTTATGGTAATCTGGTTGTAGCCATTTTGGTCAAATGCTCAGAAAACGCGTTGAAGATGACGCTCAGCTACTACCACATCAAATTTCAGCTCAAAAGCTGTAAAACTGACTGAATTATGGCAATTGTTGTGTTGGCTAAGGTCAAGTACCTGTGGCGGCCATCTTGAATTGAGTTATGTTATTAAGTTAACCCGATGATTACCTTCTGAGACTTTCATTAAAATCTGCTCAGTGATTAGTGAGATATTTTGCTAACTTACAATGCTGATTTTAACCGCTAATTCCAAAATTTTGTGTAAATATGTTGCGCAATGTGAGAAGCTCAGAGTATGCAATAAAGAGGATGTCCAGCTACTACCATACTAAGGTTTAGCCAAATACCTGTAAGACAGGCTGAGTTAAAGCCATTTTAAGGTTTTCTAAGGTGTTCAGCCTTTGGCAGCCATCTTCAATCAGGTTGAGACTAAAAGTGAATCAGTTGTAGTTGTACACCTGAAAGTTTCATTTAGTTCTACGCAAAGTGCATGAGATATTTTGCTAACGAACGCAGTTGCCTCCATTAATAATGGCTGAGTTTTAAACATAGATCTTGCACGATTGATTAGTGCTTGAAGTACGCATTGGGAAGGACTCTCAGCTACGACCACAACATATTTTAGCTCAGTCCATGTAAAACTGACTGGGGTATAGGCATTTTTTTGTTAGACAAGGTTGCTTAGCTGTGGTGGCCATCTTGAATGGACCTGTCTGCACACATTGGTAAAAACACTGCCTGGCCTTCAGGAGTGCACATTTACTAAACCGACAGAAGAATGGTCCTCCTCGTCACCAATAAGAGCACTTCAGAGGCAGGTGTCCTCAGATGGAGACGAGGTGGGAACATATGTGTTTATCCGAGCCACACCTTCCAAACGTGAGCGGCTGATCATTTAAATCCTGCTGTGGTGAATTGTAAAGCTACAGTAAAGACATAGTGTCATTGCATGACAGCAGTCATGCAACAAGTTACAGGAGAATGTGAAACCTCCACATACGTTAGTGTGAAATACAAGCGAGTGTTAGGGGGACGAGGGGAAAAAACTCAGGCAGTGATCTCAGGGCTCAAATAGACACGCAGTGAATTTACAATTCTCTCACATCTGATTCTCACTGCTCCCTTAAGCTTCACTGTACGAGCGAGTCGGTGAAAAAAGAACCAAAAAATCAGCTTCGCTGAAAAAGACAACAGTCGCTACACAAAATTTGCAGCTACTGAAAGCGGTTTAAACCCAACAAAACTCCAAACCAAAGCCTTCAATACAAACAAACTCTCATAAGGAACAAGCTCATTTCCATTATGTTGTGAATCAAGAAGAAAAGTGTGATTTAAAAAAAACAACAAAGGCACTTTAGGGCCGAAACTGATCAGAGGCATATATGGGTGTTCATCCGCTCCTTTAAACCGATCACTGATTGGTTCTGATGGACAGGTGAGGAGAACGCAGCTGGACACATCTCCTGCTGCCGGAACCAGAGACAGCTTCCACTTCAACTGGGATCAACTGGGGAGAATTAATGGACTCAAAGTGGATCAACTGATGGATATCGTGTTTCGCTGTTTTGACTCAGTGTGGAATGATAACACACACATCTGCATGGGAAACGCTGTGGTGCAATGCAGATGTTTACACTCAGGTCTTTTTATCCATTTTAAAATAAATTTTAAAGTTAATTTAACGTGTTTTTCCATAAATTATCACTGAGCTGAACAGTTTTGTTTACAAAAAGTTTCTACTTCCATCTTAAGTTTATCACGTTTTTATTTTACTCGATCCAGTCAGAAAGGTAAATAAAAATTTAAAAAAGGCTTTTTATTTTCACCAAATCAGCTGTTAAACAGGAAAACAAAATTTACATGCACCACGTTTAACTCTCGACAACGTTATCTTGTCTAATCTTGATCAACTATTGATCAGGTTTCTGGATCAATAATACCAATTACTGCCCAGCTTCAATCAGAACAGAAACTTCCTCTGAATGATTTATTTTAATAGAATAATGAGCTTTAAATAAAACAGCAAAGACACAAATTTATTTAGATTTTTGTTTTGTTTGTAAAAGAAAATTGTAGTTTGTTACTGAACTCACTTATTTTAATCAAGATTTGTTATTGCATGATAATAATTTATGCAGATTTAAACCTGGAGGTTTAAATTAAACCCTGGTGTATGTTTGTTTTTACACATCGAAGTGTAATTTAAACCTCCATCCTTGCATGTTAAATATGACACCAAATATTCCAGAAATAGGATTTTAAACTGAAGCTCTCAAATATGAAATCAATCTTTTAAATATAAATAATACTTATTTATGGTTTTGTAGTCATCTAAATATCCAACATTAATAAAACTATTTAAAAAATGACTCAATAGCTACAAAAACAACTTTTTAAAATATTAGTAACAATGTGAAAGGAATAATTCTCTTCTGCTTTAGATAATAGCTTTTAAAAGTGACTACACTGGAAAAAGATTTTTCTTTTATTAAAAAAAAACAACATGTGTTTTTGAATCAAATAAAGTGTCAAAACATATAAAGAATATGTTTAAATGATGAATAAAACATCAAAACAACACAGTTTACACCTAAAACCCAAATTTTTTTAGGGCCCAGTTACATAAATTTCTTTTCTAAATTTTTTTTTTTTAAATACAAGATTTTACTGTTAATGAAAATGTGTTCATGTGGTAAATATCACAACAAAAGACAGAAAAAAACAATAAACAAGTTTAGGCCTGGAAAAAAGTCCATATTTCCTAAATAACCCAAATCACTAAATTGTATTTTAATTCAATCCTCTAGCTTCAATTCACAGTAAAACTACTGATTTTTTTTTTTTTTTATTAAAAACGCAAACCAGTTCATGTAATAATTTAGTGTGTTTAGCTAAAATAATATAAACAGCGCATAAAACTGGATAAATTTGTGGCTGGATTATTAAACGTATTGTGTATGCATCAGGACATGTTGGAATACATTAAAATGATGCATTAACGTGATTTAAACCAGTAAAATAATTTAATGTAACATAAAATTTTGAGTTTCTAAAAAAATTACAATTTACGTTATGAGCCTTTAATAAAAGCACAAAACAAACAGACGATATTCAAATAGGTTTTTAGTTCTTTATTTCTACCCTTAAACTGGTAATTTTATTTAAAAGGCAACATAACCAAGCAGAAAGGACCCTAAATGCGCCTTTTTAACTGTAAATATACGTTAAGAAAGGAGCACCTGAACGCATCACGCCGCTCTGCTGTGAACCTCACAGACATGGCGGAGATTTCGCTTCAAGGCCTTTTTTTCCTCCAGAATGCGGGTCCAGCAGCTGCACACACACCCATACACACGCACACACATATATGACGAGGGAGAGGTGGTTTAGGGGGAAGTGTATCGACTTTTAGCTCTATCCTGAGTCCGCCTATAGCCGCGCACAGAGCAGGCAGGCCCATCATGGCAGCCATTATGAGGCTCTCCCAGCCTTTCCATCATGGCCTACGTGCACATGAAGTGGTGAGGGGAGTGGCGCACGATTTGACACCATGTTGCGCCACGGAGCTTCAAAAAACGCAGTCACAACGAGCCGTAAAGCAGAAGAACTGCACAAAAGCTGAATAACTGCGCATTTTACGCATTATTTATCCTCTAAAGCGACAAAAACATGGCAGGAAAGTGTGGCGCGCACTGGAGGGGGAGGACTACACTGAGAGCACATGAAGTAGGGATCACGTGCTCCTCCACAAGGGGGTTGAATATTTACCTTTTAGTCACGCAATGTACTCTCCCCCCTATAGAAAGTAATGGTTCTTTTGGGAAAATAGACGTGAAAAGCTGGTTTTCTTTGCGTAATCTGCGTTATGAGCAGAGAATTAGTGTTCAGGGCATTTTCATCAAACAACCAGAGAAAATTGTGTTTGTAATCTGTTTGGGCATGCAATAGATTGGTTTACAAAAGTAAAAAATATATATGTATATATATTTTTCAAAATATACCAAAGAGGGAAAACTCAGCGCGCATTGCAACCCTTTGACCATAGATTTTTTTTTTTTTATCATCTAGCGGGGACAACAGTTTATGTGTATGCAAATTAATCCGTTTGTTTAAAAATATTAATTAGGACCATGTTGATACATGTGCGCGGCGTGTGCGTAACTGTGTGTGTGTGGCCTCACTGCAGAGATCACGCAACATGGCAGCGGAGCAGCCACTGTTCTGCGGATGTTAGGGTCTTTTTTTATTTTTTATTATTGTTTTCCTTTTTGTTTGTTTGTCCACCACATAATTACAGCTTTCAACAGCAAGCACCAAAACACGAAGAAGAACCTGGCACCAGGCAGCACCCCAGAAAACAAAACAACAACCAAAAGTCTTGCTATATTTCAGAGCGGAAGCCTACAGGTCACAAGCAATCCGCCATGGGGCACAGCACACAGTATAGATGCGCATGATTACAATAATGTGTGATTGTTTCACAGCCTGGGGAGGGGGGGGGGGGGGGGGGGGTGTTTCCTACCTTAGTTTTTTTGGGACAGAGTAGTCTACTTCTATCACCTTCCCGTGTATTTCCGCTTTACCTGAAAGAGGTGGAAATGGACAGTCACTTTTCAGCAAGTTCTTCAAGCTGCCACGCGCACTACACGCACCCTGGCTGCCCTCAGTATATTTACAGTAAATAAAACAACAAGAGTGGGGCACTATAAGAAAGCATGAAAGCATGTTGAGGTTGTTTTGGAGGAGGAATGGGCAGCCATGCTTTCCACTCCCACAGGCAGCACAGAGGGAGGAGGGGGAGGAAGGGGTGCTGCTATATGTTTGTTGTTTCCTCTTTTTTGTTGTGTAGGTGCATTTGTTTGTTTGTTTTTTTGTTGTTGTTGTTTTTTAAACAACAACACAAATCAACCCGGGTTAGGTTGGAGCAGGAAAGCCGTTCCCGAGTGGCCGAGGCGCAGCGGCGCGGAATAGCGTCTCACCTCGTCCTCCCTCCTCCTCCTTCCTCAGCTACCTGTTTATGAGCTCTTTTCCTCAGGACCCCCGTGACCCACCTCCAAGACACCTCGTAAAAACCCAGCCGGACCCCGGCCGAACCGGGCTCCGGCAAGTTTGGGGCGCTCGCCGCGCGCTGCGCTCCTCAATAAAATCAGGACGAAAAATAAGTGAAAAATAATTACCCCGGACTGAGCCGTCAGACCATCCCATACATTCCAGTGGGTGACTCCCCCCACCCCCCCTTGTCTCTCTTTTGGTCTTCTTTTGCATTAAAAGACAGCAGCAGCCACACACACACAAATACACCCGATCAGAATGTTTTCTTTAATGAAATAAAATACAGAGAACTCTGCGCGTAAAACTCGACGCTCCGCGTCTTCGGGATCACCTCCCAGACTGACTCCTGGCCGGGATCGTTCATTTTATGCCATTTCTCCTGGACTGAGGGTTCAGCTCAACTAAAGATGGGTGTCATACATACACACGGTCCTGTGCACCCCTCCACTCCCCAAACAAAAACACAAACAAGACTGAACGCTGCACCCGGACCTCGCGCAGCGTGGACCGCCGTGGCTGCTCCTCTCTCCCTGTCAGCAGCAAAAGCATCCCTCCTGATCAAACCCAGCGCTCACTTCACTCACCCGAGAGGCTCTCTATAGCCTTTATGGCCGAGTTCGGGTCGGGGAAGTCCACAAAAGCATAGCCGGATTTGAGCAGGACCTGCTCGGGCGCTGGCAGCTCCGTCTCCCCGAAGAGCTGCGTCAAGTCCTCGACGGTGACCGAAGGACTTAAATTCCCAACATATAGTTTGTTCATGATCTGAAAACGAGGAGGGGGGAGAAAAGCTAAAAAAAAAAAAAAAAAAGGGAGGGAGGGGTGGCTGTCAAATCTTAACTCCTAAAGGCGATAATCAGAATTAAAAATAATAATAAATAAAATATTAAATAAAGGGGAGGTTAAAAAAAATAAAGCGCAGCAATCACCCCCCTTCAGGTTCCTACGGAGCTCAATGAGCCAACCCCCCAATACCGCCACAACTCTGGCCCTGGTCAAACTCTTTCAACAGGGGGAGTGGTGGGGAGGGGGGCGTGTCGTTACGACGCTACTCCAACAAGCACCGCCCTTAGAAAAATAAAACCTCCCTTAAAAAATAAAATCATGTTTAAAAAAAGAATGCAGATGTAGAGATCACTGGAGGATGATGATTTTGGGGGGTTTCTGTAAAAGTGATGGGCCTGAAGGGCGACCTTTATGCCCCATCCCACCCCCAAGGGTGAGGGCTGGATGGAAGTGGATGCCCCCCCCACCTCACTGAGCCTCCTTGGCCAGTCTCATCCTCTTCATTCCTGAACTAAAGGGTCCTCAAAGGAGCCCAGATCAGAGGAAGTATTATTTTAATTTATAAATATATATTTGTTTATTTGCACTGTTTTCCTATAATTACAATTTTTTTTACATGGTGCAGTTTTTCTCACATTTTTTTTGGTCATTCATGTTAAGTGGCGCCACTTTTCCATCATTTACGATAGTTTTAGGTGACACAGCTTTTCTAGCATTAACGGTAATTTTCTCATCTTTTCACATTTGCTTCTGCTCTTAAAGCAGAACAATCGTTAAAAGCTGGTCACCCTGAATAAAGACAACAGGTTAAGTTGAACAGATTTTTAAGGGGTTTTTTTGCATATTAAAATATGTCAAAATTAATTTGCTTTCTTGATAAATAATTTAAGATTGGCTTTAGTGTGCCACCCCAGAATTATCGGTGTCCCTCATCTGGCCCCTCTGAGAACTTTCTAGAGGTGCCCCTGCACTTGTCAACTCACTTATCCCATATCCTCCCATTTTAATTCATTTACTAGTAATGCAGAAATATAGATTCATGCAGGTTATTCGCTGTAGTGAGCACCACCTGTTTGAGAAAAAAAAAAACACTGCAGGTATTACAGAAACTTTGTGCATTTTGCATCAAATTCAAAGGACAAACATAAAATAGGAGGAAATCACATGCGTAATACCGAAAGTGAAACCACGCAACCTCCTTTTGTACATTTTGTCCTTGCAGAAATAATTTACCCCTTCTTATTTGATAATCCCTGTAATGATTAACCATAACTTGAAGCTTGTTTACACTTTATTAGAAATTAAGCACCATTTAGGCCCAAAATGTAAAGTGCAGCAAATATTTTGGGATTCCTGGCCCTCGTGCACCCACCATCACTCTGCCACTCTTGAATATTACATCCTTTATTTGCTGTGTGTGCAGATGGGAGTGTTCGTGTTTAAAGGCAGACAAAAGCTGCAAGGCTGTAGCAGCGTTGTTGTCTTGTCTAAAGAGCTGAGTGTTTCTCTTTTTTCCCCTTCTTTATGCATTTTAGAGCTTTACTGCCACCCCACTGCAGAGCAGAGTTCATGCCAGCAGCAGGCGTGACCGTTCCTTCTCGTCTTGTTTTACGTCACTGTGAACAGAGGAATGTCCAAACTGTGGCTTATTTACAAAACAGCTCTTTAGTTACTTTTCCTGAAGGCATCCACGCTCGCCAGTCCTGGGTCTTTTTCTGCCACCAGGTGACAGTGAAAGAAAAACATTCATTGTGCAAAGTTTTCTTAAAGGATCTGCCAGACTAACCAGTACAAAGAAAAGGTTGAATGAATGAATTTCAAGCAATATATTTGCACTTATGTGACCGTGCTGAAGTAGGTCAGTGGTGTCAAAAAAATGAATATTTCCACTCTGAAAGGGAAATGAGGTGCGACAAGAAGGGATGTGACATTTGGAGAGAAGTGCGGAACAAGTAGAGCGACACATATGTAGGCTTGTGGTAGAACATGGGAATAAACAGGCAGTTTCCAAGGTGTGGTCAGCTGTGACCCGTGCCTTCAGTCCTTCTCACTCTGCGTTTTCAAAATGCTTTCATTATTATCATAGAAGAGCCTCACAGCAGCGTTTTAACACTGGCAAGTCTTTAAATATTAAATATCAGCTTTTACAACAGAAAATAATTCATTTCCCAACTTAATTACATTTAACTCAAGTTTTAAAAATCAATTAACGGGTATTGTTAAATGATAAAAATGTTTATTTAAAAGCCAACATTTTTCAGTCAGGTCAACTGGACAGTTTCTTTTTTTGTGCTGAAATGTTTCGCCTTCCATCCAGAAGGCTTCATCAGTCAAGGAAACGCAACAAAACTGATTCTTCTTCCAATAGCTTACTCCAAAGTGGAACAAACCAGTTCTGCTGGTGATTAGATGGGTCTCTTTGGTACGCCCCTCCTCCATTGCTGGCCCTATTCCTTGTCAAACTGGTTGAAAACCAGATGACCTGACTGAAAAATGTTGGATTTTATACCTGGAATACTGAGCGTAGACTTTGTTGTTTTCAACCAGTTTGACAAGACTGTCAACAAGGAAGAGGGCCGGCAATAGAGGAGGGGCGTACCAAAGAGACCATCTTATCACAAGCAGAACTGGTTTGTTCCACTTTGGAGTAAGCTGTTGGAAGAAGAATCAGTTTTGTTGTGCGTTTCCTTGACTGATGAAGTCTTCCGGATCAAAGGTGAAACGTTTCAGCACAAAAAAAAAAACTGTCCAGATGACCTGACTGAAAAATGTTGGCTTTTATACCTGGATTATTGAGCATGGACTTTGTTGTTTCTTTAAAAGGTACTCGTTGCAACACTATGAAGACAAACCACGAAATAAAATCTGCACCATTCTATTTGTGTACTTATTCAAAAGAAATGGGAGTTTGTGACAAGATGCCAATCATGTGTTTGTTTCCCTACATAAACAGTGACTGAAAATAGCTCAGTTACAGCAGGATCGAGTTTAAAAATGTTTAGAATATTCTTAAGCGGTTTTACTCGTCCAGTTTTTAACGCTGATCAGCATACTCACATTTTCTGAGCCAACGCTCGTCTGATACCTCCGTATTTGTTTGCATAACCAGCCTAACGTAGGTCAATCACGTGACTCGAGCTTCCACGAGGTTTCCAGTGGATTCAGCAGAGCTTTGTTTACGTTTAGTGCGTACCTGCATTTCAATTGCATAACAACACATCTGGAAAACTACTACATGTAATTTTGGAAAATCTTTATTAGTTTGAATACTTTTAACACTACATCATGGAACCATTGTTTATTAAATAATTATATTAATTTAAAGGAATAAGCTACATACGAAATCAAATGGCTTTTAATTTCTAGTTTGTTAGAAATTATGAAAAACGAGTTGGTGAATAGTAAAAAAGATAAGTGAATAACACATTTTAAAAGCATTAATTCACCCAATTTAAAAAAGTAATGATAAAAAAAGTTGTAATAATTAATTAGTAATGCACATTTTATGAAATATTAAAGTAAAAAAGTACAATTTGTTGGCCAAGGTGGCAAGGACTGGACAAATTAAGTTCCTTTATTCACATCTCTTGACAAAGTATCTTAAGTTATTTGAGTGTTGGGGCTTCTTGCAGACCTTTTCAAGTTGTTTATGACCAGCAAGGGTCCCTGTTAAACCTCAGTGGGTGAGATTTGTGCTCAAGTGGTCTTTGTTTCACCAAAGCCGCAGTGCTGATTTACATATATTGTAACAAAACAGAACTGCAATAAACATTTTAACATCAAGTTAGTTTGTAATGAATCACTTTTTAAATGTGCTGCGATTAAAATATGGCTTTCCTCTATAAGTGTTGCAATAAAACTACTTGCTATACAAGATCCATTAAAACACACGCACACACAAGTAGCTTAAATGTGAAAATTTGAGTGTCAATATTTGTTTTCCTAAACTTTGCGTTTATCTAATAGCAAAAGAGCTTTTTCAAACTCAAAAATTGATACGAAAACTGTTTTTTGCCGTTTAAACTCACTGCTGTAATGACAGGACATGATCGCCAAAATAAAAGCTCCCTATGAACTACTGGCTCAGCTGAGCTGTGAGGAAAGGTACAAGTCGAGGTGAGGGGGAGGGGAAAAAAAGCAAACCTTTAATTTGTTTGAGGTTGACTTTTTCAATTTGTGTACAACAAAGTCCATAACTTAACACATTTACAACAGTAGATCTTGCTGCACAAGTACACTTTAAAACAATAACTCCTTTACAATCATCCTACTTTCACCAACTAAGTATATTTATGTATATAATGCAAACAGAACAGTGGAGAATGTCTTAACGGGACGGGCTGGTTTCTTTAATGTTGGATTGTAGAAGTATTTTTTGTTTTAAAGGAAGTGGATGCTACTGGCACAATGTAAACAAAGCTTATTCCCTCACATCCATGCATGTTCTTTGTCAAAAATAATGTTTTTTTTTTATTTTTACAGAACCCAGAAGTGTGCCTAGACTTCCAAAGTAAAGATTTAAGTCTGATCCACACTTTCTGAAAACAAAAGACAAAATCTAATTAATGGAAACAAAAATAAACTAGGCAACTGAAACAGGAAATGCACGTTCTGCCACATAAAATGACTTCTCCAGTGACTACACAAGACATCTTCGAAAGTAAAGGGTTAAAATATTTTAACAACGTGTAGATTTTCTTTTTGTCGATGTAAAAAAAAAATTGTCTTACTGGTCAACCTGTGAAGGCTGAGCTGATGCTGCAGGTGTGTTTTAGATTTCCCCTCATGCAACACCAGTCTAAAGAAACCAACTATCCCTTTAAGAAAAAAAACAAACATCTAAGATAAAATTCAACATATCTCTGAAAAAAAAAAAAAAAAAAAAATCTTGTTTGTCCATAAGAAGAGAGGATATTTTTGCCCATTGGAATGGCTCAATATCGACCTGTGAAAGAAAGCAGTAATTAGACAAATCCCAACTAATGACAAATGGCAAATATCATAAAACAGCTGAAATTTAGCAAGGACTTACGAGGCGAATAGGATCGGGATCTTGACCGAGACCTGTATGCACCTCTGTAATATGGAGAAGGAGAGCGGCGTCTGTGAAAACAAAATATTCACTGGATGTGGTCGTTTTATTCCAATAAATAAATACCATGAGCTGAGGATCAAGCATAAGTACAGCTAATAAACTGGGAGTGTCACCTGTATGATTTATTGTAGTACTCTCTGTCGTCATAGCGATCGTAGCCTCCTCTGTCGCCTCCTCTGTCACCTCCTCTGTCACCTCCTCTGTCATATCCGCGATCATATCCCCGATCATAGTCACGTGAATGGCGTCGGGGCCCACTGGGACCACCTCCGCTACTAAAGGAAACAAGTTTTACACTTTGTTCAAAATTATATAAGACATTTCAAATTTTAATTTTTAATAGGTCACTGATTCTCAGGAATGATCCTTTTCTGTTCAGAGTTCACCAATTACCAGCCAACGGCCATCTTTTTCTTTCTTTTCGACAGAGTTTACATTGTAACCAAACTTGATCCACACAACCAGTTGTTGGGTTTCGGTTAACTCACTGTGTTGGTCGCCCCATGTAGATTCCAGGGGTTGGGGTGTGAGCTCTTTTAGTGATGGAGAAATCCACCCTGATTCTACGACCATCGAGCTCCATGCCGTTTGCTTGTTCCTTTGCCTAAAATAGTATTAATATTTGAATGCATCAAGAGAATATTTTTAATGATATTCTTTAAAAGGGATTCTCCTTTTACCTCTTGAGCATCGTTTGTGTTCTCAAAGTAAACAAAAGCAAAGCCCCTGGAGCGCCTCGACTGCTGGTCATAAACAATGTTGACATCTTCCAGGGGTCCATATTTAGAGAAGACGTCCCTCAGATCCCTCTCTGTGGTGTACAGACTCAGGCCAAACACTCCCAGGCAGCCGTTTGGATTTGGATTAGCCTATAGTCACAAATTAAGATTTCAACATAATCACAGTCCAATAAATTACCCATGAAAACAACTTCCTGCTTTTACATTTCATGCAAAATTTAAAATTATGACAGATTCATAAAACTCTTTAATAATCCTCGAATATAAACTCATCAAGGACGCAGCACTGAGGAAGTACTAATGGGTACATACACGATTACCAATGTGCCTGCGGCGAGTGGACATGGGCGAGTGGCTGTGGCTTCTGCGCCGACGTTCTCCGCTGTAGGATCGACTGCGAGATCTGCGATGATGGGACCTGGAGCGGGACCGAGACCGGCTATGTCTGCGTGAGCCGCGGTGGGAATGGGAGCTGAAGACACAGAAATAAACGTTTCCACACTTTTGTGAGAGTTCATGGCCAAGCCTATCCTCAAACAGCCTGCACTCTTACAGATTTTCAATTTTGAAAGTACAAACCTTTTCAGATGATTTTTGGACATTTTAGTCAATTTAAAGTTATTGTGGATATCAAAGCATCTAAAAATTATGTTATTCACTGTGTTTATCCAGTGTTTCCCCAAGTTTACTTGCCTTGGCAGGGCACTCGTCTCTTCTGTGACTTTTGTCAATGGGGGTGGAGACAGACACGTCTGTGCTGCGTTGACAGCTGTCGACCAGTGGGGAGGTGGGTGAAGGAAACGGCTAAGCGTGAGGGAGACGGAGCGCTACCTCTGTAGCTTTTTAGCTAGCGCATCTGTATTGCACGCTGTTAGCTTAGCGCCACGTCAGTGCCAGCAGTTGTACACGGGATGTGGGTGTCGGTAGACAGGGCACCCTCCTTGTATAACAGTAGGGGAAACACTGTATACAGTGGTGCTCTTTTCATTATCTATACGTTATGCAAAGGAGCTTCTCCTCAAAAATGTTCCTATATTTTTTTGTAATCTGTATAATGCCTTTATGAAGATAAATGTGATCCCTAACCCCAGTTACATTTATTTTATTTTAAAATAAATATTACATGCAAAATGTTTTCTGGAAATTATAAAAATCTAATTTCTGTGTGGGAACCCTGTACACCTGCTTCACATTCAGTCCGTGAGCTGAAAGCTACCATTTAACTCACCCAGATCTGGACCTGGATCGAGACCAGGACTTAGAGCGGGAATGCCGGGATCCATCTTTTGAACGGGCAGGCGAACGAGCTGGGGAGCGGCTTGCCGACTTCCCAGAGCCACGAGGACTCAAGCTCCTGGAGGAGGAGCGTGACTCCTGAACGAACAAGATTAGCACAAGTTATTATCACAGATACGGTGATAACGGACACATTTTCTCAAACAATGGTTACAAATATCCTGGAATTTTTTTTTAAAGAACAATACTGTAATTGTAAATTATAATTAAAAGGCTAATGTTTGTTTAACCAAGGAAAGTGGAATAATGTGATTACATTATTTAATATGATTAAATAACATGTAAAATATGTTTTTTTCCAGTTGTGAAATAAAAATTGCAGTGATAAATATTAAGATGTGTTGTACTGTATTCAAAAACTAGGACATGCACGCATTTGACAAAGAGACCAGAAAATTACTTAGCACAGTGACCTTATCCAGCTTACTTCCTTAACTTCATTTCTGTAACTTCATTACTTCACAATATTCTTCTTTCTTCAATTGTCTTACATCTTCTGACTTCCCCCTTCTCACACACTGCTCATAGTTCTTCCCTCCTCATGTTTTAGCATGCATTCAACAATTCAGCTTCACACATCTGAGCTTCATATTATTGAAAATAAAGTGGACAAGAGACTTCTTCTGCATTTTCTTCGTCCAACCTTAACCTTAATGAAAAAGAAAAGGATGAAGAATATGACTACAATTGAAATGGTACGCTCATTTTACTTTTCATGTTAAGATCTTGTAGCATTAATTGGAACTATTTCTTTATAATTCACCTTCAGTGGTTCTATATTCACTGTTATGTCCTTTTTTTCTTATTTAGCATATAATTAAATATTTAAACACAAAAAAAATGACATACAGGAAGGTGCAGTAATCTAAAAACATAAAAATAAATAAACATTTCTTAACCTGAGAGAGAGAACATGAACACAAGTTTTTCAACATTGGCTATATTTAACAAAATCCTGTCATTCTCTGCATGTTTCTTACATCACATATAAATACTCATGTTACAATTACACATGCATTATGTATTCAAAAAATATTCTTGCTAACATTACAAAAAAAAAAAAATATATATATATATATATTGCACCATTTCAAACCACTGAATGTGAATACACCATATTCCAAGTTAAACCCCACTGGTTGTGAAATTCCCCACAGAATGAAATAATCAAAACAACCTAAAGACTCTCCACTCATTTGCATTACTCTCACTTTTATATACATTTGTCTCTGCTCAAACCTAATCAAATTAAAATATGATCCATTTGCGTGCACTTCAGATGCTTTAATTTTCTTTTACAAAGATGACGGGGAGCAAACTAGACCACATATGTTACTTGCTTCAATAACTAAACAGCTGAACAAGTAACAAACCCTGTTTCCATTTATTAATATGGTTTGTTTTAATCTCTCAAAGCAGTTACTGCAAAACGTTACTAACAGCAATCATTGACCCCTGGAAATTATCTCAACACCTCCAACTTGTTACCTCTCCAAGTACAGAGCTATAAAGTGCTTACATGTGTATTTAAACGCTTATATGGATGATAATTTCCTGATTTCATGGGGTTTTATTTAGGGGACTGTGTATAGTGGATGAAGCTAGGCAAAAGAGAGAATTATACCTTGTAAACACGCTAATATGTTACTTTTGCCATTAAAATTTCAAGCTAACGTAGCAAGATAATGCAAACAAGTCAGGAGAAATCTTGAAGCTGTTTGAGCTAAAACACGTTTTCTTAAGCTTCAGTAACATCAAGCTGGACGCGCCAACAAACGAATAATTAAAAAAAAAAACAGATTCCCAATTCTAAAATGCTATTTACAACATTCAACATTAAAGATATCATAAAATGTAGTTTACTTAGATACATGATATAAATAGCGTAGACAGAGACTAAGTACAAAAGGAAACTAGGCTTATTCGGTGTTCTAGCATGTTCTGAATTAGGCTAAAGTAAAGAGTTTAGTGTTTGAACAAGAAACAATTTTGTACCTCTAGAACAATTAAACGCAACGACGAGCTTAACAGCGCCATTACATTTGTATTAAATTGATTGTGGCTTGTTTTATTCGAATCAAGACAGTGCCTGAGGCCTAGCTACATTAGCATTAGCCACCTAGCTAAATTTATAGCCGCACGAGGATGGTAATTCCAATCCTGTTAACAAAACGGCGCGTTTTTGAGACATAAATCAAGTAATTTTGAACGTACTTCGACTATAAACTACAGCTTAAAAGAACAAGAATTAGCCAACGAAATTAAACGACAACAAAAAACGCCCGCTAATCATTAGCGGGCGTTGCATTAGCCTAGCGCTAATTCAGCGACACAAAACAGGCGAACCATTTACATCGCGCAAACATTGAAAACGATTTTCAAGAAAAAAAGAAGTTGCAATAAAATTCATACATACCCGGTTTTTGTCCTTATCGTTCATTTTAGTGATTGTGATAATTCTAGGTTGAGGATTGCTGCGTTCCATTGAACACGGAAATCGGATGTCAGATCTGCCAACAGAAGCTCCGCCCCCTTTTTGTGTTTTCTTTTTTAAACTTTATTAATTATACAAAACACAACAATAATAGTACTATACAAACTCTCGTGGAAAGGTGTCATAAATCATAATAACTACATTTTACAAAACAGAAAGTTTTACAAAATAATGAAAAAAAGCATAAAATAAGAAATAAAATTAAAACACAAAGGAGCGAGACTGCATGAGAAGATGCAAGCCGTCTAATGAGTCAAAAAGCTGTCCCAACACCACCCAAACGTTACACGTGGGAAATGCCACAAATACTAAAAAGTCAAAATACATTATTTTATTTTGTTGTGTGTTGGTTAGCTTTGCGATAACAGCAAAAATAAAATGCGCATCATAGTTTGAGATAAATAATGCAAGCAAACGGTGCTACACTGTTGAAACCATTTCTCATTTACAAACTATTAATGAATAACAATTAAGAAATAATTTTCAAACTAATACAAATGTAAATGAAGTGATCAACTGTTTTTTTATGTTGATGCCAAGTTATTATTCATCCAATTGTTGTCAATTTATTTCACATTGAGCCAGAAACGTTCATTCCAAATATGTACAAAAATGCATTTCATTTCATAATTCACATTTCATATTTCACATTTCATATTCTTTCATTGTATCTCAGAGGATAGTTTTGTTGTAGGTTTTTTTACATTTATTGCCCGGATTAAACCCGTTAACGGTTAAAATAAAGGGTTTTCTATTGAATGTACATAACGGTACAAACTTGTGGAATGAAATGAAAGTGATATAAAAATTATTTTTTAAATAAACATTTTACATCCAACTATTTTTATCATTGAGTTTTCCCATAGATACAAACTGTTAGAGTTTGTATTTAAGTAGCTTAAAAAAAAGACAATTAAAAGTCATGTAAATTAAGCTTTTAGTAAATAATAAGATTCAATAATCAATATGCAAAATCCAACTAATAATTATAGAAACAGTGCAACCTACTGGTGAGTAAATTATCACTGATAAATATTAGAACTTGTGCAAGAATTAATATATAAATCATAATATAAACAACAAATCCACATTTTTATATTCTGCACTTACTTTAAAACATAATTGTTTGACAAGCGCAAAGAAAAAGACAAAGATTTGTTATTTTTAAAGAAATCTCAACTAAAACTGAGTACCTCACTTGAAAGTTTGGAAATCCATAGATAATGGAACAAAATTGCATTTTAAGTGCACCAAAACAAGGGACAATAAACACAAGTCTGTTGCATTTTCTTTATTTGAAATCACAAAAAGCTGAAAAAGAGGCAGAAGATTCTTCAGCCTTATTAAAAAACTAAAAACACTTATCTAAAAAGCTTCAGCACTGGGGACACTATATTAAGCGTGCTTTTTCTTTAAAGTTAATTAACCCATTAATTTAATGGCAATCAGCAGATTGTACTCAAAAAGGTATGATCACAATCTAAAAGATGGCACAATGTTTCTGATAAAAATTAATGTCTGACAAAAACATTAACTGACATAAATGATGTTGTCATCTGGCAGGACTTTACGGTAAAGACGTCTGTGTTCGGTTAATCATTAGCACCTGCAGAGATGAGTGGAGAAAGCACAAGTTTCAGAAATAATTTGATATAAACAAATGTTTACTTCCTTAGTTTTGCTGTTGCTGTTGCTCACCGCAGCCATACAGGGTATTTATTTTATGAAGATCAAGTGCACTGGGTCCATCCCGTTGGCCAATGGGAATGTAAGGGTCAGGTTTGGGGATGATAGTTGGTCCACCATCTTCAGAGAAGGCGTATCTGAATCAGAGGAGCAGAAAAGTATTATGTAAAGTGATGCTCGAGGATTAAAACTAAAAAAAATGTAGAATTATGTTGCTTAAAGCAGCAGCTCACCGTCCATAATGCATGACAGAGCTATAGTCATACGGGCTGTTGAGATTATTTGTGACCTGTTTCCTAAAGTTATGAATGTGCTCTGTCAACACAGGAACAGAGCTTTAGCTTTATTTGATCAAAATGAACTTATTGGGCACATTGCGGGGGAGTGTTCACATCTCCAAACCTGGCATGATGTTTTTCCATACAATGGTGACGTAGTGGTCTCGATCTGAGCGGGACTGCTCGTGCACAAATCCAAGGGCGTGCATGAACTCGTGAGCAGCGATCCCTGACCACATGCACCCAGGAGTCTGCAGTGACAGGACCTGATTCCCTCCGGTCTGCCCCAGAAATGACCAGCAGCTTGGGGAAGAAGGAACGAAAAGAAAACAGTGCTGCACACGCATGCCAACATAATACAAATAGAAATAAACATAAAAAAAGAAGTCTTTCTCACCCATATCTAGGCTGGATATCGAGGAAGTTTGCTTCATGAGTGCGAGGAACAAACTTAATGCATGATCCAGCAGAAATGTCCTGCATCCCTGTTTCTATGGTAATTCTGTCCATGTCATCTAGAAGCAAGAACAATCTGAATAAAAATCAGTTCTACTGATAAATCTTTGTACTCCTTGGTAAGTCTGGTACCGTATAGAGGAGACATGATGAAGGGCACATAAACAAATCCATCGACTGATTTAGGCCACAGACAGGCGTTCCCTGGGCAGTTTATGGCACTCCGTACATAAGAGAAGGCAATGTCTCCCTCTTTGAAGGACAGACCTCTGGGGGTTCTCAGTCCTAATGAGCAAACAAAAAGTTCAAC
Source organism: Nematolebias whitei (assembly GCF_014905685.2). Classification (NCBI taxonomy): domain Eukaryota; kingdom Metazoa; phylum Chordata; class Actinopteri; order Cyprinodontiformes; family Rivulidae; genus Nematolebias; species Nematolebias whitei. The sequence goes on from NC_056510.1 coordinate 18,291,607, forward strand.
GAAGCTCAGAACACAAAGCAGAAGAAGCCCAGATCAACTCCAGTTGGCGTAAACTTACTGCTGTTGACTTCAAAGATTTGATCCATTGCAGTCATTTCATCAAAATCTGGCAGTTCATCTGAAAAAAAAATAAATCCTGTTTATTCTGATTCAATCTAGTAAATGATCAAACTAAATGTCTAAAAGCTCACCAGAGTATTTCCTCTTTAATCTTGCTTTGCTCTCTTGGATCTCGGTTGAATTCTGTGAGACAAAAGCGCATGTGAACAGACAGAAAATCTCATTTGTAAAATGTACGTTCTTGATACTGACCTGAACAGGTAGCATGTCCGCTTGTGTTATCAGACCCAAGACGCCCAGAAGCATGATGGTAGAAATCATGGTTGCCTTTCAGATCAGTTTCAGCTTATCGTCTCCCAGTGTAAGAGTTCAATAAAGCCACCACCTCCAAGTGAATCTATATACCCACTTCTCCTGCACAGCTTCGTACTGATTGGGCCTCTCTTCTGTGATGAAGCACAGCCCAACACCTCTCATCAGCCTGTGGGTGTAATTTACTCAAGTCCACAAGCTGATCCGCGACAGGTGGTCCTGATGCTGATCTTCATTATTCAGCACTTTCAGAAATGAGACACTTAGAGGGTGTTTTGCTGGACGTGCCACAGCTCAGCGGCTGCTATCAGAGGAATAACTGTCCATCCAGAGCGACAAGACCACCAATTTGAGTCTGACTGGACGGGCAACCTGTGATTTTGTAGCTGGTGACAACAACAATCACTTCGTCACGTGGGTAAAAATACACAAACAGGACTTTATCCTCCATCAAACATTATTTCTGGTTTGGTTAAGGGGACAATTATGAAGTGCAAGCACTTGGGGAGGAGTTGTATTTATGATTATCATAGGTGTATTTGCACAATAAATATCTGCAAATATAGTAAGAGTGCATGGATTTGTGTATCCTGTCTACACGTGCAAAAAAAAAAAAAAGATTTTTATTAATTCAGAGAAGTTGTTTTGTTGAGTCTAAACAGATTAGCAGCTATTTCTTAATCTGAAATTATTGTGTGGTTTTACTTTTCAAACGTCTTGCATGTGTTTTAATAGTGTAATAATAAGTAAACAAGTAGAAGTGATTGATCCATGATCTTTTTTAATTATAGGAAGCAAGTGAGGATGTTTTGAACAAGACTGTCATGTTCAACTCATCTTTCACTGCACAACAACAAAAGTTTACAGCATAAATCATTTATAGATCATCATTTTATAAACCATTTAGCATAAAGTGGCGTGATTTGCTTCAAATGACTTTATTTTCACTGATGAAGTGTTGATAGAAGGCCAGAAGGAAATCTTTATTGAAAATGTTGCAGGACTCAGCTCTCAGGTGACTCTTGTTTCACCTCAGTTTGGTTCGGTTTTAATCGTCTTTGACAGCTGCGGAGAGAGACACAAATAAAATAAGAAGTCAAACCCATCCCAACATGTTTAATAGCTCTAAAAAAAAGAAGGAAGTTAATATGAGGTTGTTACGAACCGCATTCATACAGTCTGTTGATTTTCAGTGCGTCGATGTGGCTGAGAGACGATGCCTGGCCGAGCTTGATGTTCCTGTTGGTCTTAGGCACAATGGTTGGTTCTCCGTCCATTGAGTAGGCGTACCTAGATGTGGACATAGATGTTACAATGAATGCAAACGTAAATATACTGAGTGGGATACACACACACCATCACCTACATCCCAAAGTGCATGATGGAGCCGTAGTCGTACGGAAGGTCCAGACTGTCAGTTTTGAACTTCTCAAAGTTTCTGAGTCGATCTGTTAGGAAATTAAAAGTGAAACGTGCATCTCGTGTTTGCTATAAACATTTTACTGTATATCAGATTTGCACAAAAATACAGTTTGAACAACACCAAAAAATAAATAAATCATGCTTTGTAACTGGAAATTTCTTTCTACGCAACTGTTACCTCTCCAGATTTTTGGCCACATGATGGTGACATAATTGTCACGGTCGAAGCGGGACTGCTCGTGCACGAAGCCCAGGGCGTGCATGAATTCATGGGCGATCACTCCGACTTGCATGCAGTCGGGGTTCTGCAGAGATACAGTCTGTCTTCCACCGCGAGAACCAAGGTAAGACCAGCACCTTGATTTACGAGTTTATTCAACCAGAGAAGCAAACCACAGTTTTAACTCCGCACGGCACATTTACACAGAAAAAGGTTCAGCCAAAAGGAGAATATTAATCCAAACAAATACAAGCAGACTGGAATACAACTCCTCACCCAGATTTTGGCTGGATGTCGATGTAGTCCCTCTGGTGAGTTCGAGGAACAAAACGAACGCAGGTAACATCTTCTATGTTGTCCATTCCCTTCTTTATCAGCTTTGTCTCAATTTCAGCTGAAAAAGAGGACAAGGATCAGGTAACTCACATATAAATGAATGTAAATTTGATGTATGATATTGCACTTATCAAACACTGAACGTACAATATTCAGGTGAAAGCGTGTACGCAACGTAGACATGTCCGTCCACCGATTTAGACCAGAGGCAGCTCCGAGCGAAGCAGACCCTGGAGCGTCTCCCGGCAGAAACAGCGATGTCTCCTTCTCTGAGTGTTGTGGTGCCGTCGATGATCCGAGTGGCTGATGCAGAAATTGGTGAAAAACAAATCATTCAGGAGATTTAAAAAAAAGTTGGTTTTCACAGAGTTTTCATAGAAAAACTCACCGTGAAACTCATTCACTTTGATTATCTTATCCATTGCCGTCCCATCGTTGTTTTCCTCACGCTCTGAAACAGAAGTTTCGGTCAGTCGGTCAGTATGAACGCAGCATTTAAGTAAATATGGTGCAGACACGTCAATCAAAAATTTACAAAAAAGATCAAATTGTTTTACCTCTGTGGCCGACAGGAATCCATTTAGAACTCACCAAGAAATTCTGCAAAAAGCGCAGAAAAGTAGTTCATAAAAAATGTTATCCTCACTTTGAATTCTAGCTGCGTGTTTACCTGAGCGTGCACAGCTGAGAGACAAGTGGAAAGCGCACACAGGAGGATCATCCGCTCCATCTTCACAAGTCAGGTGCGCCGTCGGTGTTGCCATTTGACCTACACTAACACCCAGTTTTATAGGTGTTCCCAGTCACTGTCCGGAGATAATACCCGTGATTATCTCAGGTAAATTACAGGGATCTTGTTATTTGTTTGTGACTTTAATCCTCTAATTAGTTTGATTTTTTTTTATATTTTTTCCCAAAACAACATCTGCAACAGGAGCCTAATGTGAGGTCCTATACTGTGCATAATAACAGATCATATTCAATGAGTGGCTTTAAATGAAACGGTTCAATGTTTGGCACAGGATTGGTACAATTTTGGGATTTAGATGGCGTGTTCGTTTACTCGGAGTACTGTTTTCTTTCTGCTGAAGCTAAGCTCACCCATAGTTCACATGCTGTGTTGTGCAGCTAATATCAGATCACAACATATTCTTATCCACATTCTCTAATTCCTCAAAGACCTGATCTTTCTCTTGTAATAATTGGCTCCACACAAACAGGATTAATCTTTGTCTCTGACTGATACACAAAATACTTCATATGGGTTAATAAATACTGGTTGTGCAATTTAACTAAATATATTTATAATAGCTGCAACTCTTTAATTTTCTTTTTCAAAAGCTAAAATGTGGGCAATTCACTCAGAAACTAGCCCATATGGATGTTTAGGATACTTCATCAAGGTTAGAAATCCTAAATTTACTGATGTTGCTAATTATTAAACTTAAAAAAAAAATGTTTTATTGTGGCTGGACTGTATGTAAACGTTCAACTGAGCAGCTTACGCAACTTTAAAAGTTCCGAACTCTTAAAATATAGCCAATTTGAAATATTGTTATTATAGACCTAATGTCTTGTTTATTAAAATAATAAAAGGAGAAAAATAAATAATTATTTTATAAACACCTAGGCAATAAAACGCAAGTAAATTGGAAATCTGAGACACTGTGCTGTAATTTCAGTACAAGCAAAATAATTAAATTAACTTAAAATTTTAAGTGTGTATGAAAACGAGCACACACACAAAAAAAAGCATGTTCATTTTTTTGTTAACTTTCCACGTGCATCATCCGCATTTTTCATTACCGTTGTTCACATTATGTGTTCCAGTGCATTAGTGGTGAATTTTAATTTCAGCTCTTAATTTAATTTGCTAAAAAAAAAACTAAAAAAACGTTTCGCCCGAACAGGGACTTGAACCCTGGACCCTCAGATTAAAAGTCTGATGCTCTACCGACTGAGCTATCCGGGCTCTGACTCTGCTAGCGGAAGTAGCCTTTATAAAGCGGAAGCAAGTGCCATATGTCAATACTCTGATATGACCGTCTTTTCTCGTCTTACACCTCCGCAGCACAAGGACATGTCTACAGTAAGCTGTTTCTCTTCACTTCCTAATCCCTGACTGAACGTTAACTAAAGCTAAACGCTTAAACACGCTATTATTATTGTTTTGCAGAAACAAATTGAACAACTGCAGGACGAGATCCAGGAAAATATCCGTAAACTTCAGGAGGTGGAGCAGAAAAAAGTGTCTGTTGAGGAGGAGATAACTCGCAGGTGCCGAAGTTTGTTTTCCGCTGGTTGTTTCACGTTTTAAAACGAAAACAAGCATGTTTGCATGAACGTACGTCCTCTGTGACGTGATGACGTAGACTTATTATAATGCACGTGGGCGCACAAAGCTTTACAAATTCTGCACCTTTTAAAATTATTTATCTCGTTTTCTTTACGAAAACAGTCGTAAGTCAAACAACTGTCCTCTTTTGTTTCTTGTTGCATTCGTGAGTTGTTAAAGTAATAATAGTGGACATCATTTCATTAATTTGACATTTACCTTTTTGATTTTACAGCAAAAAAAAATTGAATAACTTTATTGACTAATCAAAACATTACATTAAAAAAAAGAAGTTTTCGTTCAACCTTTATTTATACAGGTTAATCCCATGGATCCTAAT
>NC_056510.1:18306631-18325220 GCF_014905685.2 Nematolebias whitei
TAGTTTCACTTTCTGCCGACCGACTTCTTTCCCTTTCTTGCCTCATCTTAAGCGTCCTTTTTGTTCTCGCTGATCTTGACATTATCCATTCCATTTCGTTGCCACTATGCCCCTCTGATGCAGAAGCCATGTTGTTACATTCAATGTACAGCTTATGCGATCCACCTACCGCCTTCTTTGTTCGTCACCTTGGCCAAAAACCAAAAACAAACGCAAGACAAACTTCTCTCTGAGACACCGCTGCTCGACCTGTCTCCTCAACTTCACGTGTCGCACCTCTCAGCTGTTTGTGATCAACCATTAAGGAAAAGAAGAATACTTTATTGGCAATCGGAAGAGACAACTGGCCATTTTTTTCATGGGTGTAACCCACATATGCATTTTTAAAAATAATTTTTTCACCATTTGAAGGGAAATCAACTGGCTTTTCATTAGTATACGATTTACTGCCAAGAAGCATACAACAAACAAATAACTAACAAAATACACATTTCTTTACATTTTGTGCTCTGTTTAAATAGGATTTTGCTTTATTAGGTCATCACATGTATTGAAATGAACAAAATCAATGAAAAAAAATATATTTTCAATCTGTTTAAAGTAAATGTGAAGGAGATGAAAGATGTATAATATCCATTATGACGGTGAATGATTTTAAGTTTTCGCTTGCCAGAAAAATATTTTGAGACTTATTATGATCTTACTTTACACCATAGACGTGTACATCTTCTTTCACGTCGATATTTTACATATAAATTTTTTGTATTGCGTCTTAAATGATTTTAAAGTGAGAATAAAGTGTCAGGTTTACAACCCTTGGTCTGTAGACGGGCAGTCGTTTGAGCATTACTGGCACTGCCGGGCTTCCGTAGTCGTTAGGAGGAAACAGTCATTTCTGTCCACCTCATTTTTAGACGTCGTTTTATGGTGAGTAACTTGTAATGTTTAAGTCCATTAATTGTAACTTATATTAGCACTAGTGCTCTTTTTAAATAGCTAAAACTACGAAGAAATGTACGCGTTTTTGTAAAGAAACGTCACCGTTTTCCTACAACACGTGCCTCTAAAATGAGAACATTAGCCTAAGCCTGTAAACACACGCTTTACATTTTATTTTAAGCTTGTAGCGTGTCTATTTCATGTTTTACGCAAACATAAGAGTGATTTAGTTTTATTTAACTTATTCGACGCAGGAGCTGAACATTGTACATAATAATTTAGATGAGTTCAAAGGTGATTCATGACTTGTACGTCCCGTTTCTATATTCTCTGGACAGACAAACGGGACGATGACAACTTGCGCCAACTTCCGGTCCGTTTTTGATTTGTTCTCAAAAGAAGAGGCTTTGGAGCTGAGAGAGGTGAACCCTGTCCTGAAGGAGGCTTTAAACGCTGACTCAGCTGCAGAGTGTATGAACTCCAACTTTATGCTCAATAATCCAGGTAGAAAAATCTAACAAAGTTAAGTCAGGTCCTCTGGACAGATTCAATAAATAAAAACATGTTGAAACGTTTTGTCTTTTAACCAAAATACTTCTTCACTCTGAGGGGCTCCAATAAGCTCAGTCTTGTGAATAGCACCTTCTCAAACCAATTTGTTGGATCAACCAGTTTGTCGCTGACCTCTACAAACCAGTATTTGCAGTTTGACTCCCATCACCCTGTGGAGCACAAGTTACGAGTCATCAGGACTCTGTACCACAGAGCAGACAGCGTCCCCACAAGCTCAGGAGCCAGGCAGAAGGAGAAATCCCACACAAGACAGGCTCTAGAGCAATGTGGATATCCTAACTGGGCCTTCCTGAAAGCAGAGAAGAAACCCAAACAGGACTCCAGTCAGCCATCAGGTGAAAAGGAGGAACCCAGACCAGTGGTCATTCCGTATGTTGCAGGAGTTTCAGAGAAACTGAGACTTTTTTTTTTTAAACATAATGTCCTATTAGCTTTTAAACCCCAAAATACATTACGGCAAAGACTGGTTCATCCCAAAGATCCAGTCCCCCGACACAAACAGAGTAATGTTGTGTATGCTGTTCAGTGTCAGGAGGGCTGTGATCAGTCTTACATCGGGGAAACTAAACAGCCACTGGCCAAAAGGATGGCCCAGCACAGAAGATCAACATCATCAGGCCAGGACTCTGCGGTCTACACTCATCTCCAGGCCAGCGGTCACTCTTTCAGGGATGAAGATGTTCACATCCTGGACAGAGAGGAACGATGGTTTGAGAGAGGAGTAAAGGAGGCCATCTTTGTGAAAAGAAATCGTCCATCATTAAACAGGAGTGGAGGCCTCCGGGTTCAACTAATAATGCTGTTATTGCTAGTATCACTCAGCCCCCTGTGAATAGCAAACAGCCATCAGGGCACTAATGATCAATTATTAGGCTGATCGTGGGTATCATAGGTTTTATCATGTGAACAAGTAGTTCTGGATGTCAACAACAAACTGGTTGATCCACTATGAGAAGGTGCTATTTATAAGCCTGAGTTTATTACAGCTCCTCAGACTGACAGTCTTTTGGATAAAAGATGAAATGTTTCAACTTTTTTTTATTTTTGCTTTTGAATCCGTCCAGAGGACCTGACTTAACGTTGTTAGATAACTCCAACTTTAGTCACTCAGATGTAATACTAATCACAATAATGTTCATATTGTTGACACAGATGTGGAAGACAAAAGTTCAGATCATGATCAGAGGAGAGAAGCCCATTTGCTCAGAGAGGTGTCAGATAAACTGGTCTGCTCTGCCTGTAAATGTTCCTTTAATAATCGTGAGGAACAGGTGAGCACAAATTAAACCCAGCACTCATTTATTCACTGGAATAAGTGTTAAATGAGTTGAACACCAGCTAACAGATGCTGTGTTGTAGAGGGAGCACTACAAGCTCGACTGGCATCGGTTCAACCTAAGACAAAAGATGGCAGGATTAACGCCTCTCACAGCAGAAGAGTTTGAGAAGAAAACGGGAGCAGGTAACAAAATAATAGGACTACCTATTTATTTAGCATGGACTTTGAAGAAAGGAAAAGAGAAATGCAAAAATGTATTTTGTCACTTCACAGGAGACCTGTCCAGTATCTCAGGCTCAGAGTCCGATTCAGAACAAGAGGACTTGGATAGCGATAGCGGCACAATGGGGTGCAATGTCTCCGGCACAGATAATGAGAGCTCAGTTGAATCTAATTTAATTACTGGTCGACTTTCCACTAAAGTGTTTTTTCAGAACTCTGCAGGAGAGTATCTGTCGGTCTATCGAAGCGTGCTGTTCAGAAAGGTGAGACTAATTAGGAACGGTACCTTTCAGGTTATATCCTGCCATTTTTTTTAAATAATCATAAATAGCTTTTATCTTAATTTTCTATTTCAGTCAGATGAAGCATTTGATCCAGTTTCTTCCTTGAAGTCCATAAACCAAAAGACTCTGTGGGTCATTCTCATGACAGGAGGAGGCCACTTTGCTGGTGCTGTGTTTGAAGGGTAAGTTTGGTGTTTTTCTACTTGTTTCAGTTTGTTTTTAAGAGTATACTGTAAATGGCTGGAATCTAAAGCACAAAAGGCATGTAAACACAGTGCATCACGTCAAGTGTCTGTGTTTCAGAAAACAAGTAGTCCTTCACAAGACCTTTCACCGATACACTGTGCGAGCAAAGAGAGGCACGGCTCAGGGACTCAGAGATTCCCAGAACCGCAGTCACGCACCAAAGTCTGCAGGAGCAGCTCTGAGGCGGTACAACGAGGCAGCTCTCGTCAAGGCAAGATTAGTCTATTTAACTTCCTCCAACACTTTTGTATTCTGACTGTCAAAGCCATGATCACTCGACAGTCTGACTTGTCTAAAAAGCTGTAGATTTCTCTGTCGGTGAGTATTTGTGCCATTGGTGTAGAAAAAGGCTTTTTGAACTTCCCAGTTTGAAACTTAACACATTTTATCATTGTGCTGCTTTTGATAAAGCATACGTAGGAAATAGTACAGTACAACTCACACCCATGTCCAGTTGCAGGCTGCCAAAAGCTGGCCAATTAAAATAAATTAAATTGTACGCATGTGGGTTATTTTAGACTGTGGCTGATTTGGTGACCATATAAAGAATTGGATGAATAAGACTTGAGCAGGTTCTGAGCACAGCAGGTCAGTTTGAGGTTATTTTTTCGTGCATCATTTTCAAAAGGTTCCGTTTTTTGCAGGACATTCAAGATCTTCTGCTAACCTGGGCTGAACACTTGAACAAAGCCTCCGCAATATTTGTGCGAGCGCCTAGCTACAACAAGACCATCTTTATTGGTGGCCGCGGAGCACCCCTTGAAAAAAAAGATCCCCGAATCCGTTCCATTCCTTTCGCTACACGCAGAGCCACATTTCGAGAGGTACAGCGGGTGCATGAGTTCCTTTCTACGGTTCACGTGTATGGTAAGCGCAATGACATATTTAGATGAACAGTTTGTTACAGGAAAGGTGTTGAATAATCAGAACTGTCACACTGCAGGGAAAGACGCAGACATGTCTGCAGTGTTTAGTCCATGTAAGAAGACGTTGAAAAACATCAAACCTGCAGCACAAAAGATCACAGATCAGGAGGAAGGTATGTTTTAGGGTGTTGATATCTACCGTATTTTTCAGCCTATAAGTTGTGTTTTTTGTTGCATAATTTGCATGCCCTGCGACTTATAGGCCGAAGTGACAGATTTATGGATTTTTCCCATATTTATAAACCAATGTTTGGCTTAGATAGGACCGTTTTCATTCATTCTGACTGAAAATATTGAACACTACCATTTTCAGCCACTAGATGGCAGCAGAGTAGTAGCTGTAAGGCATGCCGTTGTATCTTGTAATAGGTAAATGTGGCTATAAAGACAAATTCAAAAAAGTTCAAGACAAAAAACAACTGGCCTTTATTGTTTATATTTTACTTTATACTTTATTGTTTTTATCTTGAACTTTTTGAATTTACCACATCCTGGATGACTGAAAATCTTCACCAGCTATTAATGACACAATCGGCTTGCCGTAGTTCGTTCTGCTCGCTGCTTGGAGCAAGTCAAACCAGCTGCACCGCCCTGGCGAAATGCAGCTAATTTGACCATTAAAGTGCATTTATTAATAAAAGTTCAACTGAGACGCACCTTTGCTATAATTTCGAGCAAACAAACAATTGTTTTAGGTGCTTTTCTTGTTAAATTTTGAAGAAACGAACAGCATTCCTCCATATATTTTTTTCCTCCCTCTGCGCGCTCCTGGAGCACGAGGCAACAAATACAACTGATATGACCATTAAAGTCCTTTTATTAAGCAAACGTTAGACTGAGACACACCTTTACTATAATTTTGGGCAAACAAATAATTGTTTTGAAGTGCTAATCTTGTTAAATTCTTGTGAAAGTCCTCCTGTGCACGCTCCCACGGCCGCCATTTGGCAGCCCATCGATTTTTGGCACAACACCGTCCCACATTTCCAGGTTGTCAGCGGTGACACATAATAGATGCGACGTATTTATGGATTTTTGTACTTTTGTACACATATTTGGACTGATGCGACTTATAGGGTGGTGCAACGGGTACGGCAGAAAATACGGTATACTGCAAATTTCTGTCATATATTGTACTTAAAATATTCAAGATTCAAAATTTTGATGCAGAGTTATTGCTGGCGCCAACCGAAGAAAAGCAGGAAAGCTCAGAAGAAGAGGGAGGGGAGATCCAGCTGGAGATGGTGGAGCTCACTTTAGGAACCCTTGACCTCAGGGAGTCTGAAATTTATCCCCCCAGGCGCAAGAAAAGGAGGCAGAGAAAGAAGGAGGCAGCCAAACAACAAAATGATGGTAGGTTTAGATCAGTGTAACATAATGTGGATATCTTTTTAATATTTTGCAACACAATTAATTTTGCATAACCATGTGGTGCAGAAAAGAGTAATGATGAAGCATATGATCAACAAGAAGCAGTTCCAGAAGCAACGCCAGCAGAAGACGACGCTCAACAGATGCAGACTTTGAAAAAGAACAAGAGGAAAGCACAGAGTAAAAAACAAGAAGATGGTGAGAACAGATTGTTTCTGGTAAATCACCCAAACTTTATTGCAAAGTTTACTCAATTACATGACACTCATTAAGCTTTCTGTCTCTAGATGTTGACTCGAGCGAATATGGCTTGAGGGATGCGCTGTTTACAGCATGCAAAATTGGAGATGTAGGTTCTCTCTGTAGTCTTCTTCAGCTACCTCAGGAGGTAGAAGAGAATTGTGAAAAGATGGAAAGCAATCCTTCTACGTTTCCAAGTCCTTTGAGTCTCCTTAATAAGCCTATAGACTCATCAGGGTTCACTTTGCTGCACGTTGCTGCAGCAGCTGCACAAAAGGCTGTGGTCTGGCTGCTCCTTGATGCAGGAGCAGATCCTGCCTGCAGGTATCAGGAAGTTTATTGTCACACAATAATAAAAAAATAGTTCATATTTGCAGGTTTTCAATTTTCATCATCTCTTTACAGGGATAACAAAGGCCAGACACCGTATATTGTCACTCCCGACAAAGACACAAGGAGCGTCTTTCGTAAATACATGGGTGAGAATCCCGAAAAGTACAACTACAGCAAGGCACAGGTGAGATTAAACTGTGTGATGTTTGTGATTTCTCACGTTGGAAGCAGAAAGCTTACGGTTTAGCACTGTGTGCCACCAGATCCCCGGGCCGCTAACGGCAGAGTCTGAATTCAAAAAGGCTGAGAAGAAAAAGGCCCAAAGGGCTCAAAAAAGACAGAGAGATAAAGAACAGAAGGAGGAAAAGAGGAAGCAGGAGTTGGAAGAAGAAGAAAAGAGGAAGTTTGCATCTCTGACAGACCGGGAAAAGGTAGGTAAATGTGTGTTTATGATTTTTATGCAACTCCTTTGTGTATGTTAATTATATCCTCTTGATTAAAGAGAGCTTTGGCAGCAGAGAGGAGGTTGGCAGAGCAAGTAGCTGCAGCAGGAGTTGGCGCCTCTTATGTCAAGTAAGTTCAAAGCAAATTGCTTTATTCAGCTTTATCTTAATTATTTAATTAACCAAAATGTTAATGATTAAATATTAAAAAGCTGTGCTTGAATTGGGTTTAATTTTTACCTTTACCCTATCAACAGGAGGTGTTGGCAGTGTGGGGAATCTCTGCTTGCAAAGATCCCATTTCACTACCTTGAGTATTCTTTCTGCTCTCCACGTTGCGTTCAAGCACATCGACAAGCAAACCTTGCCCCGGGCAAGACTTAACATTCATTTGAAAAACTTTTAATTAACAGGAAGCTGCCTCATTAAAACTATTTGAGCATTTTGCTCTTTGGAACTTTGTTTTGCACTTAAGTTGGGGGGGGGAAATATATTTCTAATTAAGTTCTGTCAAATTCTGCAACAACTGTATGTTGTTGTAGAACAATTTCCACCACTGAAAAGTGTAATAAAACAATAATGCAATATATTTCTAACAAAGTGTGAAAGTAATGCTATAAAACAAACTAATAAACCTTGCATTTTTTCCAAAGTAGAAAACTTGTGAAAATCATTTTTGGTAAATGTTTTCTAAAAAGTTAAAGGAACTGATGATTGACAATATATCCAACACTGAAGTACAGAAAAGATGTACAACAAAATGTTCTCTGAACTGAATTGAAGAAGTCCTTCAAATGAAGGATGAAATGTCTCGGCAACAAAAGAAACCGTCCAGATGACCTAGTATTGTTGGATTTATACCTGGATTAATGAGCAAGAACTTTGGTGTTCTCTGAGCAATTTTTTTGCAACAGACCAGTCATGCATAGGTTTGCACCTACTTTGTTTCAGTCAAAACATTTTTTTTAAATAGCTCCTTCAAACTTATATGACCATTGAGCTCTGTCAAGATTTTCCGATAGTGGCGTTGAGCTGAGGCCGGTCCATGAAGAGAACACGCAGATGTACTGGTGCCCCCTCCAGCTCCAGCAATGTGATGTTGTTGGGCAGACTGGTACTGAGTAGAGGGCCAGGGATATACAGAGTCTGCTGAGGGCCCCTGGCTGGCCAGTACCGACCCAAGTTTACCCCGTTGATCCACACTTGACCCTGATCAGAAACAAATAGTACAGCGTTGATTTATTTATTTCCTGGAAATATGTGTTTAAACCACATAAAGAAAGATGTACCTTTGTCCATTCACTGAGCCTGAGAAAGGTGTCCCATGCAACGCCGTTGGGTTGTAAGGTCCCCATGTAGAACACTGGTCCAACTGAAGCTTCCCTCTGTTGGGAGATAGACTTCCGATTGTCCGAATGAGGCCATCCTTGAAAAATGGCTCCATCGATGTCCAAAGGGTAGATCTTCCATTTGGTCAGTATGTCTTTACCCAAAATCAAGTTGCTTAACAGACCCTGAAATTCACCAAAATTGATGTAAGCTTCACCCTCTATAGAAGGAACTTTAGTTGTCTCACACAATTTGTCTTGTTCTTGAGGCCTTGAATGCATGTTGCCTTGCCTTGTAGTCATTGATTTTGCTGCCAAAGTTCACTCTGCCCATGTTTTCAACCAGGATGTCCAAAGTGTCCCCCTGCTGTCCCGTCACATTCATCACAAGCCTTGTGTCCCTTTGGAGCAGGCCTTGAAAAACCTATTGGTTGACATTTACATTTATTAGCATTGATTATGAACAATAACCTATGTTTTTCCCCTGACCTGTAAACCTGAATGGCTAGATAAACAAAAAGTTCACAGAATGCCCTTACCCCATTGACAGACACATATGCACGGTCATGAACCCCATTCAGTGGAGATATAAGTGGCGTGGGCTCGGAGAGGTCCTGGGGCAGTGTAGTCCGATACAGCATGTATCCATAGTACTGAACACAATAGACATGACTGGTTGCAGACAAAACAGCCTAGAAGTTTTCAATGTTTCAAGGGATTCACTGTTTCTATAATGCCAGTCTCTTCTCTGTTGTCGCTCTCAGACACCATACCTGTTTCATCTCTTCAAACGTCAGCGGATACTCCGATTGGACTGGCCCCAGAGGAGATATTGTGTTCAACAAGCTGCTAATGTTTCCAACCTGTTAAGGTTCAGTGGTGTTAGACATGTTTAAAACATGCTTCTTATCAACTTTCTGAAATGATTCTACCTTTTTCAGCACGGCAAAGCCATAGGCAAATTTGGGAGTTGCTGGTGGCATGGGTCCAGAGGGAACCTCTCGAAACTACCGGTAGTTAGAAAGTACAATAAATTACCAGTCTTAATCAAGACATCATCTTCAGTTCAGTCAGATCTACCTGCTTTATAACATCTCTGATGGCCAACAACTTCTCCGTGGGGTCTCCTGCCTCGGTCAGTGGAGCGTCATAATCGTAACTAGTTACCACTGAGCGAAACCTAGTGTCATAATCCGCACCTTTACGAGAGGAAAGAATTATGGAAAACCATTGCACTACTGGATTTAAAACAATCTAAATTAAGGTATTTAACAACACGGAATAGTTATAATGTAAAGGAATGCATCTACCATTCCAGTAGCCAAAGTTGGTTCCTCCTTCAAACATGTACCTGAGAAGAAGGGAACATGAAATGAATTCAGTGAAAGCTTGTTAATAAAGACAAAAAGTCATTTTCTGTCCACAAACAGTATTCACAGCATATTTATCGTGTTTTATTTTTTGTCATTTTCATAGCGCCCTTCAAAACACTAAAACGCCAACATTGATCCCATTGACCATTAATGTCACCAAGGCCTTATAAGGCAAATAATGTCCTTGTAATAAAGCAATAAATCCCTGTAAATGTAAATCCCTGTAATCTGTAACTGAAAATGGTCCATAAAAAGCTGATTTGCTCTTGTTTCATTATTTGCTATACTTTTTCAAACTGTTTAAGGAATGTCTATTAAAACAAACAAAAAATATATATAATCCTGGGACTGGGCACTGATAAAGTTATCGCATTCTCAACACTAGCTGCAGACTAATCAAGATACATAGAGAAAGGATGAAAGAGTGGAAGCCTGAGGGTTCAACGAGACATACATGTTGACGTTGGCCCCCATGGTTAGCATTTCTCCTAGCACTCTGCTGACCTTCTGAGCATCAACAATGGTGTGCTGATCTCCCCAGTGGTCCAACCAGCCTGTGTAGAACTCTGAGTTTACCTGCAACACCATTCAAACTGTGTTACATTTACCACCAACATGTGTTTAAAGCAATGGTTCCCAGCCCTGGTCCTTGAGGAACACCATCCTGCATGTTTTAGTGTTTCCCTGCTTTGACACATCTGATTAAAATAAATAGGTGAAACAGGCTTCTGACATGCAGGATGGTGTTCCTCAAGGATCTGGGTTGGGAACCACTGGTTTAGAGGACTGATGAATTGATGTACAACGAACCAGGGGTCCGTGGGGTTCAAATCGTCTCTGGCGTTCGAAGGCATCAGATATGTTGGTGTCTGAGGAAAACGAGCAATACAAAATCCAATTATCTACTAGTACAAAGAAAAAAAATCCTTAAGACATTGTCACAAAAGACCAACCTGCACCAAAGTCCACTGTGGCGTATAATCCATCCAGCGTCCCACATGTCATTTCCTTGTCTGTGTTTCCATCAGTGGTGAACAGGACGACGTCCTCACCCAGAAAGAAGCGAAACATTGTTTGCAGGTGACGCATGTAGTTATAGTCACAAGCGTAGTAGCTCCCATATTCATTCTCAACCTGAAGTTGGAGCAACACATTAAAACCAGTAATCATAGTCTGACCCATCATAGGCGACCACTCCGTCTTTTACCTGGACGGTGATGATGTTACCCCGATTGATATAGAGCCAAGGTTTGATTTTAGGGAGGAGGACAGCAAGCCAATTGTTGACTGCCTCCAGGTAATCTGGAGGAGAAGGAACTAAAATTAATGCAAATTAAATACACATGAATCAAGAAAGAAGCATGAGTGCAGGAACTACCTGTGTCTGCGGAGCGAAGTATGATGTTTGGTTTTTGAAGTAACCATGCTGGTAATCCACCCTGGAACAAACAAAGACAACGTTTGTGATTTTTCAGAGTCAAGTCCTTTTATCTCATCAGCTCGTATGTCTTCTATAATGATGTGAAGTCAACAAGCAACTACTGTATAAGAACTGTGTCGTGTTTTCAATTTACTTACAAAATGTGGAAGTTCACTATCGGTATAGTTAATTATTTTTCCTGATCTGCTACATTTTCTATACTTAGTCTGATCGTAAATATTTAATCATCTTTTGAATTCTTGTTAAATGTAATGAAACTGTAAAAATGTTGGACTGTTTGTATTGTTTTGTACGCATTTTTGTTTTAATTAAGCAAATAAAAGTGACAAACACTTAGCAATGCTCTGAACTTTGGGTAGGATAAATACGGTTTATAAGTAGGTTCTAGTTGAGATTATAATATTGCTTCTGAGGTCCAGATTTGTTGTTGCATAGCAGCCATGGGCAGAACCAAGCCCTATGTCATGTTCTAATTTAAAAATTAACTTGATGGCGTAATGTTTGACAGATGAATTATTAATTTAAGACCACAAGTGAGCAGCGTGTTGCAAAGTACACACACAAAAAAAAAAAGTGAAACCTGACTCAGTGGTCTTCAAACATCTTATAAAGCATTGTTTTAGTATTGAAACACATATAGGATTCTAGTAATATATCGATCCTATAGCATTTTTAGTTGTAAGTTTATTTGGTAGAAAATGTTTAAAGGTTCCCGGGAACCTCTGCTCAGGTATCTCATACACCAATAAACGTGGCTCTGCATTGGCTTCTGCAGCAAATATCAGAGCATGGGTGCCACTTCTGTACTGTTTTCCTTTATTTAATAGCTGTTTGCTACTTTGTTGAAGTTCAAAATACTGAACATCCAACAAGTGAATTAAGAATTATAAGATGAAAAAAAAAAAACACCTCACTGTCATCGTGCATTTAGTGGTCACAACACTTTCTCTAACTCAACACGTGGTATTAGTATTTGAGCCATTGCATTTTTTTTTTCTACAAAGTATTCCTTATTGTGCTCATCAGTTCACCGTCAGACTGTGATGTTAGTATTTAAGTCAATACAACTTGTCGTGCCGTGACATGATGAGAGTTGTCACCATTTCCCACTCTGCACAGATGTACGGTCCAGGACGCAGGATCACCAGAAGGCCCGTCTGGTTGGCCAAATTCAAAAAGTACTCTAAATCTCTGTCTCCTGTGAAGTTGTAGACTCCAGGAGCTGCTTCATGGAAGTTCCAAGGCACATACCTGTTTACGTGAAAAGTCAACGAAAGAAGCTTCGTTACAGAAAGATCCATGGATCAATTTAAAAAGTTTATATTGGTGTGTATTTATCACATGCAGCTGGGTGTGTTCAGCTTACACTTGGATGGCATTGAGTCCAGTCATGTACATCTTCACAAGGCGGTCCTTCCAGTAGTAACGAGGGATTCTGGAGTAATGGATACTTCCTGAGATGTACTGAAAAGGCTTCCCATCTTTCAGGAAGTAGTTGTTCTTGTAGTCTATAGAGAATGATCTTGCTGCAGAAACCTGCAAGAAAGAAAGAACAGGAGCTTAGCTTGCATTTAGTTACACCTGAATGTCTGCTGTTTGAGAGAAATGCTTATCACTCATTGTTGTAGAAACCTCTGTATAAAACTGTACATGTTAAAGCTGCGTCTTCAACCTGTAGAAGAAAAAGTAAAGATGCAGAGATGATCAGCTGACTGGACTTTGTTTCTTACCAGATTTCCACTGAGAGATGAGGAAAAGGCAAAACACACAGCAGAGAGGAATAAGAAAGCAGCAGTAGCCATGTCTGCTGCCTCTTTTAGCCTTTTAGTTAGTTTGACCTAAATCACACATATTCCTGACTTGAAATAGGTTGTACTGTCGCAGGGATGATGCTTTTAGATCCTTTTGAGCGTCCGTTTTACTGAGGAAACAAGTTCTGCTCGGTTCATCATGTGATTCCGAGAGGTCGATCCTGCAGGGTCCTAAAGCCCGTTATGTTAAGTCAAACTCACTGTCCTTCAAGCCTGTCCTGGTCATTTTTTGCACTTTCAATTCATTCGTCATAAAAAAAAATCATGCCACAAAAAAAAACCAACATTTTTTTACATAAATAGCCCAAACGTCCATTTTTTTTAATTTTTTTTTATTTTTTTTTATTTTTTGTAAAATACTATAAATAAACGTTAACAAATAAACAGTCAAGCAGCTTTTCTCTACCAGACTCGGCCATATCTATGCATATCAACACATACATAATTACTGATCACTGCATGAAGCTCTTCCCTAACTGTATGGCTGTGTATATCAGAGAAGTCGCTAAATAATTAAATGTTTTTACAACTTTTCTGTTGGGGTCATGCTCTGCTTTGTGTAGGCTGGGAACAATTCCCTTTCTATTTGGAGAGGTGAAATAAACAAAGCAGCCAGTTCAGGAACAGTTGGCTTTATTAGTGCCTGTTTTTGTGTCTTTCTCAACACTGAAACCAAGTGTTCAAATGCACATCAGCTGATCAGGGATTTCCTCACTCTGCTGCTGTCTTTACTTGCTCTACCTGTTTGAGTTTGTAATTATTTATATCCTTAACATATATATATATATTTTGTCTTTCCTCCAACAGAAAGTACACCTGGACCTGTCGTACTATGTTTGTCTGTTTCTCCTTCCTGTCCTCTCAAACCCAGCCGGACATGGTCGCTCATCCTGAGCCTGGTTCTGCTGGAGGTTTCTTCCTGTTAAAAGGGAGTTTTTCCTTTCCACTGTGGCCTTTGTGCTTGCTCAGGATGAGAGACTGCGACGCAATGAAGATTCATCACTATCTATTAAATAGATAACTTGTATTAAGTGGCTTTTTTAATGTGTGTGAATGTTTTTGTACATTGCCCTGAGACAACTTCTGTTGTGACCTGACGCTATATAAATAAACTGAATTGAATTAATCACAGTATGTGTTAAAAACTGGTCTAAAATACATTTAAATTTAGTGTAATCCAATATTAAAGTTCATTAAGGACAAATAAATTTGCTCTTTTTGGACACTAGATGGCGCTCTAACACATTTTAAAGTACAGAAGTCGTCTGATTTATTGACTATCTCAAATGTATCTGCTTTTAGTTGCATAGGAGTTTTTTCCTCTTCTTTAAGTTATAACATCTGGAATTGTTGATTGCTTTTAAGGTTGTGGACAATCTCAGCGAAGGATCAAAGTTGTTTCTAGGATGCATTTGCTGCTGCTGAGTGCACCACTGTGGTTAGAGCTCCTAAGTGGGAGTGTGCTGGATGATGCAGTGATGTCTAATGGGAACAATGGTTTATCTCTGTCTGAGCCCTAAACATAAAGCTATTTTTTTTGTAATTTGGACCTGCAATGATTGCATTAATTGCTATAGTGAGATGTATTTCCTCCCTTGTTATCCCTTTGTAATCTAGAGTATTTCTAAACTCATTTTTCATTCACTATAATCTGAAAATGTAAAAGAATTCAATCTGTGAGCTCACACTGGCTAATGACGAGATCTGAAGTGCAGATAGGACAAATGTTCAGGCTCTGTGGCTCATTAGGCCGCTGTTCAATGCAGTTTATTGTCCTGGGAATGAGCGAAATGGCATACACTGGTTTGTAATTTGTTTATGAGCGCTGTGGTGCCAGACGAGAGCATGTCTCTATCCCATCTTTAAAGCTCTTAAGTTGGTGGAAAATGGATGTTCATGCCACAAAAAGAAGGAAAAAAAAAACTTCTCAGTGACTAATGCACTGAACAATTACAGAGGCACTACAGAAGTGGAAGAATGGCTTAGACAAAAACAGAAAAACAAGAAACTGTTAAACTCTTAGTACTGTAATCACAGATCCTTTACAATTGACACCAGTTAATTTTTTATAAGTATATTTACCTTGAACATAGCCATCTAGGGTTTTATCCCCACTGTGTGGTGATGGAGAGAAACACCCGAGGGTCTGGGTTCCCCAGACTCTGTAATTAGACTGGACCCTCCCCGCTGTCCCACCACTCCCAGAATAAACCCTCTTTGTTGTTCCTGACAGCAGGTGTATTCACATACACACTGCCCCCTCTAAAACTCCCAACTTCCCAACAAATACAGCCCAGATCACTCGGAGCAGCTGACACTAAAGAGACCCTCCAACAGTTTTACATACCACTTGTGAAGATGGGTGTAGAACTGAATGTAATAGTTCAGATCTATCGAAGTGGAGTTTGTTGGAAATTAGTAATTAATATTTTACCTGTTGTAGATAGCTCATTGAATGCAGTGGCGCCACCAAGCGGGAGCATCATCCCCCTTATAAATTTGCTGCCCCCTTCTGGTTCCCTGACCAACTAGTTTATGTGCGTAATGTCTCTTAGCAAATTATTTCGTGATGTCCAGCACATATTCAACGTGTTATGCTTCACGTCAACACAGCTGAGTTCTGCTCCATGCCTCTTTTGGTTTCACTGATGCTCACTTCATTTCTGAATGCTGACTTCTGTGTGGTACGTGTCTGGTTCTTCTGAACAGCCAGAGGGTCTAATCTGAGTCTTCTAGCTGCTGAATCATATTGTGAGAGACAGAACTGGGGAATTCCTCATGAATTACCATATCAGCCAAGAGTTCAGGATATAGAGAGGAATGTACCTTCTCTGCTTTCTCAGGCTCTGGATGATAGTGAGTCACTGCAGGGCACAGTTACTAAAACGGTGGAATCTGAGAGGAATACGTTTCTGAGAAACCAAACAATAAACAAAACCGTATCAGCTCCATGACCAACATCTACGTCTGGTTTAAGGCAGTTGTTGTCAACATCCTTGGGATGTTTTTCCAGGTTTATTAAATTACATAGAATGTTGCAAGAGAACAGCATGCAGTAGAGTTTTGTAATATAAGGGTTTGTAAACAAACAGGAAGCTGACAGCATGGGGGAGCATGGGAAGAATGTAAGCTGGCTCCCTGTCTTTGGTCTCTGAAGAAGGTTTGGTATGCCTTCAGGGTGCGAGTTTGTCTGAAGAAGACTACTTGTGGTGAGATTTCTTGTGACAATCTTGTGGTTGGACTTTAATTCCAGTGAACTCTCAGAAGTTCATCACAGCTGATGAAAAGATCTTTTATGCTAAATGAATCACATGGAAAAACACAGCTTTCATAAACTCTTGTTCGGCCAGACCACCGGGTCTGACCCAATCTGTTTTCTTTTTTGGGGTTTGAAGCTAATCCAGGGTTAAGTGGTTGGAAAAGGTGACAATCAGGTCTTTGTTCCCTTTGTAGAATTTTGCAGTTTATTTATAGTTTACATGCCTCATTTGTCACTTGATGATTGAAACCCTTTTGATTTGAGAGTCTAACGCTGATAATCAAAAATCTATAAATTGAAAGTTTATGTTGAGTTGCTGACTGAGCAGAGAATACATCCCACAAACAACATCTCATTCAAGACAGAAAATAGAAACATACAGTAAATAACACAATCCTCATTGTTTTGTTTGCAAATATTATTTTGTGAACACCTAACACTGTAGCTGCCCTCTTACACAAACATAATTGTTTGTTCAGCAGGTGTTACAAATTTTACTAGAGAAATTGCATTTCCTATGAAAATGCTGTTTGAATGCTTATTCCAGAAGAACTTGCTGAGAAACAGTTGAAATTAGCTAAAAAAAAAAACATGCTGAAATGTGGCTGAAGTGGAAGAACAAGCCTAAATAAATTAGCAGAAGCAGATAGAGCACATATATGCTGAATTAGGTTTAAATAAGCAGAAATGAGCACAAAAATGAGGAAATTAGCTAAAAAAAAAAGCCAAAATTAGCAAAAAAAGGCTGTAAATTAGTTGAAAAGCAGAAAGAAGCTTAGCAGAAAGAGCTGAAATTAACTCCAAAAATATGGAATTAACTGAAAAAAATACCCCAACTAAAATTAGCATAAAACAGCTAAATAGTAGCTAAAATAGCATAACTAAGCTGAAAGGAGCATAGCAAGCTGAAATTAGTAGAAAGAAATTAGTGAAGCTGAAAGTAGCAGAAATTACAGAAAAACTTGAATTTACCTGAAAACAGCTGAAATTAGCAATAAAAACAACAACCTTCTAACAAGGTAAAACAAGTTTAAATTAAAAGAAGAAAGAAAGAACAACACATTTGTCCAACTAGGCTGAAAGAAGCAGAAATGAGCACGAAAAGTTGAAATTATATATAAAAAAGCTGAAATTAACCAAAAAAAAAAAACAGCTGAAAAGTAGCTAAAAATGCAGAAAGAAGCTTAACTTACCAGAAGGAAGTGGGGAGAGTACATTTTTGCTGAAATGACTGAAAAAATATTAAATCAGTGCAAAAAATATGGAGTTATTTGAAAAAGCTAAATTTAGCATAGAAACAGCTAAATAGTAGCTGAAATAACTGAAACTAGCAGAAATAAGATTAAAGGAGCATGACAAGCTGAAATTAGCAGATATAAGTTTGAAGGATGTTGTAGTTAACAAAAACAATCTGAAAGAAGCACAAAACAGCTGAAAGTGGCTGAAAAAATGTTTAACTTTGAATCACTGCTTTGTATTGACATGAACCGCT
The DNA here is from genome assembly GCF_014905685.2 of Nematolebias whitei. Taxonomy (NCBI): domain Eukaryota; kingdom Metazoa; phylum Chordata; class Actinopteri; order Cyprinodontiformes; family Rivulidae; genus Nematolebias; species Nematolebias whitei. Next base: position 18,324,192 of record NC_056510.1, read on the forward strand.
TAGTTGCGAGTCTTAAACCGAACCAGTTTTCGTTCTTTAACCTAAACAGGGAACTGAGTTGTGTACAGTAATATGTTATGCTCGCCTACGTACAACAGATATTTATATCCAAAGAAATAATGGTTGGAGGTCTTGTTGGCTTTATGAGGACAAACAGAAAAAGACAAAAGCAGAATAAATCAGTTATAATCTGATTATCATCCCACATAATATTTATGTCCCTCCATTCTAGCCCATCCTTTTTCATATTATCAGCAAAGATTCCAGATAAAGGTGCGAGTAATGCTTTCATTTGGAGACGTGTCGGCTCTGCGATCCTCCACGTAATTTAATAAATGCTGCATCAATATTTGTCATCGACCATATTTACCCCCCCCTAATGTGATGCTGCCTGCCGGAGTGATGGAACAACGATCGAATCACGTTGGTTGGATGATGTTAGATGTTCCATTTCTATCTCAATGTGCCAGCTCTTATTTTCATCCATCGTAGCTGAATTATACCAGATTCAATTAGTTTTAACCTCCTCTTCACCTCCTCCTGTTTGTTTTATTTCCCTGGGGTGTCTCCAGTAGGCTAAGTCATCGACACCCTTGACCCCGCAGACCCCCCACCCCAGGAGATTTGATTAGTGGGATTCATGCTTTAAGAATCGTGACGTCATTGTTCCCATTTGTGAATTTACAGATCCTTTAAAGTGTCACTTGGGCATCAGCCTGATTGAGAAACATCATTTTATGCTGTTCTGTTAAATTTAATATTAATCAATACTGAATTAGATTTATCTTAGGTCAAACTTTAATTATTCTTTTATTTGTGGGTTGAATCTGGCTGAATTTAAAAGAGCTGAGATTGACCTGAACAATAAGCGATAACAAAGAGCTGCTGCTTCGATGATATAACTCAGTCTGGATCAATAGCTGCTATTGTTCATGCAGACGGACAGACCGGGTGTGTGTGTGTGTGTGTGTGTGTGTGTGCGTGTGTGTGTGTGTGTGTGTGTGTGTGTGTGTGTGTGTGTGTGTGTGT
>NC_056510.1:18325230-18353338 GCF_014905685.2 Nematolebias whitei
TGTGTGTGTGTGTGTGTGTGTGTGTGTGTGTGTGTGTGTGTGTGTGTTATGTGACCCAACTGCATCCAGCAGACAGAAAATATAAAGTGATTGAGTTTTACAGATAATGATCACTCATTCCAAGTCAGGGGTTCTTCCACCACGTGTGCTAAAGACAGACTTATTCATTATTTGACACAAGGCTGCAAAAAGAGTTTTTAACTTGACCTGGATGACTTTGCCAGAGGTCTATCCATGGTGGGGGGCACCACAGGCTGTGACCTTGGACACAGGTTTTAATGCATGCGGTTGTTCTACAAACTTGTACTTGTACCATTTCTGGCCACAGATGTTTGAACAAATGGACTTGTAAGGAGAAGCTACGTGGTGCATTTTATTATTTAAAAAAAAATCTGTGATGATGTGCAATCTTACACTCTACTTATCAAAATATATTGCTGATACTTAAACAACACATTTTGCATACATCTATAAATTAGACTTTTATTTCTGCCACTTTGATAAAATTGTTTAAAATTGGACCATTTAACTTTAATTATGTTACCATAATTGATGCCAAAAACACTTGATTAAAAAGAAAAGTATAAGAATGTTTTGGAGGTGATTTTGGTTGTTGCAACTTACTTTGGCACCAGATATAATAAATATTTATTTTATTGAAAGTATAGCTTAAGCTGTTTTCACTACCGTTAGGATTGTTTGTCCATCACTGTGGGTTAAAAATCTTAGACGCACACATATTCATTCAACCTTTATTCATACAGGTTAATCCCATTGAGCCTCGGGGACTCATTTACAAGAGACACCTGGAGTTTAACAAAGAGTGATGACAACAGTGGATTACAATAGACAATCATGAGGATGCCTACAAATATTTTTTTCATATAAATTTATATATTTTTTAGTTGATACTGAATACAGTCTTGAATAAACAGAACTGCTATCTTTATTTATTTATTTTTAATTGGAAGGTGCCAACATATGATGGCTGTTTTTGGAAGCTTTAATAAAGAGGTCAAATGGGTTTTGTGGTTTTATTTCTGCCAGACTTTCCTTTTTCTTTTTTTATGTTATTGGCTCTAGTCAGACTTCATACATTTCACCTTCTGGCATCATTTTCTCACAGGAAGTCGTTTTCCTCTGAACACTTCACTTGCCTGGTGGAGTGAGTGTGTCCATTTCGTCCCCAGTGCAGGATCTTTGTGGAGCAGAGACAAAGAGGGCGGATGCTGGGTGGGGTGGGGGGGGGTGTCTGCAGCCTGCAGGCCCCTCCTCTCTGCATAATGTGCCGGGCTCATTGAAACAGGCAGACAGCAGAACCAGACGGGAGATCCCAAAAGTGTCCCGCACTCGGGGCTGCAGGATGACTGGGAGCAGAAGGGACCTGTGAGGGAGTGGAGGAACAAAAACCAACTTGTACATGAATCTGAAACGGATGGAGGTGATTCTGGAGCGCAGCTTGGTCCTCTCCTCCTCAGCTGTGGGACCTTGAAGAGTCGGAAAATTAAAGAGAGGACTCTTAAAGATGGACTCTTTCTTTGTAGAGGTGAGTTGAGCCGCTTTATGCTCACATTCAAGCAGTTTTCAGTCACCTGTGTTTGAAGGGAGGGTCCTGATGGAGTGTGTGGTGGTGGTGGTGGGGTCTTTCTTTTGTTTTGTTCTGGCACCCCATCACTGTGCCCTTTATCGGACGGGGTTCAGCTCTATTCTTTTATTTCTTATTTAAATAAGTTTTCTTAATCACAGAAGATTTTCTTTCCAGTTCACTTGGTTTTGGAGGCTTGTTCGGGTTCAGTCAGGATGTGCTGGAGTGTCTGATCCATTCAGAACCAACACAAAACACTTAAATCCTTTCATTTATGGAAACACTATAACCTGACTGGATCACCGCCTTATTCTGTGCTTCATATTAACGTTTTTTTTTTTTAATATATAAAAGCAGAACTCTGATGTGTCATCAAGCAGTCAGGTCAGACAAGGTTCTGCAAAGACTGGCTTTGGGTCTGATTTGTCATCCCTCTGACTCAGGAGGGCCCACACACAGAACAGGAGCAACTTTCCTCCTATGATCCACCACATAGAGCTCTGCAGCCCCTCCTGACCCTCACTGATGTTCTGACGCAATCATCAGTGTGTTTTTACCACCCGAGCTTCTACAGAACTTTTTCTGGTTTTATCATTAATACAGATTTAGTATGGTTTCTCTTTGCTGCGCATATGATCATTTTTAGATTTATATTCATAATATTGTCTGATGATGCGAAACAGGAATCTGAGTCATGAAAATCTGTGCATTTTTCATCATTTTTGTCATAAAATTACCTGACAGGACTGTGGTATTCATTCTGAATTAATTTATTATAACAATAGATCCATCCAGTATCTTTTAGCTGCTTCTTTCTTTTTGGGTCACGGGGTCACTGGTGCCCAGCTATCACTGTACGAGAGGCAGGGTACACCCAGGACGGGTCGCAAGTCCATCACAGATAACAATAGATCATATTTTTTTAACTTAAACTTTGGGTTAATCCCCTCTTTGTAAAGCTTTTGTGTTGTGAACAGATGATCTGATTTTATTGGAGTGATATGCTGCGCAGATAAAGATGATTTATTCAGTTTAATTTTCAGTTTGTCCTGTATGTTTTGGTCCATCTGTGTGGGATTTCATTTAAAGATTCATCTGATTTTACTGCCTATTTTTGTTTGTATGTACAGCTGTTTTCAGTTCTGCAGTATAACAAATATAAAATAGTTTTATTCTTGCCTTAAGGGACAAAATCCTGTATTTACATAAAAACAATAGTTTTTACTAACATTTTTATCTTTTTTTTTTACCTTGCATTAAAAATCACAACTGTCATTCACATGTTTAAATTGTCATATTTTTAAACAAACTAATGTTTATTGACCATATTTGAAATGACATTGAACCATCTGCAGTATTCTTCACTTGGTTTGATACAATCTGATCAGAAAACAAACTTTAGTTCATTTTTCCTTTGCTTAGTAGAAATGTAAAATAGAAAATCCTGAGTTGTAATCTTTTATCAAAATAGCACAAAATGTTTTAAAAGGAAGCAAGTAAAGATATAAAGTAACAACAGACAATGTAACATTTCAGAAAACCCAGTAATAATTTGAAATCAAACCATTTGAGAACAAAATATGTAGAAAAAAATGGCATTTTTTTAAAGTAATGTTTCAGAAAACTCAGTATTTAATACAGAAATTACTAATAAATGTTATTTTTTAATATTGTTTGGTTGTGTTTGCTTACTCGACTCTGCAATATTGCGTGGACATCGGGGGCAGTTCCCCATGATTGGAAGACTGTGGTGGTGGTCCCCCTATTCAAAAAGGGGAACTACAGGGGGATCACGCTGTTAAGCCTCCCTGGTAAGGTCTATTCAGGGGTTCTGGAGAGGAGGGTCCATTGGATAGTCGAACCTCAGATTCAGGAGGAGTAATGCGGTTTTCGTCCTGGTCGTGGAACGTCGGACCAGCTCTACACTCTCAGTAGGGTCGCTTTGTGGACTTGGAGAAGGCGTTCGACCGTGTCCCTTGGCCTGGTCCGCATTGCCGGCAGTAAGTCGGGCTCGTTCCCAGTGAGAGTTGGACTCCATCAAGGTTGCCCTTTGTCACCGATTCTGTTCATAACTTTTATGGACAGAATTTCTAGGCACAGCCAAGGTGTTGAGGGGATCCATTTTGGTGGCTTTAGGATCACTTCTCTTCTTTTTGCAGATGATGTGGTCCTATTGGCTTCATCAGGTCGTGATCTACAGCTTTCACTGGAGTGAATCGCAGCAGAGTGTGACGCGGCCTGGATGAGGATCAGTTCATCTAAATCCAAGGCCATGGTCTTGAGCTAGAAAAGGGTAGAGTGCCCTCTCCGGGTCGGGGAGGAGGTCCTGCCCCAAGTGGAGGAGTTTAAGTATTTTGGGATCTTGTTCACAAATGAGGGAAAAATGGAGCGTGAGATCGATAGGCGAATAGGTGCAGCATCTGCAGGGAAGCGGGCGCTGTACCGGTCTGTCGTGGTGAAGAGAGAGCTGAGCGGTAAGGCAAAGCTCTCAGTTTACCGGTTGATCTACGTTCCTAACCTCATCTATGGTCATGAGCTTTGGGTTGTGACAGAAAGAATGAGATCACAGATACAAGCGGCCGGAATGAGTTTTCTCCGCAGGGTGTCTGGGCTCTCCCTTAGAGATAGGGTGAGAAGAAGCTCGGTCATCCGGGAGGGACTCAGAGTAGAGCCGCTGCTTCTCCACATCGAGAGGAGCCAGTTGAGGTGGCTCGGGCATCTGGTTAGGATGCCTCCAGGGGAGAGGGAAGTCTGGGCCTTAGGCTGCAACCCCCACGACCCGACCCCGGATAAGCGAAAGAAAATGGATGGATGGATGGTTATTTTTGAAAACTATTTAATTTTAAAGCTTTGTGTTTTCTATTTGAGTCAAAGTCAAAGTTTATTTGTTTGTCATTCACATCATATGTGGTACATGTGGTGGCACAAAATTGTGAACTCAGGGTCCCAGTTACATCCAACAAAAGTATAAAATGTAAAAGAAAAACAGTAATAAGATCTAAGAAACTAGGAAAAATGTTAAACTATTTTAGAGTCTTCTTTAATTTTTCTCACTTTTCTTAATTTTTTTTTTTTTAGAAGTTTTGCACTTTAGAAATAACAGCTGTACAACTAAACAATCTTTATGACATCTACAAATGGCAAAAGTAAAGGGAAATGTAACAAAACAGTCAAATCTGCTCCAGTCCGTTAATATCTCTTACCAAATCCATGCATGAACTGTCCTCGTTCTGTGAATGACCTTTGGTTTCATGGAACGAAGCCAAGCTCTTAAACACCGCAGAGTGTGGATTTAATAAAGCTGGAATTCTGGAAGCCAAACAAACCCAAGATTAAACTAAACTCTGTGAAACAAGTGAAGCAGGGGAAACCTTTGACACCATTTATTAATGCGAGTCTCAGAGTCTGCTGCTGACAACCAGCAACACATCAGTAACACGGTTTGTCCTTTTAATCCTAAATGGGTAGTTCAGATTTTAGGTTCTGTGGAAAAATTAGGGATAAAACACATTTCCCCTTTGCCATTCCTTTTGAAATCATGAAAGCGAATGAGCTCTGTATCCACCAGTGGATCATCCTTAACAGTTTCAAACCATTGAGCCAGTTTTCAGTGTAAAACTACAGTTCTAGTTCTTCTGAAGCTATTTTTTGTCTTATTAATGGACACACAGTCAAGATCATTTTTAGCAGTAATGTTTCCTTAAGCTGTGTTTGTCAAGCCTAATAACATATTTGCTTCAGTGATGCACTGATACCACATTTTCTCAAAACGAGTACAAGTTCTTATGTTAGAGTACTAGCCGATACCCAGTACCAATATGAGTATTAATACATTTTATTACACTTTTCACAACTACTTTGAAAATGTTCATGAGCTTACTGTGCTCCTCAAACTAAGATGGGGCCGACATAATGTAGAGGCAGGGCAGCCGACTTGGGACCAGAAAGTCGTAGGTTCAACTCCCCACCATGTTCACATTAGGTGTCCTTGAGCAAGACACCCAACTGCTCCCCAGGTGCGTACTACCCACTGCTCCACCTGGGTGTATGTTGTGATGGGTTAAATGCAGAGAACTAATTTCGTCATTGTACTGGAACAAACAATGATGACACCACATAGCACTTAATTACTTTATTATTATTTATTATTATTATGAAACAGAGGACAGCAAAAGCATTTTCCAAACCCCCCCTTCTAGCAAGCGGTAAGACAAGATCTGCTGAATGAGGGACTACCCGTAGTTCTTTTATTCTACGTTCACAAACTCTTTGAGCTTGTTGTTGACTTAATATTTTAGACATCTCATCAAATTGCTTGTGTTGAAAATGCTTTAATCTTATCACTTTTTATCAACAACTTTTCTGAACATAATTTGCTTTATTTTCGACATCATTGATCACATTGAAATACCGTTTGACAACTCCTCCTATACCTCCTGATTGCGCACCATAAGGGGTGCTATCGTTTGGAATACGTTTACGAATACAAGTATGAGTATTAGATATGCCAGTATGGGTGTATACCCACCTTGTACCTTGGGTGCTGCTGAATTTAAAACTGCATTACTCATTAAACTTTTGGGTTTTCTTTCTAACATTAATGCCTACTATGTTTCTGAAATATGTGACATGCGCATGATGGTGACGATAGTTTCTGGGAGGTAATAGTCAAAAGGAGTGGCACCTACGAGGGCGTGTGCTCGCAGATTCATCCTGAACACTCATCCTGTCCATCAGCGAAGGCTCCTAGGAGCTGACAGGACACCATAAAACTCTCTGCACCTTTGCTCCACACCCAGCCTGCCCTCTGAGTGGATCTGACCCCAACAAATGGATTCAAAAACGCTCGGAGCACCAGAGATCGGTTTTATAACCGGCAGGCATTTAGGATTTGGTCTTTCACACGTTAGAATACATAAATACTTTGGTTTTGTGTGACATTGTTTGTTTTTGTATTTGAAGATTGCCTTTCCTCTCTTTCATCCTTTTACCCACACACACCCACGAACACATATGTATGAAACCCCCTTAGATCTTTGTTCCTTTGTGAAACATCCTGTTGAAGTAGAAACCTAGCTCTTTTCTAAACTTGGCGTTAGAAGCAGCTGCTGCGCACTAAAGCCAGTCGAGGACCTTTCCACACCCGTTAGCTCCTTCCTTACATTACACCTCACATTCCTTCCTTTTAAATATACTCTGACAGAGGGAATCCCAAATTCCCGGCCTTGACCCCTCAAATTCCCGGTCACGGCGTCCTATCGCCCGTGCATCGTCGAGCTGCGGCGGCAAGGGTTTAGGTTTCACACCGTCAGCCCTCCGTCCACACATACACAGACACGGCACCCCCATCCTGAAACACCCTTAACAGCCCGATGAGCTGTTTATGTCCGCCTTTCCTAAACCGGAGCCATGAAACGACACGCATAGTAAATATTCTGTCGTGAAATGGAGAATGGGAGAAACCTGTTGGACTCGGTGGGGGCTATTTTTTTTCTTGCAGTGGTGGGAATCCTTTTGAAGATGTGAAGATCTGAGATCGTTTGCCTCCAATGCAGTTCATGCAGCTGAAGTGTGGAAAACCATCAGGAAGTAAAGTTAGGATGTGATGAAGGAAGGAAGGAAATGTTGAGAAAATGGGCTCTACTTTCCCGCTAATCTTCTCTTAGATGCTCTCTTTATTGGTTATCGCTCATGAATTGTTGATTGTGAGCAGGGTTTTCAAACGGTTCTGCTGAAGTTCAGGGTGTTTAAGATTAAACCAAGCTGAAGTTGTGTTTTGGGTGTGCGTCAGCAAAAACCTTGCCGCTTTGTTGAAGCTTTGGTGTAATCTAACAGGAGAACAACGGGGCCAGTTACCAACAGACATGGTTTAATCACCAAGATTAAAATTAGAATTAGAATTTATTTACCCAGAAAATACAGATTAATACAGATTACCTTAAAGACTGAGGCCGACCTGGTCAGGAGAGCTGATGAAGCTCGTGAAACATTTGGGAATTTGTAGAATTCTCCATTTTCTCACTTTAAATCCAGTTATTAACACTACAGCTTGTGTTTACATATAACGATCAGTAACAACCCCCCACCCCCTCCCCCATCAATCAGTGAGTTTAATTTCATGAGCAGGAGGTGGAATGGGGGCTTTGATAACCTGCTGACACCAAGATGTTGACTTTAGCTTTAGCGGCTATCACTAAACTCTTAAGACAAAGATGCCTGTGTTTGTGGTCATGAAAGGAAAGTATGCCCTCATGTTTCAACAGGTCCCTTACAAATAAATAATGCAGCACAGACACATGGTTTCCTGTCTGTCGGCGCACGATGACAGACAGACAATCACCATGTGGAGTTTTTCATGGTCGTGTCTGCTTGTCAACCTGGAGCGATTGTTTGTGGAATGATGCTGTCAGACCTACACAACAAATATGAAGTTGCATTTGGCTAATTTAATATGAGACTACAAGGTTTTATATTTCTTTTCTCAACAAATTCAAAAGATAATCCTCACCCAAAACTGTGAATCTCTTCAACAGACTTCCTTCCTTCCTGCACTTCCAGTCTGTTTCTATCAGGGGGCATCGCCCTCTGAAATATGAATCCCCTAAAATGACACTTGGGTGCCCTAATATTCTCAGACAGACAGAGTCATCAGCGTGTCCCAAAGTTGGTGTTGAAACACCAAGTGAAGGTCCTCAAAATATCTCCTGAAATCAAAACAAAGGTAACAAGAGTACCACATACAGCACATTATGCGCCCGTCGACAAACTATATATATATAGTAATACAGCATTCTATAGCAATGGCCCAAACAAACCTTGACATTTGAGCTGTGGGGATTAAAAGTGTATGTGACACCCCGTCTAGTGATGATGTAGAAGTGAAACAAGTTTTGTCAAATTATCTGCAGCTCAGAAGTTATGGCCCGGACAAGATAAAGTTTACGGATGGACGGAGACTGTACCACAATACTATGGGTGTTGAAATGTTTTTTTTCTAAAGGACCATAATTATCACAAATATTACAAATAATAAATACAGTAATAGTAAATGAACAAAATAGTATATTTTGTAAGTCATACTTAATCGTTAAAACTGTGTTGTGATTATTTAATATGATTATCAGTGAGTCAGCACGGTGGCACAGTTGGTAGAGCTGCTGCCTCTCACACTGGTTCAAATCCCGGTCCGGGGGCCTTTCTAGGTGGAGTTTACATGTTCTCTCCGTGCATGCATGGGTTTTGTCTGGGAACTCCGGTTTCCTCCCACAGACCAAAAACATGCATGTTAGGCTGATTGATAACTCTAAATTGTCTCTAGGTGTGAGTGAGAGAGTGAATGGCTGTTTGTCTCGTTTGTCTCTATGTGTCTCTGTGATGGACTTGCGACCTGTCCAGGGTGTCCCCCGCCTCTCGCACAGTGATGACTGGACATGAGCACCAGTGAACCCCGTGACCCGAAAAAGAAGAAGCGAGTAAAGATGATGGATGGGTTATCAACAAAGCTACACCTAAACCTGCAATATTTGGAGTCGCAAGCTTTGTCACTGTTGTCCTGTGGGTCAGAAGCTGACAAGTTCTACCTTGGGAAGAAAATTACAAATGCTTCAATAGTTTTAAGCATTTTGAAGTTTATCTTTCTTTATGTACATTAGATGCAATGACTGATGGGAATTATGGTATGAGACAATACCTGATACATGACCCACACTATTGATAATAAAGTTGATAATACTGCAGTTTGTGAAAATAGATTACACAATTTTAAAAATGACATGTCACATTATGTGTCTAATAACGAATACAGAACGTCTGTAGAGTTTGCTTTTTTTTTTGACAACCATAAACAAGATTGTTCTGCTGTAAACAAGCAGCATAAACACAAATAATATGAATCAAAGTTAGCGTTAGCTCAGTTTATGCTTGTTAGTAAAAACGGTTCTCAGCTAGTTATAGACCCTGAAATCACATAAAGAAACTGAAGAACAACTGTGCACGTGTTTACTGAATATAGAGTGACTTATTGCTGAATTATTCCTTTAAACTTCACGTCAAAAATGTGATTTAATGGATTCAGTTACTGCTCCAACTGTTCCTGAATGCAGGAGAGACTCAAGAATGAAAACGTTGCAGAAGTTTGTGATGCCTTTATGACAGCAAAACCACACTAAAATGAAGAAAATACGATAAATAAAAGATTAAGATGATAATTATACAGCTGAGGGGGAAAAAAACCTTTACTGGCCTTGACCTTGGCTGCCCTGAACCTGCAGACATTGTGTAACGAGCGTCGCTCAGATCCTGCAGTTCAGGGATCTCATCCGTCAGTTTAATAACAGCTCCCAGCCCAGATGTCAACTTTCCTTTTTTAACATCCTATGATTACTTCTGTACGGATGCGGCTTATTATGGGATGCGACACATGCGTCTCTAACATACCCTACGCTGCAGAAATCCGCCTGTGGTTTAAAAGAAGAAGCATCTGTAAAAATCAAATTATTGCCTCTCACGATGAGATATCTGCCACAGTTATAATTTCAGCTGTAATTGGCGAGGCGAGCATGCAGCAGGGTTTAAGGGCTCGTCCGTCACTGTTCGAGCCTCGGCTGCGGTCATGTGAAGAGTCTGAGAGGCGCAAACAACAGATCATGGCACAACCTGTGGTCATTACTTGTTAGCTTTCCCATCAACTCTGCTTTATTATACGAGTGTGCCTAAAGATTAACTACAGATCTGATTTGTAATCCAAAACACACTCTCCTCGTTCCCAAGCCGTAACACTGAGGCTAAAAGCAAAGGTGAAAGGGCGATAGTGTTTTTGCCAGTGTTTTTGTGCGTTTGGCTGCAGAACTGGCTTTACAGTAGAGTTTATGTCATCACTACTAACTGCTTATTCATTCATATTACATGATGCAATGGTGCAGAGGTTAAAGATGAACCTGTGATCAGGAGGTTGTAGGTTTAAATCCCCAGACTGTAACATCAAAATCTGGGTGGGACAGGTAAAGCACCCACATCTCACCCTAATTTGTCCCTAACTGTGCCCAGGACCCCTTAAAATGTCAGCCGTCTGCTCCACACAGAGGGCTGCGGTAGCTCGGTGGTCTGTGGTTACATCAGAAAGGACATCCGGCGTAAAACATTTGCCCAATGTTCATGAAAGTTGCTTACTATGATGACGCCGAAGAAGAGAAGAGCCAAAAATTAAAAACTAACAGTCCTGATGCATGCTCAACAATCCATGTAGTTAAATCTAGACAGGTTGAGTCAAGTCCTCTGGAGGGGTTCTTCTTGGACAAAATCAAAATTGATTTTGACTTCTTAAACAAACAAACAAAAAACATGAATGTTTATTAAAAAAATAAATTGTGGCGTTATTCATCCTTTATGTTTGCTCCTAATTTTATTTTCCAAGGTCTTTGGAGAGTTTAAAAGTTTAAATATCTATTTGTTGAACCAGAAACAGAAAATGTTTAGTGTCCCTGAAAGACAGCGAAAAACATGAATCTTTACATTTTTGCAAAACAAAATGGTTTCAGCTTTTTTCTGTTTATTGTTAACTGATTGACAAATTCAACAAATAAATAAAATAAAGCCACATAGGGTGGGGCAGTTTATGGCTCGACGTTATTGTTGGTTTTTCTTTTCAGTGCGGTGAATTATTCAGTTTGAAGTGGACTGCTGCTCAGATTGGGATGTTTAATCCGTGTGTTGTGAGTTGTTCTTGTTTTATGCTTTATGGTCATAAATGGATATTTGTCTGCAGCAGTGTGTGTGAAATGTGTAAATTGTTCATCTCACACTCTGTGAGTGAGTGTTGAAAGCCCAGCAGCAGATGTAATCCCACCCGGTCAGTCCCAGTCCAACCAGAAGTGTTTCCTATTAATCCCATGTTTTGTGTAATTATGAGAAATCCAAATCTAACAGAGCAAGTTGTTTAAAAGAAAATTTTAACATATAACCACAAAATGCTCAGATGCCTACAGTATTTAAATCAAAATGGCACCATAATGGCAAATTTGATCCAGCGTTCAGATTTTTACATGACAGTTTAGAAATATTTAACTGAAACTGAATAATATATATTCAGTTTCTGAATATTTAAGTGTTTCCTGTAAATGTATCACTAAGAAGGCTTCTTCTAAATTGAAAGAGCTCAGTTTTAGAATAAGCAATAAATTTCGATCCAATTGAAGACTGAGGCTGTGGGAACTGGGGGCGCTACATCCAAAATAAAGAAACAAAAAAAATCAAAGAATGAATGAATGATTAAATTAAGAAAACCACTTACCCCACCCCCTCAGTGGCAATGTAAGTTTCTAATCCACTTTTTTTGTACCACTTTACAATAAGGCTCACCTTATAGATGGCTAATAAATAGTTTATAGACACATTATTAATTCCTCTATAAACACTTTATAAATCATTAATAACTGCTTATTATGCATTAATTAAGGGTGAGAAAGACACAAAACTAACCAGTTTCTTGCCAAGTAATGAGCCAAATCTGCCACCTATATATTTCATCTAGAGTTGTTATATTAAACATTTCAGACTAAGTTACTACCTTGTAAGCACAATAAGCATTTGTAAATATTTTAGCATATAATATTGTGAATTATCACTACATTCTAAGTATCGATATTTACAACTATAGATAATTATAATAATGCAGTGATAAAGTACAATATTATATGCTAAAATATTTACAAATGCTTATTGTGCTTACAAGGTAGTAACTTAGTCTGAAATGTTTAATTTAATCGAGGTGGCAGATTTAGCTCATTATTTGGCAAGAAACTGGTCAGTTTTGTGTCTTTCTCACCCTTAATTAATGCATAATAAGCAGTTATTAATGATTTATAAAGTGTTTATAGAGGAATCAATAACGTGTCTATAAACTATTTATTAGCATCTATAAGGGGAGCCTTATTGTAAAGTGGTACCTTTTTTAATAATATTGACTTATTAGTGAGAGGGAAATTAAGTTTCTGTTTGGAGTAGTTTAGTTTTTCTCACTTTCTCGCAATACTCAAAAGCAAAAACTATTTTGAGCTATGCGGTGAATCGAATGTTATTCTGGGAATGTTTTAGATGTGAGTGACAGTTAAAGGCATCACAACAGGAGCCAGGTTGTCTTGTTATGGCTCGACCTGCACCACCCCCCACAGACCACCAGATATCCCACCGACTGTGCCCCAGATGTCTCTCGCAGTCAAACAAACCCACAGAAGTCTCGGACAGTTCTGGCTAAGCAGCATTCCTGGCATTCCTCCAGGATTTCTGCCGTTTTGACCCTGCACATGGCAGACGACTCCAGAGAGGCTTCAGTGTGAGGATGGCAGACAGGAGAGACGGCAGCCAGGTGGCTCTGCAGATTCAGAGTCATGAAGCTTAGCTGGATATCCAATCAAACGTACAGTAATCGCATCATTTGTGGCCTCTTCCCCCTCATCCAAGCGTCCACCAGAACAGTGGAGGAACGAATATCTGTTCAAACAAGATAACAGTGTCAGACGCTGTGCCAGGAGCGTGTGCCAGAGAGCTCCTTTTATGCCTGTCTCCAACCTAAAGATGTAATTTGTTATGCAAATTCTCTTCAATACCCTTATTAGCAACATAGCTCCATCAGTTGATGATGGGGAGGGGCAACTTGCCCCCTTTATTATTGCCAGACAGGAGGGTGTGTCTATTGACTGTCACACACACGCACAGTCAATGCAGTGAGTACACTAATCTGCATGTTTATATTTACAGTGTATATTAATATTCCAAATATATGTATTTATCACCTGCTGCCAAATGTGAAGGCAGGTGATAATGTTTTTGTCCATATTTGTGCGTGTGTCTGTTTTATTTTTTTATTTTTAGCACATTATCTCATAAACCAGAGGTTCCCAAACTTTTCCATGCCATGCCCCCCCCAAACAGCATAAGCTTCTGGCCGAGGCCCCCCTCGCAAACCCACAGACAATGCTACAAAATATGTAAAGCAACATCAACTTTTAGAATATTTTAACTTTTATTCACTATATTCAATTAATTATTGCAGCTGCAGAGCATAAAATCCCACTGAAAAAAACAATTTTTTTCAACAAACTGTTGACCAGAAGAACAAAATAAAACAAATCTAACCTCTTTCTCAAGCGTGTTTATCTGGAAATGACAGATACAGACTGCCCTACTGGGCTATTTTTATTATTATTTTATTTTTTATTATTATTTTTTGCTTTTATTAATCTTCTTCTTTCCAGATGTTTGAGGCCCCCAGGGGGCTGCGGCCCCCACTTTGAAAAACACTGTCATAAACGACTGAACAAATTTTAAGAAAACTTGTAAAGTCAATTAACTTTTGGAGCCAATCCTGTTCAAGATGGTCTCCACAGCCATCTGACCATAAAAAGACGGAAAAAAATGCCTGTAATTCAATCAGTTTTACAGATATTGCACTAAAAAAAATGTGTTCGTAGTAGCTCAGAGTCATTCACAACATACTGTGTTACTCAGTGTGTGAGCTCTTTGCTTCAAACTTTATCATTAAAAATAGGAGTAAACCCTGTTTGTTTGTTAGCAAAGAGGATTTTAGTCTAAAACTTTGGTTTTAAAGGCAGTGGGAGACGTGCTCCTTCAAGGAATGCTCAGCCTTTAATTTGATTTATTTCTGTTTAATAGGTTGATGATGGTGATGACAGAAAACTGCTGCTGTGATGAATGATTTCCAACAAACCAGTGACTCTGATGTTAATGATCTTCTGCCCTTTTGTTTGAACAAAAACTGTTTTTTGAATTTATCATGCTCCCATCAGCCTGTGTTAACAACAACCAAAGGCCACAGGCCGTGCTTCAAGTGTGCTTATAACCTCCATTGCAGGGGAGCTTGACGACACCCCCCTCCCCTCACCCACAGACGGGAAAAGCCCTGTTCCCCCTTGGGGTCTCCTCCCCCTCCATTAGCAAATTTCTGATCAGCTGCCCTCTTTATTATTAATTCATACGTCTTCCAGCGCAGATGTTAGAGGTTGCCTTTAATCATCTGATGTCTACCCCCCCCCCCCCCCCCCCCACCCCCCCCCCCCCCCCCCCCCCCCCCCCCCCCCCACACACACACACACACACACACATGCTGGCAGAAAACACTGGCTGTGCTGGGTGCAACAAGCAGACGGGACTGGAGCCAATGAGGAAAGAAAGGAGAAACTGTAACAGAGATATAGTTTAATTGTAGGGAAAGTCTTTGGTAACAATTGCTGACTTTTTTCGTTTTATCAACATGTACTGCTGAAAAAGCCTAAATTGGCTCCTAATTCTCACAAGTTCAAGTTGATTCAGCATGTAAGAAGATAACAAACAGCTGCTGCCCAGTTTTTATGATGTGGAAAACACTCAGCTGAAGTTTTATTGCCTCCAAACCACGCATTTGACCTACTGAAGATTTTAAACCCTAACGGGCCCTTCGCCCAGATTCCTCTCTCAGCCTCATTCAGCCCACTTAATTAATCTCAGCCACTTGGCAGATTTCTCCTCGTTCCACTACCACAGCATCCAGGGTCTACCCTCCACTGTTCTTCAGTCAGGCCATACTCCCTGTTGTTTGGTTTGAATAGGACAGGTTATTAAAAAAATGAAAAGAAAAGGCTTTTTTTTTTGGTTCATGAGGTGTTTTACACACAGAGCTGAGGACAAAAATATAAATAAAACAGCATTATTAAACTTGGAGGCTCACGCTGGGTTAGAATAATGTCACTCAGGGTAAATCAGTTTTCAGAGATCAGTTGTCTCACCTCTCCTTCCACGTGTCCGCCCAGTGATTGACCTGAATGTAAAACTAACTTCTATTTTATTGTGGACTGCACTCTGCAATATACATATTTAAATCATCTCAATACTCAGACTGTGTTTGCTCAACAGACTTTAACACCGAGAAGAAAATTATGCAAGAAGCAGCAACAAAAACAAGGTGCAACTTTTTATATCATGCAGTTTTGGGGCAGGTACTTATTTGCTTCCATGAGTGAACAATTTCATCTCTCCTCAGATGTCAAGAGAAAATGAAGTGTTTTGTACATATTTCAGTTTTTATCACCCACCTTTCGTGCTAGTGGGTGATCTTCAAGATCAGCTACAGTTTGTAGCCCTAAATTAATATAGCTTCTTATTTAGTTTTGTATTCTAATTTGTTGCCCACTACCATGAAAGGCCAGTTTTTATGTACTTGCAGTAAGTGTGTGTGCCTGTTTTTCTGCTGGCAGCTAAATATCGCATGAATTACTGGACAGATTTTAATAAAACTTCCAGAAAGTAATCATTATATGTTCCTCTTCAACTGATCAACTTTTGGAATCTACCTGGTTCAAGATCACCAGCTGGAAGATCACAGCATATCAACTTTAGAGAAAGACAAAAAAAAAGGCTTTAACTCAGAGTCAGAGTTTCTTTATTTGTCATTCACACCACATGAAATTGTGTACACAGAGTCCCAGTCACATCCAACAAAAGTATAAAATGTAAAAGAAAAACAGTAATAATGTAACGATCTGCACCTGCCCTGCTCTGTGCAGATAGTTAATGACTCTCAGGTGCCACGTATTGTGTTTAATTAGAGACTCTCCTTTATATACTGTGCTCTCCTGCATCTCAGGCAGGGGAGCATTAGGTGCTCTAGCCGCATCTTCACGGTCGTCTCCTAGTGCCTTGGTATTTACTGTTTTTCCTACGAATGTAAGTAGTATCGCTGTCCCGACAGCATTATTTGTTATTAATGCCTTTTTGTGATTAAAACGCCTTTTTGTAACCTTTGTTGGAGTGCTGCTTGCATTTGGGTCTCAACCACCGCTCGACCGTGACAAATAAGATCTAAGATATGAACTAAGAAAAATGTTAACTAGAAATACGCTAAGCACTAGTAGTATAAAAAAACAATACACTGAACAGCAGCACGAATATGAGTCTGTGTGAGCAGATGAGTACGAATGAACACAGCAACATGAAACAGATCAGCAGCAACATGAAACAGATCAGCAGCAACATGAAACAGATCAGCAGCAACATGAAACAGATCAGCAGCAACATGAAACAGATAAGCAGCTGCATGATGTGATTTTTCACAGTGATTATTCTGGTTAGAGATTCATGAGTCTAACAGCCTCAGGGTAGAAGCTGTTCCTCAGTCTAGTGGTTCTACACTTAATGCTCCTTAACCTCCTTCCCGAGGGGAGCAGGGCAAAAAGTGTGTGTGCTGGGTGAGTGGGGTCCTTCATGATGCAGGTGGCTCTCTTCCTGCATCTGGAGGTGTAGATGTCTGTGATGTGGGGGGAGACTGACTCCAACAGATTTCTGTGCAGCCTTCACCACTCTCTGCAAAGCATTTCTTTCTGCAGCTGTGCAGCCTCCATGCCACACGTTGATGCTGGAGCACGGGATGCTCTCCACTGCACACCTGTAAAAGGAGGTGAGGACTGAGCTTCCCTCACTTACAATTTTTTACAGACATTAAGCTAGAATCTGTTGTGGTGGTAGCTGAGAGTCTTCCCTACCACATACGTTGAGTGCTAACATGCAAGACAGCAACAAGCATTCCTTCAATATGTTGATACATATGTGCTGCTGACTATCCATGTTGCTGGTCTCATGCTGCTCATTTATTTCATGCTGCTGTGTTCATTCATACTCATCTGCTCAAAAAGACTCATGTTCGTGCTGCTGTTCGGCATATTGTTTTTGTACTACTAGTGCTTAGTGTATTCTTAGTTTAGCATATTTCTTAGTTCATATCTTAAATCTTATTACTGTTTTTCTGTACAATTTATACTTTTGTTGGGTGTAGCTGGGACCCTGTGTACACAATTTTGTTCCACCACATGTACCACATGTTGGTGCGAATGACAAATAAAGAAACTCCGACTTTATGTGTTTTTGTTATCATTGTTTTGGGGTCAAGAAACCAACTTGCTCCTCTTTGTGTGCCTGAATGAATGTTCTCTATGTGTTCTGCCTCGTATTTTCAGATTTATCGGTTGTGATTTTAGCCTCATCACTTTGCCTTCTGGATCCAGACCTTGAAAAGGCATAAATTGGGTATCCTCAGAAGAAAATAACCTAGTGTTTTTGAAATATCTGCTGCCTGACATCTACAGCTGATTTACTCTTCAGGAAATATTCTACCTGCAGCACCTTCAGCTGCTGAATGGTGTCTGACAGATTCATTCATCACTTTCCTGAAACCACTCTGTGGTCCAAGGAACCATCCTCTCATAACTAATTGTTCAACCAAGTCAATTAGCTTTCTTTTGTTGTGGTCCACACCTGATACTGCCAGAACCCATGCCACGTGCATCCTTAAATATTAAAGCAGCGTTCATTAGAAAATCTATGAGCTGAATGTCAATATACGAGCCATGGAAACTCAAACCTCACCCATCAGGATCCCATCTTTCAGCTGGAGTGGTTTCTGGGTCAAAGAGCATGCTGGGACGTGGCCGCGTGGCCTGGCTTGTTGGGTTGAATTACTTTTGTCAGCTGGTTCTGCCTCAGCAATGCTGCACATGGTCAGTGACATGCTGCATTAGGAATTTGAAGCGAGCTTTAGCTGAAAATGTCATGGCAGCAGATCATTTTTGTTTCTTAATTAATGCTATCCGAAGCATTTGGTTATGAGTCGTGAGAGTTGTGGAAAGTGAAGCCCAGTAATTAAAGCCAGAAGCTGCTGCATCTCACTGTGCTCTTTAAGGTTCCAGAGAGGATCATAGCTGTTTGAGTGGTTTAGGGTGGTTGGCTGTGCAGCAGCAGGTAATTCCAGTCTGGGGAACTCAACACGAGCTGATACCCGTGCCTCTTTGTGTCCCAGCTGGCCTTTGTTTGGGATATTTCCGCCTGGTTAACTTCCGAACCCCGAGTTAGAGGTGGCTGCTTTTGTTCTGACTGAGTGACGGAGCTCTGAGGATGGAGAGACGGGCGGGGGGAAGTCTGAACCATCTGTTGCTGAGATAATTCATCTTGACTTTATACCACTCTTTGCACACAAACATTGACAGACAATGTGACCAACATGAAAACTTTTCAGGTTTAGCTTATGAAGCCGGAGTTAAATGATCGCACACTCCAAATGTTAACTTTGTTTTCACGTGGACTCTTTTTTTCCTGCTTAATTGTTTCTGTCACAAAATAAGCGGTTTTAAAACTACGACACGATGCTGTTGTCAGCTTCATGACCGAGTCCATGACCGAAGAATGTGGAAGATAAAAAGGTCAGATTCAAACCCTTTCTGCGTTTATTCCCCGTTATGTAAGAGCGACATATTTTCTGGAAATCCTGAGCCTGAACTCGTATTAATCTCCTGCCCTGACTCACGTGAAGCAGCTTTTCCTTGAGTCAGCCGTTCACGCCAACATGGTACCAGGCAGTGACAGCTGGCCCACTGATGTGGAGGTTGAACAGAACGTGTGTTAACTACAACACGTGATGCAGAATACCTCGTTACATATATGCTGTGATGTTTCTGTTTGTTTCTGTCTCCACACAATAGGAGGCGGGACATTATCAGCTGCCCACACCCTTCCTCTTTCCCCTCACGCTCCCCACTCAGCCTCCTCTTGATTTACACGACCCCCTTTATCCCACTCACCGTCCTCCCCTGCGGCCTGAGAGCCACATTTAGCTCTCCATTAGCCATCTGAAGGGAAAAAGAAAATCTTTGATGATGGAAGTGCACTTTTTAGCCTGAATGGTTCCACTTAGTGGCTTTTTGTCTAAGCAGAAAACAATAATTTCATCTGCGCTGTTAGGCAAATTCATTTATTAGACTTTGTAACGCAATAATGAAATAATTACGTCTTGTGTGCATTCACACTAAAACATCTTGAGCTTTCCTCCCAGCCTGATGGAAGATGCGTTTGTGTGCGTGTGCACTGTGGTCATGTTAATTGTTAATGAGGATTGATGTCTGAAGTGGTGACCTTGTCTAAGGTTTCCTAGTGGAATCCGCGCATATTGATCTTTTCAGTTTTATGCTCTGCTGGACACACAATTCACTCATGCTGCACGCTCCCCTGACCATCTCATCGGTGGCACTTGTGATGATTAATGGTCGGTTAAAAATGGGGTGGCTGTGGCTGAGTGGTTAGAGCAGTTGTCCTGGGTTGGGGGTTCAAATCCACCAGCAGTTACATGTTGAAGTGTCCCTGAGCAAGACAATGAACCTCTCATTGCCTCCGATGTGTGTCCCAGCAGTGCACGAATGTGATAAAGCACTATAGTCTCTTTAGAATGATTTGTTCAATTAGCTTTGTAGAGATCTAGTAGAGTGCTGTATGAATGGATGAATGAAGATACAGATTGTGTTGTAAAGAGCTTCGAATGTGTGTCCTGACAAAATAGAAAGGTGCTATATAAGTACAGTCCATTTACCACTAAAAAACAAGCTGATTGTGGGAGTCTGTCTTAGATCTGTTACGAATGGTACACTTTTACTTGTGCTTTAGGATGTTTTGAATTACAAAATGATAATTTAGCATTTCTGCCAGACAGTAGAAACCTTGAACAGAGAATTCTCCCTTCACAGCCTGTGCACTACATGCATAAATAGTCATTTTTGTCATGTTCTATTGTGTGGAACCCATGTTGTAGACAGGACTCAAGAACTCAAGACTAAAATAAGGAATATTTATTATTGTAACAAAAAGGGCTGACGTGGCAGCTAAGCATACAGTACATAAATGATGAGCGGGGACAGGAGCATGATGCTGTACAGGACAATCCATGGACAGGGGAACAATAAGGAAACGCAGAATAATATATAGACACACTAACAAGGGGATAAACACAAACACCTGGGGAAGGATTGGTTTTACATATTCAAGGGAGTGGGTAGAAATAAAAACTTATCAAAATTCCCACTCCTTAACCACTTACATAATCTTACATTTATTACATGTATAATCCATACATATAACAACTAAACCCTTATTTGACCCATCAGTATAGTATCTAAGTTAACTACAGTAGATAAACAATTACTATTTCTTTAACTTCACCAAAAAAAAAAAAACTAGTATCAATAACAAAAACACCAACAATAACTGAATAATAATATATATATTGTATCCAGCATTAATCATGTTTATATGATAATTTGAACAGTTTTATGTTTGGACATTGTTTAAGTTGAGATGACACGATCACAAAACACAGAGATCCTCTCAATTTTTACGTTGTATAATAAAAATCTGTCTCAAAAGATGTTGAGAAATAGTTCTGAAAGAGGCAAAATTGTTTAAAATAAAGTCAGGATGGGCTTATATGGGCATTTAATCAAACTTAAAAAGGAATGTCAACTGTTTCATTTAGTTTTTCTGCAAAATAAACAAAATTTTGTGCATTTTACAAAATTTTCCTTTGCTGATTTTAGCTCATCACAGCAAATGCGTATTTTTATGTAAGTTTTTTTTTTTTTTTTTTTACTGTCAAACCAACTTTACAGTTAGACTGTGTAAACCAGGGCTATTCCACTGGCGACCCAGGGGCCAAGTCATGCCCCCAGATGAGCTCAGTTCGGCTCATCAATGGGTTCATTTTAAAATAAAACTAGATTTTAAACCATAAAACAAACTTACTTAATGACAATAACTGCTGGATGTCCAGCCCCTGAGCTCTTGGCTTTTAGTAACTGTGGCCCCCTGAGCAATTTAGTTAAATAGCTCTGGTATAAACATTTGTCCTCTTCTGCAACACTCCTCTATAAATAATCTTTTATTTCTGTAAGGAAATGACAGCTCATCTCAACAATCAGCGTCAGATTCCTGTTTTCGCTCCAGGTTACTTAGCTGCTCATAAACATGTCTGGGTGGAGCAGTAGCTCCGTGCCTTTTCATGATTTACATTTAGAAGATAAGAAATGTAAAAAAGATCAAAATAAAAATACATTTCCACTAATACACAGAAGGTATATAGTAGGTTTTTTTTTATAGGATTGTGTTTGTTTTAAAGACAACTTAATACATGTTGAAGGAGGTAGAAAAAAACTTTAGCAAAACTGACCACATAAAGATTAGACATGTTTTTAACAACAGTTTTCAATAAAGTAAATGGACTGTACTTATATAGCGCCTTTCTGTGTTATCAAGATACTCAAAGCGCTTTACACTACAGTCTGTGCCCTCATTTACCCATTCATACGGCACTCTACTAGATCTATGCAAAGAGCAGTGCTTTATCACATTCATACACCGATGGGACACACACTGGAGGCAATGAGATGTTTGGTGTCTTGCCCTGGGACACTTCAGCATGTGACTGCTGGTGGAATCGAACCCCCAACTCTCCCACTGGAGGACGACTGCTCTAACCACTCATCCACAGCTGCCCCTAAAGTAAAACTCATGTTTGTGACTTCATTGCTCCATGTTTAATAGGATGTCCTCATCCTCAGAAATTAACTGAATCACCAAAGAGCTCTGTACCATTTCCTCTTGCACTCTAAAGTTATTTTCACCCATGTTTATCATTTTTTAAAACATTAATATTATATCAAATCATTATTATTATTTATGTTTATTATAAAGACACAACTCCAGCTCTTGGTAGCTTTGTGGTCTTGTGTTGTTGGAAACATTAAAAAGAAGAGAGGGATGGAAAGTGGCACTTTTGTGTTGATTGATTTTGTTAAAAAGATCACAGAGCATCTTTTTTTACTCCCTTCTGGCCCACACAAGTCCCACGGCTGGGAACCTCTTTAGCAATAGTTTGCATAACTTTGAGTCATAGACAGAATCTTTGGATTACTTGGAATATGAGGCCTGCAGAAATGAGTTTTCTTCTTGATTTATTTAAGAAAGACCAATTTTGACAAGACAGTGGAAACAATATGTACAAATGTTGCTTTTCTAAGGAATCTTGCTTCTTTTGTATTGATTTGATGCAAATATTTGTTTTCAGTACAGCATTAGAACACTTGGAATTTTTCATTTTTAATGCAAATGTGCATGATTTTTGTGTCCACATGTTGAGGATGTTACTGATATTTTTGTTGCAGGGAGCTCAAGTCTGGCTGAGGCATAAAGAGCAGCTTCTCCCGTCCACCGTCAGCTCCTGCGATGAGTTGTCGATGGTTCTCACCACAGAATATGGGAAGGTAAGACATCACTGTCACAAACTCTCTTACTATGTGTGTCTCCTACATTGAGCATCTCTATTGGTTAAAGGATGAAAGATGGTGCGTTTTCATCCTAAGACCAGCAAAGTTTCTTAAAAACAATGTCGAGTCTATCTTTAGTGTACATAAAACATTTCCTTTTTGTTTTGCTATAATGCGAGGAGGGAAATTGCCCCATTGTCTGCGTGTTAGAGAGCTAATTGTTTGCACGCATGTGCCTCATTTGATGGGTTTACAGTGGACTCAACACATTTTGTGATGAAGTAAGAATGACAGGAATGAAGTCCCACTGAGTTGAGTCATTGAACTTATCTGTTTGGCAACGAACGCTGGTCTTTGTGTCTGGAGGAAATCCTGTTAGAAAAGCAACAAGAAAAAGAGAGGAGGCAAGTTTAAAAAAATAATTCTCTCGTATGTATGATAGTCAGAGAAATCAAAAGTTTATATTTTAGTCATCAAAGTTCATGCTCAGTCATCCAGGTACAAAATCCAATAATGGTCAATCAGGTCATCTGAACAGTTTCTTTTTGTGGAAAGACAAATCTTATCTTTTAGTGTTTTGATGTCAGAATTTTGACTTGGAAAGGCAGAATTTCCTTCCTGTCCCAACCAAAGAACCCAACATGGCTACCTCATACATAAAAAGTAAGGATATAAGTCATAATACGTTATTTAATTTCACTTCTTTCAGTTAGTATTTCACTCAGTCGGCTGCAGGCATACTCTACAATCTTTATTGGTGGAAGTGTTGTGACAAGGTTCGAATACATAAAAAGCAGAGCGATAGTGTTTTAGCTCTTTTTACTAACGTTGATAGCCTTGTTACTGAGCACATCCGTTAGCAAATCCCATAAGTTTTCTGCAACACTGTTAAATTGGGCGTGACATCATTCCCAGATTTAAAAAGTTAAAGGCAACATAAAACACCTATCTTCATATTCAAGAATACTCAGAATTCAAGTGTCCACCACATGAGCACCAAGTTTTTCTAAGGAAGGGAATCATTTAAAGAGAGTAAGATATTAAATCAGAGCTCAAAACAAATCACCAGTAACACTTGCAATCAAGGAGATCCTACGTAATTTTGAAAAGAACAATTGTTTTCACCGCAAAAAAAAAAAAAAAGAAGCTAAAAACACAGTTAGGGTTAGTTGAATAATTAGCAGCTGTGAAGAATTTGTTGAAGATGTCTTTATATTTGATCAAATGTTTTTGAGTCTTCTGTTGAGCCCGAACAACTTCTTGTTTGTTGTCATGTCATCATCACGCCATGACGGAGCTACATAAAACAGTTGAAAACATGTTTTGATCCACAAAGGATGCTGCTGCACCAGCACAATGTTTGGACTTGGACAAATGCAAGAACCATTTGAGATTACTTTTCAGTGATTTCAGCTCAGAGCTCAACTCTCTCATCCAGTCCAAGATGTCTGCCAGTCTTCAGGATTTTTGGCAACATTTCCTTTGTCCACAACCAGGCACAACTCCTTGACCAACACTTCGGGTGAGACAAACTTCTTGAGGCTTCTGAATCTGTCATCGTGCCTGCAGACTATTGTTGAATTCCATTTACTGCTGAAGTCAGACCTGACATAATCGTGTTCCCGTTGCAAGTCAGAATACAAAGAGCTAAATGGCCACCTTTAGCAATACAAGCTGATAACAACACTGTAACACCATGCATGTGTGTGACTCCATCCATCCATCCATCTATTCATCCATCTATCCGTTATCTTCTGTTTGTTGCAAAATCGGGTCGCGGGGGCAGCAGCTTGAGCAGGGAGGCCCAGACATCTTTTTCCACAGCCACCTCTTCCAGCTCTTCTCAGAGGACCCCAAGATGTTCCCAGGCCAAGCAAGAGACATACATGTATCTCCAGAGTATCCTGGGTCTCCTCCCAGTCAGACTTGCCCAAAGCACCTCTCTAGGAAGGTGCACAGGGAGCGTCTTTACCAGATGCCTGAACCACCTCAACTGGCTCCTCTCGATGTGGAGGAGCAGCGGTTCTACTCCGAGTCTCTCCAGATAACTGAACTTCTCACCCTATCTCTAAGGGAGAGTCCAGCTACCCTGCCAAGGAAGCACATTTCAATTGCCTGGATCCACAATCCCATTCTTTCAGTAAGTACCCAGAGTTTGTAGCCATAGGTGAGGGTAAGTAGACCGAACAGTAAACAGAGAACTTTGACTTACAGCTCAGCTCCCTCTTTACCACAATGGGACAGCACAGAGTCTACAATACTGCAGATGACACACCAATCCATCTGTCAATCTCATCCTCCATTCTTCCATCACCCCGAGATACTTGAACTCCTCCACTTGAGGCAGAACCTCACCCTCAACCTGAAGAGAGCAATCCACCCTTTTCCGACTGAAGACCATGGCCTCAGATTTGGAGGTGATGATTCTCATCTCAGTCACTTCACACTTGGCTGTAAACCGCTCCAGTGATAGCTGGAGATCACGGTAGGATGTCACCAACAGGACCACATCATCTGCAAAGAGCAGAGATGCCACCAATCAGAATCCCTCCGCCCCCTGGCTGCACCGAGAAATTCTGACCATAAAAGTTATGAACAGAATCTGTGACAACGGGGGGCCCTGGCGGAGTTCAGCTCCCACATGAAGGGGTCCAACTTACTGCCGGCGATGTGAACCAAACTCTCGTACCACTTGTGTAGGTACTGAACAGCCTGTAGCAACAGCCCCCCCCCCCCCCCCAGTCCCATACTCACACAGTGTACCTCATGGAACACAGTCGAACGCCTTCTCTAAGTCTACAAAACACATGTAGACTGGCAAACTCCTATGGCCCCCTCAAGGACCCTAGTGAGGGTAAAGAGCTGGTCCAGTGTTCCACGGCCAGGACAGAGCCCGCATTGTTCCTCCTGAATCTGGACGTAGCTTTGAGTTTTGCAACGTCTCCGTGGAATATTTTTGACCCATATGATGTGGATGTGTTGGAAGTGGAGCAGCTTATTTACATGGCCTCCTAGGACATTTTATGATTTCTTCATGGTTAGTGGTGGAGCTGGTCGAACTGTGATGATCTCGTTTACCAAACTGGCAAGCCCTTGACTGATCATGAATCTGACTTGGCGATGATGAGTTTTACCACCCTCACTTAGAGCATTTAGTATGAACATTAGGTTGATATGATGCCACATTTTCTGTGACAGAAAATGAAGTCAACTCTGACATATTACCCTTTGACCTTGGGATGTTTGTCAGTGCAGACGTGAGTTTCTCTACTGATTTTAAAGCTCCGACATTCTGCAGCTGGAATGGTAAGAATGTCAGAGAAGCAGACTGTCTCTAGATCCAGGCTGACCTTATGGGACCTTCTGTTCCTTACTTGATATTCATCAAAGGTTTATTTGCAGTTCCTGACCCCAGCACAATATTTTATCTATAAAGTGATTGTAAAAGTGCTATGGGAGAGTTTTCTTGTACGTTTTACCTCGAGTGACTGTGATGTACCTTAGTGAACAAATAGAAAACAGAAGACAATGCAGAGCTAAATGTCCTGTAGGTTTGCTTAAGAACCCGTGTGTGTGTTTTATGAGGCTGGATGATGTGTTATATTCCCAGTGAATTGTGCAAATGCAAAGAAAAATATGCTTTTTTCTGTATTTTGTCTTACTTGGAATCACTTTTTCTCAAATTGCATTTGCTGATTAGACACAATTTTATTTGTGAATAATTTGACCAAAAACAGGAATCAAAATTGCTCATTTAGATTCAATTCATAAAACGATAAAAGTGTTTGTTGTCAGTGGAAGAAAAAAAAAAAGAGTTTAAATTTCTAAAGTTTTTGATCAGTTGTTTTGTCCTTTTTAAACATAACATAGTTTTTTCTTTCATTTTGTGCGAAACAAAAATGGTAACTCATTTAAAACTTGTATTTTTTTTTATTTAAGCTTTGAAAGTTTTCCAGTCTCACACATAAAGTCTCAGTGGTTTAAAACAGATCCTTAATGGCATACTCAGCCCTTGCTGAACAGCTAGTCAATAAAGCCATTATGGAGAGACTTTTGTCAGTATGCAACATAAAAATAAAAAAAAACATGTTTATAGCCTACATGTAATGTAAATTTCCCTCCTTGTGTCAGTGTTTTCACAGTTTTATCATCGTAATGCTTTCCCCCTTCACGCCCCCTTTTTTCTCTGGGGTCTAGGCGGGATCACCCTGCAGCAGATGGACTCACTGTAAGACGCAGTCATAATCAGACAGTCAAAAAAGGGGAAAGACAAAAAGGCCTGAATTTATGAGACACCAGTCTTTGCAGCTGACTCCACCTACAGCAAGTGTGAATATTCATCAGGGCGAGTGGAACAAAGCGCAGCAGCTGGGTGGGGTTTCACAGACGAGAGGACGAAAAGAGGGAACATCACAGCTGCAGGAGAATTTAAAGTCCATTAGCTCGCTTCAACACAAGAAAGAGCTGCTTCAACAACTCATGTTGCATTAAACTACAGCTCAGCTTTGTCCATTGCATTTAATTTGGTTGAGGGAATAAATAAAAACTCAAATAATAAATACTTATCTTTGGTTGTTACTTTATAGAGTATAATATATCAGGATTTTTGTTTAACCCTCCTGCTGCCCTTGGTTCAGAATGATCCACAAGGTCTCAGGTTTACCTCCTGGAAATGTAAGGCAGCTGGCAATATGCATTCTTTACAGCATAATAGTCTTTTTATTTTGTTGGGTTTTATTTGTAATCTTTTTATGTTATTTATTTAAATAAAAAGCCCATGTGCACTGCAAGTTTCCTAAAGTAATAATTCCAAATCATTTGTTTATAATACTACTAATAATAATAATAATTATATATATTAGAGCTGCTGCCTCTCAGCGAGCAGGTCCTTGGTTCAAACCCCGGTCCAGGGGCCTTTCTGGGTGGAGTTTGCATGTTCTCTCCGTGCATGCGTGGGTTTTCTCCGGGTGCTCCGGTTTCCTCCCACAGACCAAAAACATGCATGTTAGGCTGATTGGTAACTCTAAAAAATTGTCCCTAGGTGTGAGTGAGAGAGTGAATGGTTGTTTGTCTCGTTTGTCTCTATGTGGCCCTGTGATGGACTGGAGACCTGTCCAGGGTGTACCCCGCCCCTCGCACAGTGATTGCTGGACATGGGCACCAGCGACCCCCTTGACCCAAAATGGAATAAGCGGGTAAAGATAATGGATGGATGGCCTGGGCCTGACGGTGACCTAACATGCATGTTTTTGGTCTGTGAGAGGAAACCAGAGTACCTGGAGAAAACCCACGCAAGCATGAGAAGAACATGTGAACTCCATACAGAAAGACTCAAGGTCTAACTGGGGATTGAACCCAGGACCTTCTTGCTGTGAGCTGTTGTGCTGCCTATAAAGTA
>NC_056510.1:18353438-18356382 GCF_014905685.2 Nematolebias whitei
ATATATATATATATATAGTATAATGCCAAAATTAATGGAGCTGTGCATCCAAAAATTAACTGTCTTGTCTAACCACATTGAACAAAAATATCAATGCAACACTTGTGTTAATAATTGTATACATATTTGTTTACAACTTATTGTGCACATTGACAAAGTATTAGATCCTTGAGGAAATGGGAGAAAAAACAAGTGTTATGTTTATTTATTTATTTATTTTTTTGTTCAGTGTATTATTCTACAAATCAACTTTTGCAACTTAAAGCAGAAAACAAAATAACATTTCATGATTTTTTTTTTAATGAAAAAAAGTATGTTTGAGTAACAAAACATTTGACCAGTGAATCAGTTCTGAGTTGTAGCTCTGTTCAAAAAATATTTTTAGTTCATGTAAAAAAAAAGAAAGAAAAGAATTATGATCATCCTAATTTCAGTACCACTGATGGATTTGCGTTGTCTTTTTCTGCTACATGTCGAGTCACGGGTGCGCCCTGCAGCTTCTTTTGTCATTTTCATTTGGAGAGAATGCAATGGTGCTGAGATCGCTAATCAGTGGAGCCACATATAGTTGTTAATGGCTCCAGCCATCATTGCAACCCTCCAGTTTAACCTTCATGAAGCCATGCTTTCATGGCTCAACTCAATAAACAAATGAAGTTGAAACATCAGATAATATTTGCTTCTAGTTTTATTCTAGTCTCAAAAGAATCCCTGTTTAGTAAATAATTAAGCACTGAAGAGAAATGCTGCAGCTCTGAGGGACAGAGTTCATCTCACAGGAATGTTGCCCACAAGGAAACTAATACCACACTGGTCAGAACCGAGGAGAATGAAATCTCCTTTGATGCTGAAAACAGCTCAGCTTAATTGCTGGCTCAGCTAGCATAATTTGAGCAGTGCTTTTAAATTTGTGTGTCCTCGGTCTTCGGCCTCCACAGTTGTGGTTCGGACTCGAAAGCAATTAAACTAATCACCCTGGTTACAGATACAGGTGTGCAGACCTCACACACACACAAAATGCAACTGCTCGCTTTCTCCTTGAAGTAATGGATGAGTTGGATGAGTCTTTGCCAGAGAACCGGGGTTCAAATTCCACCTAGGGTCAAACAGTGAACAAGTTGGAGAAATAATGTGCTTAATAAGAAACAACTCTACATCCTAAAATGGTAACAGTATTAATTACATTAGTATTTAGTCTTCCATCATTTATCACTACCCAGATTACTTCATCCTATTACAATTGTTTATGACCTTCAGGGGTTGACGCTACGTTTTCTGTTTCTTGTGGAACTTTTCTTGTGAAGGCTCGTTGGTTTCAAATGGTTTAAGGCCTTAATTCAAGATTGTTTTTAATATAATACTAATATTTTATAAATGAAAGCAATAGCTAAATGTTTAACGTTTAATAATTTGACTTACTAAGCTCGTGGGCACGAAGGGGGCTGGTGTTACACGTGGTCTGCGGTTGTGAGGCTGGTTGGATGTACTGCCAGATTCTCCGAACATGGACATTCCTGCAGTCAGCATGCCAATTACTGCTTTCTCTAAACTTGCAACGTCTGTGGAATTGTGCTGTGTGGTAAAACTGCACATTTTAAAGCAGCCTTTTATTGTGGTCAGCCTAAGGCATACCTGTGCAATAATCATGCTGTCTAAACAGCATCTTGATATGCCACACCTGCGAGGTGGATGGATGATCTCAGCAAATGAGAAGTGCTCACTATCACAGATTTACACACATTTGTGAACATTATTTGAGAGAGAAAGGTCTTTAGTGTACAAAGAAAAAGTCAGAGCTTTGAGTTCAGCTTGTGAAAAATTAAAGCAAAATAAAAGTGCTGTATTTATATTTTTGTTTAGTATACGTCTCTGTCTCTGGTCAACTCAGTCATGGTTTTGATAATGCAGCAAGTGAACCAACAGGGTTGAAAAGTGAGCAAATGGACAAATATGTGAAACTGGTATTTAACACATTGTTTGTTTAAACACGTTTTTATTAAAAATTGGCATATGATATTTAAAACATGAATAACAAATATAAATGTTCTGTTTTTACTTCTTTTTTTTTATTTGCTATATGTGAGAACCTAAATATATTTGAACATTCTTTTACATCTTAAAATACTAACATTATTAATCATATTTGAATTTTGTCTTTCACTATTTCATCAATAGATGATGTAAATAATGTTCCTTAAAGGAACAGGTCATGTTTTTGAAGTGGGGTTCTATGTCAACAGTCAGTATCTTACCTGCAGTAGATATAAAATCAAACATTCCACCTTTAGAAAACCAGGGAGAAATTCTCATAAAAGAGTTGAGCTAACAGCTGGGTCTGACCACAAAGTTGTTTATATAGATTTATGTGATTATTTGCAAGAGCAAAAAGCATCAGCAGCTAGCTGTAGCACTTTAAATGTTTCAGGGTTAGGCTTGGTTCTGCTCAATCTAGCTGTTAGCACCACAAGAATCAAACTTTATTTTACAACCTGAGGTCATTCAAAAGGCTTTCAACAACAGGTAAGATGATGTTTGCAGCTTTTCCACAGAACCCCGCTTAATTATCCCTTTAGATAACACTTTCACATTTATCAATTTGTTTGAAACTGTTCTTTTTTATCATGACCACCAAACAATCCATTCATTCATTCAGATAACACATTCAAAAATAGGCGGTGTTTTTTATCTTTTTAATTTTTGTTTTTTAATGAATACACAGTTGAAGCAGATAAATTCAGAATCATCAGAACTCTCACTTGTACACAGTTTACCAAGTTTGTAATTCATTTTACTGCTCTACAATCTTCAATTAATCCAGTTAATTTTATTAAAAGGACGAACTTTATCCTCAGGTTTTTAGTTCTTCTCTCTGCTGTTGTTGTTATTACAGGATCTTACAGTTTAAATATATATATATATATATATATATATATATATATATATA
>NC_056510.1:18356782-18380163 GCF_014905685.2 Nematolebias whitei
ATATATATATATATCATGTTTTATTTTGTATCCCAAAACTATACATCTAAACCTGTTTATATATAAGACAATGCTGGATACAAAAATCTGCCTGAGCCTGTGTGTTAAATACTTTAACACTGTTAAAAGCTGAGGTGAAACACATTTATTAGTCACTCGGGCCTTATCGTGAATCTGGGCCATTTTGCTCGAAGAGGGCGTGGAGTTCAACCAGATGTTGGTTTTTGTGACGTCTTGTTGAAAACCTCTAACTTTTGGTTTGATTTCCAGGACACATATGGTATATTTTACTCTGCTCTTTCCCATTCTTATTTATTTATACTTACCAATAAACACCTCAAGCAGCTAATGGCTGCACTGGTGTGGGTTTTTTGCAACAGCTCATCCCCTTCCTCCTCAACAGCTAGAAATAGAGTCATTATCAGCTGTTTATTGGAAACAAGACCTGCTGCTGGACCATACTGATTTAACAAGTCCTGAATCTATTAACTATAGCTGCCATGTTTTGCTGCCACCATGTGGCTAAAACAGTTTTGGTACAACTTTAAATATAATACTCTAAAGAGCATGTCAGGCGTTACTTAGCTGATACAAAAGAGGTTTAGAAGCACAGATTTGTGCAATAAATCTTCAAAAATCAACTGTGTAAGACTTCCTGTATGAGCAGCTTACAACAGCAGCAGTCTGTGCTGACCACAGTTTCCCTGCCTGTAGAGACAGCAGTAATGCACTGGGATGCCACAATCCCAGCTTGATGCCCATCAGTATTGAACTGGACACATCCCCATCAAAAGGCCAGCACAGCTCTGTTAGCCTCTTTGCGGACGACTTTTGTTTTTAACATGGATTTTTAGCAGACACTCTTTGGAATCTGCTTGAATGTAAATAAAACACAATGAGAGGTGAATTAGTTTCTTTACTTGTCAAGAGGAGGTTGTTGCTCGTCATTACTGTTGCCCAAATGTCTCGTGTATTGCAAACTTTTTAATATCTCCCACTGCCAATACTGAGTGTACAGTAGTTATATTAGTAATCATGTTAACCAGCTCCTCTTCAATTTTAGGTCACTAAAAACGCCTGCACTGATGCAACATATTTGTACAATACAGTAATTGTCAGAAATAATCCAGAATGTGTCCTATGTGTTCTGTTGCAGGTGATTTGTTTACAAAGGGAGGATCTGAACAGAGAGACGGCGTGCCCAATGCACCCCAGCAGCATCCATGGAGTGGAAGACATGTCCACACTTTCAGAGCTGCATGAAGCTGCCATCATGCACAACCTCTTTCTGCGCTACCAGAAAGACAACATTTATGTGAGTTTGAACCAGCGAGCATAACTGTGTTATGAACCAAGGGTCTGTGGGGCTGAATTTGTCTGCCTCGTAGGATTGCTTTCACAGCCGAGCTCTGAAGTTCCACTGCAATTGTGCAGGTTTTATTAAAATAATTACATGGGGAATTTTTGGAAATCCCATCATCTAATCTCATCTCGGGGGGTTTTACTTGTTCCGTCTCTCAGAATGATACAAATTTAACACAGTGACCCACAAACACACTTTCCAGAGACACTTTTCCCTAAAGAGCACGACTCAAACTGGATCAGTTGATCCTAAAATATTAGCAGCCTTATGCAAACATGGCCACACACAGAAATAGGAGAATATTACTAATGTAAGGTCATGTGTTTGAGGAAGGGTGAATCTTAAATCTGGTAGTGCTAGATAATTGTACAAGGTTGCTCAAAACAAGACACAAAGTTCTAAAAAAAAAACTACAGTTCACATATTTTGGTGAGGTTTTTGTGGCTAGATAAAGACAAATAAATATTGTCTCGAATGTACTTTGAACAATCTACGGTAGCTTAAACAGAGCCAAGACCAAAGTCAACTGCTGCCTCTTAATCAACTTTAGTCTCAGGGATTTTATAGTGCGTGCAAATGCTATTTTATTAATTTTTGCATCACACTGCATGGTTATTTTGCACAAATACAGTTCTGCTCACCGTTATTGGCATCCCATCGTGTTTTTGCACACCATTTACAATAACGTCAAAAATTTTAAGTTTTTATTCATTGGAACTACAAAGTAATACAACCAAAAAAAACATTGATTTTCAGCTTACAATATGTAATTTCAAGAAAAAAACTGAGAAAACCACATGGACAGTAATATTGGTAACCCTCCTTAATGTGGCAGCACTTTAGGCAGCGATGACAACTTCCAAACCTTTTTAGTAGCCCTCTATAAGATTTTTGCACTTCTTAGCTGGTAATTTCTCCCTCTCTTCTTTCGCAGTTTGTTTAGGCTCTTGAATGTTTGCAAGTTACTTTTCCCCAATGGCAAACTTCAGATGGTGCCAAAATTTTTTAGTAGGATTGAGATCACGACTCATTCCTGGCCATTTAAAACAGTATTATTTTTCTTTTTGAACCAATCCTGCATGCTTTGAATGTGTGCTTCAGATTTTTATCTTCCTAAAGGACCCATGACCTTTGACTCAAGCCAAGTCTTTTTACACTGGGTGGGCATTTGGCTCTAAAATCTCTTAGTACTTTTCCAATTTCATGATTTTTGTGATACAGTTAAGGCTTCCAGATCCAGATGCAGCAAAGCAGCCTCACAGCATTATGGATCCTCCACCATGCTTAGCTGTGGGCAGGGTTTTGTTTTCCTTGTGTGCTGCATTGCAGAATCTGTAAACAAAATGTTGGTGTACACTGCCAAAGAGCTCACGTTTTGTTTCATCTGTCTCCAGAACCTTTTCCCAGAAGGACTGATGTTTATCCATGGCAAAGATCAGTCGTTCCATTTTGTGTATTTTCAGTAACACTTTTTAGTGTGCGACGTATGGTACTTGTAGAAGCCACAACCCCAGACTGTTACAGATCGGCCTACAGGTTTTTGGATGTTTGATTCATTTTAAGGAGCTTTTCTACATTTTGTACCTAAACTTCATGGTGTACTTCATGGTATTGCAAGATTGCTGCCAGACGTGCAACAGCTAGCTCCTGCTATTACTATTAGTGCTCACAAATAGCCATAAAAGTCTGTATGTTAAACAATGTAATGTAAAGTTGACAAAAATGAAAAGGATTATAAAAAAAAGTGTTTGCATGAACCATTGTGAGTCACGATTGGTGCTGGTGAACCCAGTTGTGCAGGCAAGCAGGCAAGGACTCAGGATTTATATATAAAAATACAAGGTTTATTAACAAAACAAAAGAGCTGACAGGGCAGCAAAAACAAACAAGGATGGACAGGTGGTACTTATAAAACAGACAAGTCATCAACAGTGAGCAGTAGATAATGCCAGGACAAAGACTAACACAGAGACACAGACTTATACAGAGAGAAACACCAATCAGACAAAGTGAAGGCACCTGTGAGTGATCACAGATGCCAGGAGACAAAGACTGAAGATGCAGGACATAAACACAACACAAGATGGGGCTAGACACCAAAGTAACACCAACCCTGTAGAGACATAAACAGAGGATCAGGGAAACACAGACATGAACACAACACCAAGGACAAAAGCACAATTCCTACATTATGAATGTTTTAAAATTTAAGTTGTTTTAAGACCATTAGCTAATCTGTAGCTCAACAGTTTGATCAGATTTTTTTTAAATTCCAAACTGAGGTTGCATCATTCTACAATAAATTAGATATTAATTGTTCCTAAACTTTCCACAGAATCACTTTAAGGCTGACAGCTTCTCATATAAATTGCTAATAATTATTCTGCCAACTCATGACTGTACTTTTGTCTTTCATAAGCTTCTGTCTTCCTGTTTGCTTTCTCGTCTGTCATTTAACTCGTTTCATCATTTGTGTGTCGCTCAGACCAACATAGGTTCGATTCTTGCTGCAGTAAACCCGTATAAGCAGATAGCAGGCCTGTACGATGCTACGGCAGTGGACTTGTACAGCAAACACCAGATGGGGGAGCTGCCTCCTCACATCTTCGCTGTGGCCAACGAATGTTACTGCTGCCTGTGGAAGAGACACGACAGTCAGTGCGTCCTCATCAGGTCAGGACTTCTACTGTAAATACACTGTTCTGGAGGAACGTTGTTCATCAGGGCTGTGGTGACGATGAGGTCGTGCTTCCACTGATCTCTGTGTCTGTGCATCTTCAGTGGGGAGAGTGGTGCTGGGAAGACCGAGAGCACCAAGCTGCTGCTGAAGTTCCTCTCAGTGATGAGTCAGAACTCGTCCGGTTCACCTCTGTCCGAGAGGACCACCAGGGTGGAGCAGGCTCTCGTCCAGAGCAGGTACTGTCCTCCTCCCTCCTCCAAACGCTGACCTTCTGATGAGGCATTTACACCGACAACAAGCCAAATCACATTCTGCTCCATAAACTCATCCAGATGCAGGATCTGACAGCAGACCATTGTTTTTTTATGCTTTTTTATGTAGTTTCTGCAAGAATGCCTCTGCTTTTATCAGATTTTCTAGTTAGTTACCATCAAAGGTATTAGTTAATTGTTATCAAACAGTATTACTCCCTCAGATCTGTGGGCTTTCTTCCTCCCACCCTACACTCATCTTTTCCATACTTGAGGTGAATTTTCTTATGAGGCTTGTAGTGATGCATTTTCAATTCATTTTTGCATAAAAAAGAAAGTTTTGCAAAAAGACTCTTAGCTGAATAAATGTATTAAAGCTGCCTAAAGATTTAATTCATCTATTTTTTTTCACGTCAAACTAATATCATTTCCAATATATATTTTTTTCTATTTAATGTGTTGTTTGATTTCTTAATGTACATTTGTGCTTGAATATTATTATATTTGGTTAGTTTCAGAGTGGTTTTGTCTTAAAGAATGACTTTGCAAATATGTCCATTGGGAACCACAAAAGGTTTGGCAATAAATGATTTATGTTTTGGTTTTTGGCATGAAGTCGAGCTTGTTCTCGGTGCAGGTGAGCTGTCCCTTTTCTCAGATCCGGTGGTGAGTGGCTTTACCTCAGGTGGAGGAGCTCAAGTATCTGGACGTCTTGTTCACGAGTGATTGTAGGATGGAGTGGGAGATGGATCGACAGATTGGGACCTCATCCTCAGTAATGAGGGCGTTGCTTTGATTGGTTGTGGTAAAGAAAGAGTTTAACTGAAAGGGAAAGCTCTTGACTTACTGGTCTGTCTATGTTCCAACACTCACCTATGGTGATGAGGTTTGGATCAAGACCAAGTGACTGAAATGCGATTCCTTCATAGGGTGGACCTTTAGAGATGAGGAGCTCCGTCATCTGTTAGAAGCTCGGAGTAGAGCTGCTGTCCCTTCACATCGAAATGAATTAGTGGTTCGGGCATTTGATTAGGATGCCTCCTGGACGCCTCCATTTAGATGTTTCCTGGGTACGTCCCTCTGGTAAGAAGCCCCAGGGCAGACACAGATTTTGGAGCGATTGTGTATCTTCTCTGGTCTGGGAATGCCTCATGGTCTCGAGATGGATAATGTCACTGGAAAGAGGGATGTCTGGATTTCTCTCCTGGACTTGTTACTTCTGCTACCATACTTTGGAAAAACAGTAGAAGATAGAGCACCAAAGTCCATGCTCAATAATCCAGGTATAAAATCCAACAATGTCTAGTCAGGTCATCTGGACGTTTCTTTTTTGTGCTGAGACGTTTTGTCCGTCATCCAACAGACTTCTTGAATCATTTTTTGACTTCTTCAAAAAATAGAAGGTGGAGAATGTTTTTGGTATTTTTGCTCTTAATAGTTTTTTTTTCTGTCTTCAGTCCCATCATGGAAGCATTTGGGAACGCAAAGACTGTTTACAACAATAACTCCAGCCGCTTCGGGAAGTTCATTCAGCTGCACTTTTCACAGAACGGAAACATTCAGGGAGGCTGCATCATCGATTGTATCCTTCATAACGCAACTCAAAAATACTATGAAGAAGTATCAAAGTTCATGCTCAATAATCCAGGTAAAAAAATCCAACAAAGTTAAGGCAGGTCCTCTGGATAGTTTTTTTTTTGTTGACCCACTATGTGAAGGTGCTTTTAAGACTTGAGTTTGTTGTGGCTCCTCGGACTGATGAAGTCTTTTAAATGAAAAACGAAACGTTTCAACAAAAATAAACCGTCCAGAGGAACTGACTGAACTTTGTTGGATTATGAACAAGTGTTTTACACATAAGCTGATTCATTAAAACTTTTCAGTAATCCTTTAACTTTCAATCATCAGATTTGCTGGAAAAGGTAAGTTTGTCTTGTGCAGAAACTTTCAGACGTTTTGTTGTTTATTACCAACATTTAGAAAGAAACCTGTTTAGTTCTGAAGCTGTTTTCTAACGACTGCTTCTTTCCAAGAACCGTGTGGTTCGTCAGAATCCCGGCGAGAGAAATTACCACATCTTTTATGCGCTGTTAGCAGGGGCCGACAGAGACCACAGAGGTTTGTTCTTCCCGCATTTAGTTTCCAATCAGATGCTTTTTTTCAGTTCCTAACATTTTAAACAACTCTGTGTTTTATGGGGTGCCGTTTGAAAAGGTACACAGTCAACAATTAACAGCAATATTTAGTAATATTTTGGTTTATTTATAGCCTTTCTTGAGGAACAAAAAAAAGTTTTTTTTTCAAAGTCATATTTTCACCATGTTATTCATACATTGTCAAATAAATGTTATAGTTTCAAACTAAATATTTAATTTACAAGCTAAATATTTAGTTACAAACTAAATACTTAACTTGCAAGTTGAATATTTAGTTAGTAAACCAAATATTTAGATGTAAATTAAATATTAAATTTCCAAGCTAAATATTTATTTTCAAAACTAAATATTTAATTTCCTAACTAAATATTTATTGTCCAAGCTAAATATTTAATTTCCAAACTAAACATTTATTTTCTAAGCTAAACATTTAATTTCCCCAAAAAAATATTGAATTTGCAGACTAAATATTTTACTCAGACCTAACTATTTAGCTTGCAAGTTAAATATTTAGATCCGAGTTAAATATTTAGTTAACAAATTAAATCTTTAGTTTAGGAATTAAATGTTTAACTTATAAATTAAATATTTAGTTTGGAAATTAAATAAGTGTCTTGGAAAGTAAATATTTAATTTATGCTTAAATATTTAGTTTACTAACTAACTTGCAAGTTAAATATTTAGGTCAGAGTTAAATATTTAGTTAGAAAATTAAATGTTTAGCTTAGAAATTAAATGTTTAGTTTGTAAATTAAACATTTAGTTTGGAACTATGACATTTATTTGACAATGTATGAATAACATGGTGAAAATATGACTTAGAAAAAAAAAAGCCTTTTTTTCTTATTAAAGGATAAATAAACCAAAATATTGCTGTTAATTTTTGACTGTGTAACTTTCCAAACGGCACCCCATATATTTTTAAGTGTTGATTTCTTGTGTCTGCTTAATGTTCCAGAATATTTTTTTTACAGTTAGATGACTATTTCTTGTGGATTGTTGGATTTTTTTTCCCATTACTTTGTGTTGCAGACTTGTACCTCTTGTCTGAAGGTCCTGAGTCGTATCACTACCTGAGCCAAGCAGGCTGCGTACAGGATGGTAGTCTGGATGACAAGCAGCTCTTCAACAGTGTGATGGTGAGGAGGATGTTTCACCCCCAGAGGGCATTATATGCCTTCACAACAAATAATATCCAAAACCCATTAAGTCCAACTTCCAGAGAACTCACCAGCCATTTGGGAAATATTTTAGTCAACTATATCATGTTGCTTTTTATGAGCATATTTCAAATTTTATCATAGTCCATTAACATTTGTTTTTCCAAGGGGGAATTTTTTTCCAGCTGAAATCAAGTCTTGAACACATTTATTGTGTTTGAAGAGTCCCAACTGTGATCGTATCTGCTTTATTTTTCAGGAAGCTCTTAAAGTGATGGCATTCACGGAGGAGGAGATCAGAGATGTGTTCAGGCTCCTGTCTGCCGTCCTTCAAATGGGCAACATTGAGTTCATGACGGCCGGTGGAGCTCAGATCACATCAAATGGAGGTAAAATGACGGAGGCAGGAACAGATTTACAGCAATCAGAGAGTTGGAGCTACACTGATGGAGGTGTTGCATAAAGCAGCGTGGATCCATCTGTGTGCTTCATCCTTGTAATTTTTTATATGATGTCTCTGATACAATATTCCTGACTGAATGTGGCATCTGCAGCACATTGTCCAAAGCCTTGTTTACAATTTTACTTTGTACAGTTTTATATAGATTTATATAGAATCTGTGCTTATTTTCAAGCACAAATAGCAGCAGTGGCAGCTATGGGGTAGAGGTGGGCAGCCAACCTGCGACCTGAAAGTCCCAGGTTTGATCCCCAGCCATTCCCACATGCCGTGGTGTGTCTCTGAGCAAGACATCTACCAGCAATCCCTAATTGCTCCCCGGGTGCTTACATATCTGCCCACTGCTCCACCTGGGTGTATCCCTGGGTTAACTAATTTCGCCATTGTATGGGAATGATGATAACACAGCACTTTATCTGCAGCGCTTATAATTTATCCTGTGAAACTTAAAGCAATAAATCTTATTTCTGCAAGAATAAATGTGTAATAATGAAGGTTTATAACAAAACTCTACTTTTAAGACTATAGCAGTTCACGCAGATTAGCAGTTAGATTGCCCGGGCTGACGGCTAATCGTAAACTGAACTTTATTTCACCAAAACAAGTTATCTAAAGCAGATAAGATATTTTTCATTCATAACCTCACCATTGAACCCCTCACCAAAAAACTTTGAACTACACCTCAGAAGAAATTGCCACTAAAATCATAAACCGTTTTTTTAAAAAGTACTTTGGCCTGTAAGAGCAAAAATGCCCAAACACAAGATTACAATCTCATTGTTAGCATCCAGATTTAAGCTAAAAATACATTATTTTATATTTGTTTTTAATCTAAATGGAACTTCACTGCAAAAACAAGAAGTGTTCGAGAACATGTTGCACATGTGGTATTAAAACTGTGTAGAAAAAAAATCTAGAACTACGGTGTGTTCGCTCAAAACAATGGCGGTATGTTCCTCGTGATGTTGCACTCAGCTTGTACGCCCGAGTTTGATTGACTTTGCATGAGCAGAAAAAGCTCGGAACAGGCTGTAACATGAACCTAAGGCTCCTTTGTTTGCGGTGTCTGACCTGGTTTCTGAAGAACCTGTCAGTGACTGCAGAACTCCATGGCAAAGAAGAGGTTCCTCTGGACTGTGCTGGATCACGGTCTTTATGTCTGACCTGTTGTCTGGCTTGGGTAGAAATTAACTATTAGGTCCTGCTTTACTTGTACATACACTGCAGTGTACATGTGTGTGTTTCAGTGGTCAGTAACGTCAGCGAGCTGCTAGGCTTGGACTCCTTCCAGCTGTCAGAGGTGTTGACCCAGCGCTCCATGATCCTCAGGGGGGAGGAGATTTGCTCCCCCCTCACCGTGGAGCAGGTAACAACACATCCAGCCTCACAGATAACACTGGAAGCTTTCCTGTTAGTATTCCCAGAGTTCAGTGTACATTCTTAGGATTGGATGAAAGGGAATCTGTGTATTTGCTG
Source organism: Nematolebias whitei (assembly GCF_014905685.2). Classification (NCBI taxonomy): domain Eukaryota; kingdom Metazoa; phylum Chordata; class Actinopteri; order Cyprinodontiformes; family Rivulidae; genus Nematolebias; species Nematolebias whitei. Next base: position 18,366,329 of record NC_056510.1, read on the forward strand.
TCCCCTATCCTCACTCCTCGCCCTGCTTTCACACACACAAACACACACGCACACACACACATAGAGTCTTTCTGTGCTGCCCTACACCACATGTCTCTCCAGATCCCTTGCGTGACTCCCAGTCATTTCCTGCTTTTTGTCTGCCAGATTCCAGGCACAATAAACCATCGTGATACTGATCTGAGTCAAAAGCACAATGAACCCAGTGGCTAGGGGGGGTGAAGTTCGAGTCTTCTCCCCTGGAATCAGTGCAACCGACAGCCACCAAGACGCTGGCATAATAAGTCACTCGTGTGACTGTCTGTGTTTCAAATTTCCGTGCTGTCGTCTGTAATTCCTGTGAACATTTCTCAAGTTGTCATTTGCATGTGGTACCCCGTCCAGCACATGCCACAAGCACAGTCTGACTCGTGACACAGTCATTTCTTGGCCGAGCTGGACCTCCTTGGCCCACTCACGACCATAAATGTCAGTGAATGTGCAGCACAGACCTTTATTATTATCACAAAGACACGAAAGCCACAAGAAAGCTTTTCATTAGCAGACAAAGAGCTCGTACTGTCACTCTGCTGCTGCTCGTTGTGCCTGGCCTTTGAAGCAACTTGTCTGTTAAAGGAGTTTATTATTCCAGTCCTGGAGTCTGCAATAATGACTTCTTCTCACAAAATGGCTTCGGGGGTCATTCCCCCCTTGCACTGTCTCCTTCAGTGGACCCCACGCCACAGCCGTCTCCCCCGCACTTTTTAGTCCACGCCATCGTAGGACAAACGGCCATTCTTCTCACCCCTGTGACGAAGACTCTGGAGCCACCATTGCGCTCCACACCCGGTAGCGGCACAAAGCATGATGGATTGCTCAGAAATGTCCGGCAGCATTGTTGCTCCAAGTGCAGCGCACACCGACACATTTGTTTAATGTTCAGCTCAGGGACAATACCTGTGGAGGAAGTGGAGCCGTCAAGATCAGACTCTTTATAAAACGTGCACAAATGATGTTTGGCTGAAAGCATGAGGGAAATCAGGTTTGAGTTTTAACTGTTGGGGGGAAATATGCACACACAATTTCATTAAAACACCGTATTTTTCGGGCTATAAGGCGCACCGGATTATAAGGCGCATTAAGGGAAACCTTATTGAGTGCCTTATAGTCCGAAAAACACGGCAAGCTTGATTTGAACTTTTGAAGTCAATTCGATTCAAGATGGCCACCTTAGCTAACACAAATAAGGCTATATAACTCAATCAGTTTGACAGATGCTGATCTAGATTTTAGGGAGGATTGCTTGTAAGATGGCCTAAAATTTATAATTATATGGTAATACTTTACAGTAAGGTACACAAAATTTGAATAACTACTAGGGAACGCCTCAGGAATGAATCAGGAACAAATGAGGAGTTAATAGGTAGTTAACCAGTACTTACTGGGGAACACACAGCCAAGCCTTATTAGGGGACTACTGGTTAGTTACCTTGTAAACAAAGAGGAACTAATCAAGAACTAATGGGTAGTTACCAAAGAAAATAAAGAGGAACGCATCAGGAGCTAACGGGTATTAAAATCAGTAATCACTAGGAAACAGGTTTTTGACAAGTACGAGCTGTGACCTCACTGGTGCAGAGTTTATTCAGAACCACATGGAGAATTTCTCCTTTGTTTCTGTGGTAACAAACCAGTAGTCCCTGAATAAGGCTTGGCTGTGTGTTCCCCAGTAAGTACTGCTTAACTACCCATTACTCCTGATTCGTTCCTTTTTGGTTTTCTTGGTAACTACCCATTAGTTCTTGATTAGTTCCTCTTCATTTACAAAGTAACTAACCAGTAGTCCCCTGATAAGGCTTGGCTGTGTGTTCCCCATTAAGAACTGGTTAACTACCCATTAGCTCCTGATTTGTTCCTTAGGCGTTCCCTAGTAGTTAATCAAATTTTGTGTACCTTATTGTAAAGTGTTACCAATTAATTTTTTATTAACTATTTTGATGTGCAAGATCTTCTAGGAATGTTGATGAAAGGCTAGAATAATTGTGATTAAAATGTTCAACACATTTCTGAGTTTTATAAATTTGTCCATTTTTTCCTCAGTATTTTCATTAAACTTTCCATCATACTTTTGTGATCTTTGTATTTTTCTGCCAGATATATACAACACTTCTGGGTCATGCACGGTTCTTGTCTCTTTATGCAGCAAATCTTAATTTATTGTACTGTGTGTTAAAAAAGACGGAAAATAAAGCAATAAAAATCCTGAAAGCATGCGGTTTTATTATCCTCAAGTGCTTTGTTTTAGCTGGATTATTTTTCTAAGAGAAAACCCGCCTGGAGTGCATCACTCCTCAGATATGTCGATGACAAACAGAGTTGTGTGTTGTGTCAACAGACAAGAGACAGACGCTGAGACAACACGCCTCTGTCTCCGAACCACTATTTGTTTTATGGACCCGCTGATGAGGCCTCACACAGCGTCAATCAAACAAATCAGTGTTTTTAATTGCTTTCACCACCATCTGAGGACTAATTAAATGTGTTCTGTGCTGATATATGTCCTGCATTTCGACTAGTGTCTGCAAAGTTTTCTCTTTTCTATTACCCGTGCATTACACGGTCTCCATGGCGGTCTCTTTCTGTTATCTCTCTGTTATCTTCTGCAGGCATTAGATTCGCGGGACTCCATTGCCATGGCGCTTTACTCGCAGTGTTTTTCCTGGATCATAATGAGGATCAATCAGAAGATCAAAGGGAAGGACAACTTCAAGTCCATCGGCATCCTGGACATCTTCGGCTTTGAGAACTTTGAGGTATAAGCACAATTCAGGGGAAAAAAAGTCCGCACCTGCGGCCTGTAAACTTTCTTGTCTGGACCAAAACTTGGTCCAAAACTGGACTGCACAACTCAAGATCATTTAAAGAAACTTCATATTATGTAATGTCACTAGATAGAGTGTCACATGCATGTTTCATCAACCCAGATTCAAGGTCAAGGTCAAATGTAATACAAGACTTTTGCTTGCCATTGCTATAGATTAAAGTAAGTTTGTTGTTGGGTGTGTAATGGGCTGTATGTGGTATACTTGTTATTTTTCTTCCCTGCCACTTCTTCTTACTGGTTTAAGAAAATCTGGAAGAACAACACACCCCGACAAGTTATTGTCAAAATTTAAAACTAATTTTGACAATACCACTAGATTGTTTTTAAATTGCAGTTTTAAATGATAACGTAATGTGTTTGAATAAAGATAAATACATTTGTTAGACCTTGTTAGGAACAGCAGTTAATGTCATGGTATGAGTAGCTTTAAATCTGTCGCTTTTGGCAACGTTTGCTCTAATATTGATTTTGCTCGGGCCAATAAGCTTAGTGTATCGGAGAGGCAGAGGAGCACAGCAACAATAAAGAAATCGAATACAACATCAGGACGTCCAAAAAAGCTTTCAGGCTCAATGTTAAAGTATTTGATGACAAAGACAAATGAACGTTAGTAGCAGCCAACAACACTCGTCTCATTACTCTATTTGCTAAATGGAGAAAAAAGTTTTCCCTTGAATAAAATCCATGTAAAAAAATAATTTTTTAATCCTGTTTGCCAAGAAAAAAACTGAAATCTGGTCTGAAGCTTTAAATGATATATTATACCATACCATACCATTTTATTTATAGAGCACTTAAAACAGCGACAAGGCCAACCAAAGTGCTGTACAGACAGAACAACAGGTAACACACAAAGCAAAATACAAAATGAAGTATTATTATGAACTATTTACAATTTTATGTTCAATCTTAATTGTCTGCATGGAACACAAAAAACATAATTAATATAATATAATATTGGGCTTATTTTTATTGTTTGTTTGTTTATTTATTTATCAGTCTAGCCATCCATCCATCCATCCATTATCTTTACCCGTTTATTCCATTTTGGGTCACGGGGGTCGCTGGTGCCCATGTCCAGCAATCACTGTGCGAGGGGCGGGGTACACCCTGGACAGGTCGCAAGTCCATCACAGGGACACATAGAGACAAACGAGACAAACAAACATTCACTCTCTCACTCACACCTAGGGACAATTTAGAGTTACCAATCAGCCTAACATGCATGTTTTTGGTCTGTGGGAGGAAACCGGAGCACCCGGAGAAAACCCACGCATGCACGGAGAGAACATGCAAACTCCACCCAGAAAGGCCCCTGGACCGGGATTTGAACCAAGGACCTTCTCGCTGAGAGGCAGCAGCTCTACCAGTTGCGCCACCGTGCTGCCTCAGTCTAGCCATACTGAAATAAATTAAAGATAAGTTTTTATTTTGAAGACGCATTTCTTTTGCAGCCTGATGGAAAAATTCATTTTCTCTAAAGGTGTTTAAGAGCATCCATCAGGAAATGTAAAAAGTTAAACTTAGTTCAAACCTTCAGGTATATTGTTACGATATGAGGATATGACGCTTGATCCCTTCAAACAGAAGCACTTATCCGAAGCGAGCTGTAAATTTACAATGTGGGGCTTCTTTTTCTCTTCTTCCATCCTGCAGGTGAACCGGTTCGAGCAGTTCAACATCAACTACGCCAACGAGAAGCTCCAGGAGTATTTCAACAAGCACATCTTCTCGTTGGAGCAGCTGGAGTACAACAGGTCAAACCATACACGCGGCCTCGTTTTATTTACGTCTGATATGCATCTAAGACTGTTCCACAGAAAGATGGGGCTGTTAGTTAAGGGGAGGTGGGTCTAGTCACGGCAAAAAATAAAAAATAAATAAAACCCACCGGGCTCAGTTCTGGAAGACCAACAGCCTGGACACGGCTCATTTCATCACGTGTGATGCTGGATAACACAGCCATTGTGTCGTCTGCGTGTTTATTTTTGTATATATACATGGTGTGTGTGTGTGTGTCATCACAGGGAGGGGATCCAGTGGGAAGCCATAGACTGGATGGATAACGCAGAGTGTCTGGATCTCATAGAGAAGGTAACGCAGTCAGACCGTGAAAGAGCGAAACCATCCCTGGGGTTCTGACCACTAACCACCAGCCGAAGCGGGCTGACCCAGACGCCACACTGTGCTTACACCGACTCCCCTCTCCGACTCTATCATTATATAGTCTCAGTTTGCGCGTTGTTTAAACAGTAATGCACACCAGTCAGCGGTTCGAGGTCTGGTTGAAATAAAGCATGACAACAATTTGTTATTTTGCCCACCAGAGTTATAAATGATGTCGAGCCATTACAAAGACTGGCCTGGGCTCCCAAAGAAAACATAAAAAACATACTTTTACTGCTTTATCCTATTTATTTATGCACATTCTTGTGATTTTTTTTGTATATTCTTATGTTACTGTTGCTACATTAATGGGGTTTTATAACTGTAAACATGTGACTCTGAGCATCTCCATACACGAAGGGCTTCTTTTTCACAAATACAGGACAAAACTGATTTACGTTGCTGTTTCCTGCTTGTATTGTTCTAATACAAGCTGCCAGATGTGGGATTACAACTAGTTCTGTCATGACTGCGATGAGCTTCACCCTCTTTCTTCCGTCTGTCTCCCCCTTTAGAAACTGGGCATGTTGGCTCTTATCAACGAGGAAAGTCGCTTCCCCAAAGGCACAGACTACACCCTTCTGGAGAAGCTCCACAGCCGACACGCAGTGAGTCCACACAATGAAAACCTCTGTGTCGCCCTCGTCGGTGCAGCAGCACACTCTAACCCTCAAAGACACTCGTAAAGCAATAAATGAATGACCCATATCTGATAATAAAGAGTTAAACATCATTCCTGGCAGGTGTGCTGCAGCTTGAACACGCCCTCTGTGCGCTCTCACACACAACAATGCTGAAATGTGATCAGCCATTCTCCAGGTCTGATCAGCTTTGTGTGGGAGAGAAAAGAGTGTTTTCTATGGCTAATAACAAAACAACAACACCAACAAGAAAACTTATTATAGGAACCACCTGACCTTTCCCCCGGGTGTTGAGCTCTGACAATCAGAGGAGCGGGGGTTCGATTCCCAGCCTCTGCAGTGCGTGGAAATGTCTTGAGCAAAAAACTGAACCCCTCGTTGTCCACTAATACGCTCATCAATGTATGAGTGAGAATGTAAACATGCAATTTATCATATATTTGAACACTTTTAGTAAGAAAAACTGACTTCTACAAATAAGAGAATATTGTTTAAGATGTTGTTTTTGGTGTACCAGTGTAAACTTTACAAAGAAAGTAAGGAAGAAGGGCTCTCCTAACCCTTGGCCCTTATTTTGAAGTCTCCAAAAGTTTTCTTTGTGACATAGGAAACCTCCATCATGTAAACATTCTATCAACTGTAGCATTTCTTAAACGTCTCTTATCAAACCTGCAGCTGATTTTGATGCTCCTTAGAGAAAAAAAAAACATATATATACCAAATGAGACACACCAAACCAAATATTACTGTGGTTGTCGAAACACTATTATTAGAATATTTTTGTGCTCAATAAGGATAACTGAAAATAATACCAAGTGTAATGCAGCTGAATACATCAGATTAAACATTAGAATGTGTTTTATGTATCTGGTTTGCTTTAGCTCGACTCTGTTAGCATCAAAACTTGATCAAGCACAGTAAAGTTTGATGCTTGAGAGGAAATGTTGATTTTTTTTTTTTTTATTTATATTTTGATGTTGTTTAGGTCAACCAGACTGCCCCCTACTGGTGCAACATGGATACTTCAGCATCTTTGTTAGAATATCTGCTTTTCTTTTTTATATAAAGACTGTGAAACTATTGTAGTTGTATTTCTTTGTGAGAAAATAAACTATAAAGGGAAAAGTTTTCAGATTTAGCTAAACTCAAACATTAAAGAAGAGCTCGTAGCCAGCGGAAAGTATTTTGTTGTCAGTAATAATTAGTTACAGCCTCAAATATCAGTAAGTTATCTGTTAAATTATCAGAAAATTTGGGAAACATATATTTATTATGTTAAAAAAAAATTCATAATATATTTTTTCTTTTTTTCACCAGGCAAACCAGTACTATGTGAAGCCCAGAGTGACCGACAACCAGTTTGGCATTAAGCACTATGCTGGAGAGGTGAACAAAAACACTTGTACACACACACACACACACACACACCGGTTTCTTTCTCTTCTTTTAGATTAAATGCTCATGGAAGTGAGTCGACTTGGATGAGCAGAAGCCCTTTCTCTGCCAAAACTCTTCTGCAAGATGTTAATGTCTCACCCCTCCTCCACCATCCTTTTTCCTGAGTCAGGAGAAACCGTTTCACCGTCATCATCTTGCTCCTTTGCTTACATGACAACAGGATTTACTCCTGGAAGAAGGAAAGGGCAAGGAGGCAGTCAGGGCAGAGGGAAGATATGGGTCGGATGTGATTTAGGTCCAGCGGGATCTGGCTTCATAATGAATGGCTTTGTGGTACCTGTCTGGGACAAGGTCCCCTCAGTTTGATGCAGCAGCTCCGTCACGAGACTGGCAGGGATAGTTATGCTAATGACCCGGTTCAGAGAAGACGGACCGTTGTCCCTCTTCCCTTCACTTGCCTCTTAAGCAAAAGTTCAGATCTCTTGAAGTGGGGTTCTGTGGAAAGGCATTGCAGTTCAAACATCCATTATTTTACTTATTGTGGATAGCTCTGTGTGAAGAAGTAGTTCAATTGTGAAGAAAATGACAAGCTAATGGCTAGTCAGAGCATGGTCAAGAGACAAAAGAGGATCGTCGCCACCTTAGCTACACCCGTAGTTGTTAGTTCACTAGTTCAACAATATTTAGTTGTAGAGATTAAGAAAGAAAGACAGATTTTTTTTTTAAACATAAAAAGAAATTGGGGCTTTTATTCATACAGATTAGAGTAAGAACACTGAGCGATATCCTATTGAAGTTCAAGTTCAAGACAAGTTTATTGTCATTTACATCACATGTGGTACATGAGATGGAATGAAATTACAGTATGTGCTCAGGGTCCCAGTTACACCCAACAATAACAAAAATATGAAGTGTAAAATTAAAAGGTCATATAAGGATCTAAGATATACACTAAAAAGAGAAAGAGAGCCACAAGTTTATCAAAAGTGGGAATATAAATCATTTAAAGCTGATCTCGTATTGGGATCGACCTATCTACCTGGAGCTCATTGGCTATTTTTCAAAACTCTAGGCCAAATTTTTTAAACACGTTTGTTTATGGATCTGTGAAGGCGTGTTTGTAGCAAAATGTTTCAGTTTGGACTTTATAAAGCCGTTTAACCATTGGAAATAAACATAATTAAAAGCTCATGCTTACATAAACTGGTCAATTTTGCACACAGACACGTTAGAGTGGAGTTGTTTTGTGTCTAATTTCTTTTTTTTTTTTTTTTTTTTTGGAGAAGGCAGATCCACAGAAATTCTTGTTACTGTTGATAAAGGTGTTCACACAGACACGTTCTGCTGTGCTCTGTTAGGCCCTGAGGTGATTTTTTTCCTGCAAAACCTCATTTACAGTCACTATAAATCACTCATGTCATGTGTACATATGTAAGATTGATGGACTGTAAAGATAAAACAACTTTATTCCTGAGTAATTCCTCTCCAATTGAAGAACATTTATGACTACTTGGCATTAAAACCACACTAAACTTTTCAGAATCAAACATATGGATATTTAAGATACTTGCCTTTATGCTCTTTTTTACATCTTGTATGATACACGTGTATTTTCTTTAAACCTGTGAAGGTGTTGTATGATGCGCGAGGAATCTTGGAGAAGAACAGAGACACCTTCAGAGATGACATTTTGTTTATTCTCAAAGACAGCAGGTGAGCACACGTCCTCTTTACTCTGTACTCACCTGCGCACCATTCAGCTCACAGGAATATGTTACTTTAATTACCTCTAACTTCATTTGTCCTCAGGCTGGATTTCATCTACGACCTCTTTGAACGTGTCGGCAGCAGAGGTGGAGACGAGACTCTAAAGATGGGCACAGCTCGCCGTAAGCCCACCGTCAGCTCTCAGTTCAGGGTAAGACATGGCACATGTCCTAAATAACGCTTTTATAGAAGATGGGTGATGGGCTGGAGGGGGAAATGCCGTTGTAAGCCAGGCGGTGGGTGGAGGAGGGGATACTAACTTCAGTGTGGAGAGAACGAGGATTTGGCAGGCAGCCCTGGCATATGCAAGTTCAAAAATCCAGGGGATTAGAGCTGCTGGCTGGGCAGAGAGAGGAGACCAACCAGGGGCCAATCACACTTCGATCTGTCAGAAAGAAAACCAAAGCAGAGGAAGTCTGTGAGGTTCAAGGGCCCTCTAAGTGTGTATGTGTACATGTATGTTTCATATGTAAGGGGAAGAAAGTAAAAAAATATGTCAGCTTTTTAAAGATGGACTTTTAAGACATTAAAAATCCTATTTGGACAAGTAGTGATTAGGCCTGTCGCAATAATCAATAAATCAATTAATTGCATTATAAATGAAAATGATCGGCTTCATTATTTCATTTATCGGCTTTATTGTTTCTTCGTCTTTCTCTTTCCGCTGAAGACACTGGATGACAAAAGGCTCAGCCCTGGTGCTCTTCATTGACCCCTCCTTTTCTCTTTAAAATCTATTTTAACCGTCCAAAATCATGTTTTTGGATCGTTAAAAGCAGCTAAGCTGAGAAGCTAAGCTATGAGCTAAGCTAACAGGCCGACCGCTGGAAAAAAAACTCTGTCTTGTCGAAACTCCAAAATTCACGGTTGAAACCTGTGCCTTTGTCTAAAAAGTTGTTTTTCTCTGCAAAAAGAAGCTGAGAACTTGTTTACTGTTTTTTTTTTTTATTAAATGTGTTGTGTGAAAAATGCTATGCTAAAGAGCTCAAACCACAAGCGTCCGCCATTTTGAGAATCGAAGAAAGACAGCCCATGTCACGTCAAGGGGGCTCCCTCCCATTTTTCTTAAAGAGACACGCTGCTCACTCCCTCACTATCCATCCTTCGGTTCAAACAGTCTTATACTGCCATTCGGCGGTCGAAAAAAGGTATTAAACACAAAAATTAACAATTTCTTCTTAAATTTGACAATATTACTAATTATTGTCAAATTTCAAACAATATTATCGTTTATCGCAATAATTTCTGAGACAATTAATCGCCCAGCAAAATTTGTTATCGTGACAGACCTAGTAGTGATAAACGGTTACATGGCAATGGCCTCATCACCCTGTGGGGGTATATTTTATGTTTGTTTGTTTTTGTTGGTGACAAGGCTGGAAGACAAGCGAAAACTAACAAAGGCAGAAAATCTTGAGTTTTGTGCCTTTAGTGGCTTTACATATTAAACAAAAAACTGAGATAATAATATGTTGACAACAAAATGTGTGGCTTTTATTTTGTTGATCTTTGACCTCTTTCGGCTGCTGTGCTTCAGGACTCTCTTCATTCCCTGATGGCCACGTTAAGCGCCTCCAACCCTTTCTTTGTGCGCTGCATCAAACCAAACATGGACAAGGTAAGTCATGCAAATTTACTTGCACGTGCACGCTGAAAGGTCTGTAACCCTGCCAGGTTGTGTCAAGGTCGCATGTGAAATTAAGCCTCCTTGGTGCTATTCATAGCTCTGATTGCTCAGAGATAATATGTGCTTGTGCTGTTTCTCTGCTCTTGTGATCCTAACAACTAAAACTAGCAATTCATCTCTATTTACTGCAGATATTTATTACTGGTATGCAAGACTCTAATTGTACTTTCTCCAAGTAAAGCACTACTGGTACATACAAACACATTCCTACCACTATAGCTTCTTTGCCAAAGGTGAGAGGTCACTGCTGGCTGCCCCAGCTATGGTTGATGCTCCACTGATCAGGCTGCGTCAGTGGAATGTCGAGATAAGACTGCAGCGGGTTTTTTATTTGTGGTGCAGCCAGCAAGGCGTGCATTTGCCCTCGTCGTCTGCCTTGCAGCTCAAGATGGAACAAGCAGAGGAGATTTGACTCCTCATGTCTGACATGCTTGGTCCTCTGACATGCATGCAAATAAAACCACACAGACCCACGCATGGCAGCAGCGTGTTTGTGTGATTTACGTGCACCTGGGTTTCTCAGAAAAGGGGACGACAAATCAACATGCTGTCCCCCTCCACTCCCTGTAGCCACCTAAATCCTCTTGCTAAAGAGCAAAGTTCAGAGCTCAGCAGGCAGCATGTTTACATGTGTTTAATCATGAACGCGGACACATGCAAGCGAGCGAGTTTCCACGCCCAGGAGCATTAGGCTGCAATTAGACCGACACGTAGAAAAATGCCGGGGTGTCGTGCGAGGCTTATCCAGCGCTGTGCACCCTCCGTTTGACAAATGGTGGACCTGAGGGATTAGGCAGCCTGCAAAGCAAAGGTGGCAGACATCACAGGTCATCTGTGATAAGTTATGCCAGAGGATTGTTGGTAACAACGCAGCTGAAGATTCCAGGAAAAAAAAAAAAAAGAAAAGGCCTACCCGGGCTGCCAAATGTCTCAGGTTTCCCACTGATGGTGTTTGCCTTCCCTTTTAGAAACCTGATTGTTAATGTAAAATGATAGAGTTCTCCGTGGTAATTTAACCTTTTTTTAGTTCAGGTTAAGCTTGACTCAGCAGAGGGCCTATTTGAGTAGGTGTGCCTGCAGTGTTTCACTGTCTCATAACCTCCCCCAACTGCAGTGAAGAAGAAAATACCAAACTGTAGTTAAAACACCAAATGTTTACATCCAATGCACTACGATTTTTAAATGTGTCTCACTTGCTGTTTTTCATGCCATAGATTCAAACTAAGATCATTCTATGTTAAAAAATGACACTTGTAGTCGTTAAAACTGAAAATAACCCACAATCAGGCAGAGATGTGTTGTGATTTACTCACGGCTACTGCCACATCAGATGTTATCTCAGTATCTGCAAAGTTCACACTTATGGACATTTTTGTTCAAGTTTGATTAATAGTGAATGACAAAGCTTTGTATATATTGTATAATGTAATGATTGTTCCATATTTAATCTACTGTATTGAAGTTTGGGGAAAAGCATGCAAAACAATTACAAACCCTATTTTTATTTTACAAAAAAGAGCTATAAGAATTATTAGTAGGAAGTGCTATGGTCACCCAACAAATACACTACATTGCCAAAAGTATTTGCTTACCCATCCAAATTATCAGAATCAGGTGTTCCAATCACTTTCATGGCCACAGGTGTATAAAGTGAAGCACCTAGGCATGCAGACTGTTTTTTACAAACATTTGTGAAAGAATGGGTCGCTCTCGGGAGCTCTGTGAATTCCAGCGTGGAACCGGTAGGATGCCACCTATGCAACAAATCCAGTTGTGAAATTTCCTTGCTCCTAAATATTCCACAGTCAACTGTCAGCTGTATTATAAGAAAATGGAAGTACTTGGGAATGACAGTAACTCAGCCATGAAGGGGTAGGCCACGTAAACTGATGGAGCGGGGTCAGCGGATGCTGAAGTGCATAGTGCGAAAAGGTCTCCAACTTTCAGCAGAGTCAATCACTACAGACCTCCAAACTTCATGTGGCCTTCAGATTAGCTCAAGAACAGTGCACAGAGAGCTTCATGGAATGGGTTTCCATGGTCGAGCAGCTGCATCCAAGCCATACATCACCAAGTGCAATGCAAAGCGTCGGATGTAGTCGTGTATAGCATGCCGCCACTGGACTAGAGCAGTGGAGGCACGTTCTCTGGAGTGATGAATCACGCTTCTCCATGTGGCAATCTGATGGACGAGTCTGGGTTTGGTGGTTGCCAGGAGAACGGTACTTGTCTGACTGCATTGTGCCAAGTGTAAAGTTTGGTGGAGGGGGATTATGGTGTGGGGTTGTTTTTCAGAAGCTGGGCTTGGCCCCTTAGTTCCAGTGAAAGGAACTCTGACTGCTTCAGCATACCAAGACATTTTGGACAATTCCATGCTCCCAACTTTGTGGGAACAGTTTGGAGCTGGCCCCTTCCTCTTCCAACATGACTATGCACCAGTGCACAAAGGAAGGTCCATAAAGACATGGATGCAGAGTCTGGTGTGGATGAACTTGACCTGCACAGAGTCCTGACCTCAACCCGATAGAACACCTTTGGGATGAATTAGAGCGGAGACTGAGAGCCAGGCCTTCTCGTCCAATATCAGTATGTGACCTCACAAATGCACTTCTGGAAGAATGGTCAAAAATCCCCATAAACACACTCCTAAACTTGTGGACAGCCTTCCCAGAAGAGCTGAAGCTGTTCTAGCTGCAAAGGGTGGACCGACGTCCTATTGAACCCTATGGATTAGGATTAGGAATGGGATGCCACTTGAGCTCAAATGTGAGTCAAGGCAGGTGAGCGAATACTTTTGGCAATGTACTGTATATTTCATCAGTTGAAATTATTAAAAATTTATGATTTGGTTAAATATAGTATTTTACAAGTCATAAAAAATATTACCCCAAAATATTCAATTAAAATTTGTTAAAAAAGAGAGTCATTATATTCTTAAGGTAATGGAAATGTTTGTAAAACCTCCATTTAGAACTAGTGTGAAGGAGCGCTGCTTTGTAATTCAGGGAGTAGGATTGTGGAATTGCCTTGATATCACCATAACAATTTCTAAAACAATTTATATGTTTAAAAAGATGATTAAGGTAAAATCGTTAGGAAAGTATGGTGCCAAGTGAAGATGCCTAATATTTTTGTTTTCACTTTGGAGATGCTCAATCCTAAATTGTTGTTTGTTTAAAGTTATTTTATATTTTTTTAAATAAGGGTCAGATATTGTAAGAATTTTTTTCTACTTTCTGCATCCTTTTCATTCAGTGTTTTAATTTTCTTTTTGATGAATTTGTTTTGTTTATTTTGTTTCTTTTAAATGAAT
>NC_056510.1:18380563-18434328 GCF_014905685.2 Nematolebias whitei
TATATATATTCAATTAAAAATTAACTGTGGCAACCATCTTTAATTTGGTTGACTCAAAAAGTTAATCCAGCATACATGTACATTCAATGATTAGTTTCTGAGTTTACCTTCATAATTAAAGGCAACACTTTAAACAAAGATGTTTAATTATTTGTGCTTGGAATCTGAGTTGGGCATGAGTCTCAGCTAATACTACATTAAACTTTATCTTAATTACTGCAAAGTTGACAGCATTATAGCTTTTATATGTTTTATGGGGTCAGTAAACTGTAGCAGCTATCTTGAATTCAGTTGACCCCAAAAGGTCATCAGTTGTAGCTGTTTAACAGTGATCATTTTCAAAAGAGTTTTATTAAAATTTGTTTTCTGGTTCATGAGATATTTTGCTAACAAACCGACAAATAACACCACTTTTCACCTTTTGGCAGCAGGTGGCAATTATATACAACAAAAACTGAGTTTGTAAGGTTTCTATAAACGTAACATAAATAAGTAAAGTTTTCATTTATTGATTTTTATTTGTCTCTGACAGAAGGCCAATCAGTTTAACCCAGATGTTGTCCTGAACCAGTTGAGATATTCTGGGATGCTGGAAACTGTGAAGATACGCAAGGCAGGATTCCCAGTCCGCAGGCCCTTTAAGGACTTCTACAGCAGGTACAAATTCAAATATTTAGCAACTACTAAGGCTTTAAGTAATTTCTTCTCCTTGACCCTCTGTGTAAATCATTTGTTTTGTTTACTTTCTCTTGTAACCAATATAAAAGATAAGCAGCTGAAATTTATGTTGATGAAACTCATATTTCTGAATCCTTTAATTGAATAATATTCATAGACGTATTAATGTGGCTGTTTTTGTCATATCTGTGCATTTCCTCAGGTACAAGATGATCCTAAAAAACAAAATCCACTCGGACGATGAGAAGTATTGCTGCTCAGAGCTGCTCACACTTCATGACAAAACCAAGCGAGAGTGGCAGCTGGGGAAGACAAAGGTGCAAAACACATGCACACTTTTACAGACTCACACATGTGCACGTCCAGTCTTGTTTTTGTCACTTTGGAGCGACTTATTGTGGTCATTAAGTCACCCCTGTGCGCTCAGGCCGAACCCGCAAAGAGATAGTTTAGATCTCAGGAAGCAGTTTGCTGTGGAAAAGTTATAAACAAACATCTAACCTGTGGCAGATAGTTTAAATCTGAATGAATTAAAAGGCTAACAGCTAGTCCGAGCAGGTCCAAAACTGGAAGGAACTGCTCTTGTCTAAGAACAACTTCAGTCTCCTATTATTTAAACTAGTTCATGAAAACACCGTTTTATAAAATTTTACATCCTGGCACTTTGGAACTACACAGTAGAAATATTCTGATAGTCCTGCTCGAAGTGCTTACACAATGTTGCCTACTTAGCAACTTTGTCACTATATACTTGAAGACAAGTATCGTTATTCTTCTGAATGAGCAGTGTGTGCTGCTGTAGGCCCCTCCCACACCCCAAAGTCCACACAGGGGGGCGGTCCTCACACAGCCCCCCCGCCAGCTGCAGTCAGAGCACGTCCAGTCCAGACTGCAAAATAAATCCTGCAAACCCTCCTGCTGACTGATCCTGTCCTGATCTACAGAATTATACTACACATCAACAGTGAATAAGAATTAAAAAACAAAGCAGACTGAGGAAATCTAAACTAAATTAAATAAACAATAAAAATAAACTAACAAAAAAATTTCAATTAACCTTTATTTATACAGGCTAGCCTCACTGAGCCACGAGGACCCATTTACAAGAGGGACCTGTTAAACTGGGTTGGGTTAAAATTGCCCAAGTAACTCGAGTGCCTCTTATAGGTGACTTTTGCTGGTCCCAAACCAGGATAAAAATGTACAAAAATAACTGGTTGGAATTGTGGCATTAATAAAACACGGCCTGACAAAAGAAAGTTTAACATATTTAAAGGGAGTTTGACATCATTCCTCTCTCCTAAAGCATTTGTTATAATAAAATAAACAGAACCATTGTGCATATTTTATGACGTCATTCAGTGACTTCTAGTGGTATAAAGGCTTTTAAACTTTCTTTTTTCAGCTCAGGCTAACTATTAGTTCATCAAACCAATCAAATCAAACTCTGTTTCTCCAAAATCAGGCTGTTCAAAGCTCTATCTAAAACAGGTGAGATATTTACTGCTCATGAGATTCACATTTCAAAAGATCTGAACTTACCATTTAACTTAGCTTTTCATCTTTGGTCAAAATTATAAAATAAAATTAAAAAAAAAAACTGTAAACTGCACTCGTCATTATCAGTCAGCAGCATGTTCAACAACATCCTTATTTAGCTGTTTATATATGTACATGACACAGAGTTTTTCAATAAGTACTAGTTTGATGCAATGATTTGAGAAATTCATGATTTTTTTGTGGCCAAACATTGATTGAAAAGTCCCATCAGAAGCTGTGAATGTGTACCACGACCGCTTTGACATAATATCCCAAAGATTTGTGGTCAAGTTGTCGCTCTCTTGTTGACAATCGCTCGGCTTCCCGTAAAAACCCCGTCACCGTTACTGTAACCCAGTGCCGGGGTTTACAGTAATCTTGATTGTAGCTGGAGCTCTCGCATCCCTCACTGGCCGAGCTGTTCGTTAAACTAACTGCACTCAGAAGGGGAGACGTGTGGGCGAGGCTGCACATCTGACAAGTTGCAGCTGTGCAGCGTTGAAGAAGAGTCATTTAAAAAGTCCATCGAGATTTATCAGTTTGGAGCTCGTCAGCCTCCTCTGTTCAAACAAACATCAGTCCATTCACTGACTGGCAAAACCTGAGCTTTTTTCCACTCCGTGCGTTAAAAAACATCAGTGTAAAGCAGAAAGAAAGGATATAAAGTTCTTTTGAGATGGTCTGACCTCCCGTTCCTTCCTGCTCTCAGTTGTGGTTCCTGTGAGACTTCTCAGATTTGCTGGTTCCAGTTCGGACACTTTTGTTGTTGACTGAGTGCTGAAATATACGCCGAGATGAAAATAAAAAGAAATGTTTGATGTGTGAGCCGTGTGTGTGTAACTGGGGCATGACCACTGAACATCTGAGGTCACTCGGTGGGTTAAACTTTGACCTTTGGCTGGCTCCGTGTGCACACTAAAAGAAAGAGGAAAGGTTTTCAGAGCATACAGTATTTTTTTTTTATTGGGGGGGGCGGGGGTAGGAAAAGGGTCTACATTTCCTTTGTGGTGTAATTATATATGCACTGATTGTGTGCAGGGGAAGTGTGTGGCCAGGATTAAGGTGATGTTTTTCAAATACAGTGTGTGTGTGTGTGTGTGTTTGTGAGCCATTTGTTTTACAGACAAGGGTAGGATGTGGACGGAGAGGAAGCTTCCTCCTCTTGCAGACTTTTACAGTGGCAGCTGTGGGACCCTTTGATTATTCGTGGGACATCTGGGACACAAACGCGGGAGCATTTGGGACGCTGCAGCCCACGATCAGACAAGCTGCTTTGTGCTGAGACGTGCCAGGGTTGGAAAAAGTTTCCAGGAAGGAGGGAGGGAAGGGTTAACTCCACTCTTTCCCCCTCCTTCCTTCCATAAAAGCAACAAGAGGTGTGGTTTTCTATCTGGACACCAGCCACTCTCCCTCCCCCTCACATCCCTCCATCATCCCTCCTCTCCCCTCCCTGCTCGCCCTGTGCCTCTCTGCCTGTGCACGTCAGTTGAAAGCAGCAGAGGGCTCAGGAAGGAGGCTCGGGCAAGATGTGGATCTGCAGCAGCAGCACTAGCAGAAAGGCTGCAGCCACAGACTCAGTTTTCTTGTCTGTTCTGTTCTGCAGGCAGGGAGGGGGGGCAGCTCTAGTCTGCTAGCCTCAGCTGCACCACAGCCTCCTCCTCTGCAGTGGCCAACTGGGAGCTGCCAGCAGAAAACAGGGGCCCTTCTCATCTCTGTGGGGCCTGGTTTTTATTTTTTTTACAGCCATACCAAGAGGAGGAACTTAACTCATCCTGTTGCACCCCCCTCCCATCCTCTCCCTCTTTCCCCACCTTCCTCCCCATCTCTGTATCTCCTTCACCCTCCTCATCGGCTCGACCTGCAGGTGTTCTTGAAGGAGGCGCTGGAGCAAAGGCTGGAGAAGGAGAGGGGAGAGGTGCGGCGCAGGGCTGGCATGGTGATCCGCGCCCACATCCTCAGCTATGTGGCAAGGTGAGTGAGGGGAGGGGGAGGGGGGTGAGTGGCAGTGACAGTTGTCTGTGTTTGTTTTTGTGGTGGAGGTGTGTGTATCCTTGGGGTGGGGGCTGTGGGATCACAGCTACTTTGCAGATTTTCCTTTTTGGTCTGTGTGCACGTGTCTGTTGTTGCTGAATCACTGGTTTTCACTTTAAATACTGACAGCTCGATCCTCCGAGCCTTAGGAATGTTTTTGCTTATGTTAGCAAAATATATCTCACAGAAAGTAGTCCTCACTTGGCATCTACAGCTGAATCACTCTTGGACTCAACAGCAACAGTGGAAGTAGCTAAAGCTGATCTCCAACCGATTCTTTAACTGATTACATAAACTTTGCCAATAATCTTTGCAATGACCGGATGGGATGATTCAGTGGATGGATTTTAATGACTTCACGGTTTAATTTGAGTCTACTGAAAACTTTTCAGGTGAATTTAAACTGTTGTGATTATTTTTTTAAAGGAGATTTAAATGACTTAACGAGTTCCGGCGGTTGCTTGTTGACTGTTTTTGCTGGTTTGACACAAATCACAGGACACTTGACGCACTCCCTCGTAATCTAATGGAGTAAAAGTACTTCTGCACGATCTTATCGCTTCGAATAAATAGGAATAACGCAGAGCTTTTGGTTTACTGTACACCAGAAAAACTGGAGCGTTGTGTAAAATGTAAATAAAAAGAGCGCAATGGTTTGCAAATTGCAAAACACAAAATCTATTTCACAGTGGAGCAGAGTGAACAGCTGGAACTAAGAAAGTGTACAAGTATTTTTATTAATAAGGTCATTTGGAATTTGATGGCATCAACACAACTCACAAATAATTTGGTTAATTGGCAGCAGGTCAGTAAGAGGACTCAATTCAACTCATCCATCCATATCTTTACCCACTTCTACCTTTTTGGATTGCTAGGAACCGCAAGTAAGCCTGCAGTCTGAAAGTGAAGTGCTCTGTTAGGAAAATTTAGAACAATAAGAACTCTAATATAAGATGGAGCTAGGTTGTTGATGGCTTTGTAGGTTAGTAGTAGGATTTTGAATTCTGTTCTGAATTTAACAGGGAGCCACTGGAGAGAAGCGAAAACTGGAGGGAGATGATCTGGATATAAAAAAAGCATTTTAGAGAGGCTGAATCTCTCAGAAGTAAAGATGGGCAGGGGTTCACCAGTCTGCATAAAACTGCATCTAAAAATTGAAGGAGTTTCAGAAAAGAAGTCTAAACGGTTTGATCCCGCTTGTCTCTTCTTGACTATTATTATTGAGAACACTCCTTTCCTGACAGGACAGAATTATCTGTGAACATGAATGCAGCTTTAAATTACTGCTGTGTTTTCAGAAGTACCGCTGATACAGATTTCTTCTATGAATATGCATCTTTTCCGCCTGATCAACAAGTTTTTGTCCCCTCCTCTCTCTCTGCTCGGCCTGCCAGACTGAACATTCCTCCTGATGGTAGTTAAACATCTGCACATGCAGACTCCCTCAGGCGTTTAATCTAACTGTACTCCACCTGTATGCAGTCATATATAAGGTTACATACAGTCCTCGGAAAAGCTCCGCTGGGAGACTATAATGGGCCTGACGACAGCACTCAGGTTGTGGGTTTCCTTCCCCTCTGGGTCGCTCATACTGAAGGCAGAACCTCGGGAAGTTCCCTAAAGACACAAGTAAAGCCTTTGTGTTATTACATGTAACAATATATCGGCTCATAGTCTTCAGTCCAGTCGAAGCAGCGATTCCTGTGGAAGACGGGTCAGGAGAAAGGTCAGAACCGTGTGTGTGGTCCTGAGAAAAATGTGTTTATAAGTGTGTGTATTTGATGCATGCGCTGTGTGTGGGTGTTAGGGCTAAACACAACAGCCCACACCACCACGAAGGGACGGCGCAAGCTGGTCCGACTCTAAACACGGCACAGTTCACTTTGTACAGGCTTTTCATTCAGCAGGCATGACCATGTAAAGACTTCACGATATGTTTATGGTGCAGCAGAAACAAATAAACGTGTCGTCTCCCCCGTCAGGAAACAATACAAGAGGATTCTGTCCAGCGTGGTCACCATCCAGAAGAACTACCGCGCTCACTTTTGGAGACGCGCCTTCCTGCGCCTGCGCCTGGCCGCCGTCGTCCTGCAGAAACACCGCAGGGGCCAGCTCGCCAGGTCCCTCTGTCGCAAGCTCAGGGAGGAGAGGCAGAAACGAGAGGAGGAGGAGAGGCAGAGGAGAGAGGAGGAGGAGAGGCGGCGACTAGAGGAGGAGGAGAGGAGGAGGATGGAGGAGAGGAGGAAGAAGGAACAGGAGGAGAGGAGGTTGAGGGAAGAGGAGGAGCAGAGGCTGATTAAGGAGAAAGAAGAGGAGCAGAAATCGGCAGCTAAAGAAGATAAAATGAGGTGAAGTATAAAGTTTTTGTTTAATTAAAATTAAGTTTGTCTTCTTTATATTTGACTCGTTCTGTTTCGTTGTTTGTCTTTAGGACCTCCCTTATGAATGGGGCTTGTCAAAAGGTAACTGCTTTATTTTCCGCTGTTTAAATTAGATTTATTTGACTGAGTGGTGTAATGATGTTCCTGCTGGTGTCAGCGTGCACACACATTTGTTTGTCTGTACTGTTAGCAAAATATCTCATGGATCACTGAACATTTCTAATAAAACATCTACAGTTGATTAACCTTCAGACTCAAACTAATTCAATCTGCCACCACCTCAAAACAGTTTTAGCAATCACGAAGTTGGCTCTGACGCAGTTAATTTTCCAGATAATGGGCTGAAGCTTCAGGTGGTAGTAGGTGAGCATCACCCCCAACACATATTTTGAGTGCAACACATTGCACAACATGTTTGCTTAAAACTTTGACATTAGTATTTGGAAGAATATCTCAAACTACTTAACGGATTATTGAAGAATTGTTCAGAAACTGATTCAATTTTGGAGTCAAGCCAGTTCAAGATGGCTGCCGCAGCTACTTTGCCTTATCTGGACCTGCAATTCTGTGTCCGTTCCTCCTTCTTGTTCCTCTCAAACCAATCCGGTCGAAGCAGATGGCCGCTTGTCCTGAGCCTGGTTCTGCTAAAGGTTTCTTCCTGTTAAGAGGGAGTTTTTCCTTTCCACTGTTGCCTTCGTGCTTGCTCAGGCTCAGGAGACTGCAAGGAAATAATGTTACTGATTGAATTTTTATGTATATGAATGTTTTTGTTCAGTGCTCTGAGATGACTTCTGTTGTAACTTGGCGCTGTATGAATAAACTAAATCGAATCGAATTGAATTGAATCCTACACTAAAATATCTACAACTCGTTAAATTTTACAGACATTGAGCTAAAATTTGGCGTGTTAGTGGCTTATAGTCATTTATAAGACATGCACCACGCACTCACAGATCATGCAAGATGTTAGGGTGATTTTCAAGGTTCACTTTTGTCATTCATCAACATAAAATGACTTTAGTCTAAAACTCTGACATCAAAGGCAGCAAGTGACATGCAGTCTTTTAAGGGACGCCGTTTTTTGAATTTATGGTGTGTTTGTAGACTGATGAATTTTCTTTACTTGTCGGACCAACAGAAGGAGCTGAGCCAGACGCTGTCCTACAGCCACACCACTGAGGAGGAGAGTCGTCAGATGGAGGAGATCCTGCGGCTCGAAAGAGAGATCGAGCGCCTGCAGAAGCAGCAGGAGGACGGCGTGTCCCTACTCGGGGATGTCTCCCAGGAGGAGCTGCGTCAGATGAGGGATGCTGAGATCTACAGGCTAGAGAAGGAAGCTTCACGTGTGGCCACTGAGTTCCTGGAGCTGCTGGACTTCGGTGGTTTGGAGCCGTCGCTCTCAAGTGAGGAGAACCTCCACGAGTCGAATGAATCTACAGCTCCTCTGGCTGAGGAGGAGGTGGATGAGGGCTTCCCCACAGAGGACGAGTGTGTTCCTTTACCTGACTTTCCTCCTCCAGCTGTGGTTCCTCTTGACAGGGATGTTTTTCAAAGTATCCCCCCTCCTCCACCTGCTTTTGCAGGGGGAGTAGTGGTCTCCCCACCTTCTGCAGTCACCCTTAACGGACTGGATCATCTTCCAACACACTCCCAGACCTGCCCCCCTCCACCTCCACATGTGTTAACTAATGGAGGAAGAGCCTCAGATTTTAAACCCATGAAGGAGGGGCCATCACACTCAAACTTTCCAGACGCAGAGTCGGACTATGACCAGGAAGAGTTCGAGGAGGCTCATGGGAGCTCTGCTGCCAGCATCATCGACGGTCATCTAACGGATGAGGAGGTGCTGCGAGAATCCTCCTGCACCCACAACAGTCTGGACTCCTTCAGAGGCAGCTCGGACTCGGTGAGAAACAGCAATGTGATTTAATCTGTGCAAAATCACACTCTTAATTATTATGCAAAAAGGGAACCTGCTTGGAGAAACATCTGCATGGGGTGCCGTTTGTAAAGTTACACAGCCAAAAATTAACAGCAATATTTTGGTTTATTTAGCCTTTAATAAGAAAAAAAAATGTTGTTTTTTCAAAGTTATATTTTCACCATGTTATTCATATATTTATAAATGTCATAGTTCCAAACTAAATATTTAATTTTCAAGCTAAAAATGTACTTTACTAACTACATATTTAACTTGCAAGTTAAATATTTAGTTAGAAAACTGAATATTTAGCTTGTAAATTAAATATTTAATTCACAAGCTAAATATTTAATTTCTAAGCTAAACACTTAATTTCAAAATAAATCTTTAATTTGCTAACTAATCATAGAACTCTCACCTAAATATTTAATTTGCAAGCTAAATATTTAGTTTACTAACTAAATGTTTAGTTAGTAAACTGAATATTTAGCTTGTAAATTAAATATTTAATTCACACGCTAAATATTTAATTTCTAAGCTAAACACTTTATTTCAAAATAAATATTTAATTTGCTAACTAATCATTGAACTCTCACCTAAATATTTAATTTGCAAGCTAAATATTTAGTTTACTAACTAAATTTTTAGTTAGTAAACTGAATATCTAGTTTGTAAATTAAATATTTAATTTCCAAGCTAAATATTAAATTTCTAAGCTAAACATTTAATTTCAAAAATAAATATTTAATTTGCCAACTAATTATTTAACTCACCTAAATATTTAACTTGCAAGCTAAATATTTAACTTGCAAGCTAAATATTTAGCTTGCAAGTTGAATATTTAGTTAGCTAATTAAATATTTTGTCTGGCAATTAAATATTTAGTGTGAAAATTAGATATTTAATTTACACTTAATATTTAGTTCAATTAATTTAGTTTAATTAAATATTTACTGTAACTTGCAAGTTAAATATTTAGTTAATAAACTCAATACTTGGCTTGTAAATTAAATATTTAGTTTAGAACTATGACATTTATAAATGTATGAATAACATAGTGAAAATATGACTTTGAAAAAAACAACAACTTTTTTTCTTATTAAAGGCTAAATTAACCAAAATACTGATGTTTATTTTTGACTGTGTAACTTTACAAACGACACCCCATACATCCGCGGTTCTGAGAGAGTTCAGTCAGTATCTGTGCCAAATGAAGGGACCCCACGTGGAGAAATTTAACATGACTCAGTTCATGTTAGGGGAACAAAAATAAAAATATTGAAATCAAATTTTTTTTTGGCTCTCCTGATGAGTCTGATCACAGATTCTGCAAGTCAAGTAGAGAGCTCAAGCCCAACACTGTCAGATCAGCAAAATGTCAGAGGAAAATAAAATATGTTGTCGTAGTTTGCAAATCTGCATCTCTATCGATGTACTGGATTTAATGCAGTTTGGCACTGAAAATGCACATTTGTGCAGATGTTGCTAGTTCAATGTACACTAAAAGTGTCGCTCACATAATTATTGTCTGCAGCTAAAGGCAAGAAGCAATGCTGTTTTTTTTTCCTATGCATGTGCATCTGTTAGCAAAATATATAATATGCCACTAGATTAATTTGAATGAAATTTGCAGAAAATAATCATTGGATGTACAGCTGCAATGGTTTACCTTTTGGAATCAATCTAAATCAAGATGGCCACCACAGACAACAGAGCCTAAAAAGCACAAACATAGATATAAATCAGATAGTTGTAAAGATATTTAGCTAAAATTTGTTGTAATTGTAGCTGAGGGTCATTACCAAAAATACTACAAGTGCTACTCATTTTGTGATATTGTTACAAAAAAAAAAAACCTATGACATTAATACTAGAAGGCAACCATGTTTGTCTGTTAGTAAAATTTCTCCTAAACCACCAGATGGATTCTAATGAAATTTTCAGAGAGGAAGCTTTGGACGTACATCTACAACTGTTTACCTTTTGGAGCCAATCTGAGTTAAGGTGGCTGCCACAGCTAATCAAGATTGTTCAACATAAGAATGTCTACAACTCACTCCGTTTCACAATATTCAAGTAAAATTTATCAACAGATATTCAGAACTTTGACATTGTTCATTCAAAATGGCTACAACTGCTATTATATTTGCAGCTTTCCCCCCCGTTTATTAATAACTAATGAGCATATCAAGAAGCATGCGGTTCAGAGTCTCCTACAGGGATGTTTGGTGAGTGTCCGAGGAACAGCTCCACAGTTTTAACGTCATGATGCTGCTATGTTTCAGTTCATTGACAGTGACGATGAAAACGACGGCTACGTGGACACAGATGAGGAGATTTCCAACGGGAGAGTGAATCTGCTGAATGGCAGCGGGCCTCCATACTTCCATGGCTACCTCTACATGAAGAGTGAGTATCTGGAGCAAATCCCTGCCCAGTCGTCTGCTTCAGAGCTTGCAACCAAACAGACGTGCATCTTTCTCTCCACGTCAGGTGGCCTCATGATCCCATGGCGCCGCCGCTGGTGTGTCCTCAAAGATGAGACGTTCATGTGGTTCCGGGCCAAGCAGGACTCCCTCAAATCTGGCTGGCTTTACAAGAAAGGAGGAGGGATGTCCACTTTGTCTCGCCGCAACTGGAAAATGCGCTGGTTTGTCCTGCGTGAGTCGAAGCTCACATACTTTGAGAATGACAGCGAGGAGAAGCTGAAAGGGACCATCGATATCCGAGCAGCCAAGTAGGACGCTTGAATTCACTGCCATGTTTCGATGCGAAAAGAGTATGTGATAGTAAATGAGATGATATTGATGTGCAGGGAGATAGTGGACAATCACGAGAAGGAAAACGCATTGAACATTGTGACTGAGGAGAGGACCTACCACATCTACGCAGAGTCCCCTGAAGACGCCAGGTAAGCTTGTGCCCTTTTTCCTGACGTGTGGAACTGAAGTTCCCCCTTGTGGCCGCCGGATGGAAGCTCGTGGTGCAATTTTCAATTATGCGTTTGCTGACTTTTGCTTTCTCAACTCCCTCTGACCCGTTCAGCGGTTGGTTCATTGTGCTGAGTCGGGTCCACAGCGCCAGCCCGGAGCAGCTCATGGAGATGCACCACGAACAAGCCAACCCAAAGAATGCTGTGGTTAGTGCGGTTCCACCACTCCGCTGATTTTTTTTTTCTTTCTTTTCCTCCAGCAGAGCAGAAACGTAACTGATTCTGCTTAAAATATGACAGCCCAGATTTGGGGTTGTATTGTAATTATACCTTAAGAATCTGAATCCGTAGCTCGTTTCGTCGAAAGGGGAGTACTTTCTGCTTTAAAGGGCGGATAATTTCATTTACACCTCTACTTTTTTCCATTTAGGGAACATTAGACGTCGGTTTGATCGATTCTGTTTGTGCGTCAGATAACCCGGACAGGTGAGGAATGCTCCCTGAGCCCAACCACTCTTTGAATGTTGGACGGATTTAACCATTAAGAGAAAATAACACAAATGTTTTTTCTGTCTTTGTAGACCGAACTCTTTTGTGATCATCACAGCCAACCGAGTGATCCACTGTAATACAGACACGCCAGAGGAGATGCACCACTGGATCGGCCTGCTGCAGAAATCAAAGGGAGATACCAGAGTTGATGGACAGGAGTTCTTAGTCAGAGGTCCGTCTCAACTTTGAGTTGATTTAATTAAAATAAGAAGTCGGCTTCAGATAGAAATCAACATGTTAATGCCTTTTTTTTATATATATATAAGGTTGGCTGCATAAAGAGATGAAGTCAGGAGCCAAGAGCACATCTCTGAAGCTGAAGAAGCGCTGGTTTGTTCTCACCACAAACTCCCTCGATTACTACAAGTCGTCTGAGCGCAACGCCACGAAACTGGGAACGCTGGTCCTGAACAGCCTCTGCTCCGTGGTGCAGCCCGATGAGAAAACCTTCAAGGACACGGGTCAGTTTTAACGTCCTTCAGTCACCCTGGTCCGCCAGAAATCGGTTAATGTTGCGTAGAAGTGTCCTAACTTCACCCAGGCATTTATTCTGATGTCATTTGTGTCCCTTTTCTTCCAGGTTACTGGAATATAGTTATTTATGGGCGTAAACACTCGTACCGGCTTTACACGAAACTGCTGAATGAAGCCATGCGGTGGGCGAATGCCATTCAGGGAGTAATAGAAAACAAAGTTCCCATCGAAACACCAACTCAGCAACTCATCAGAGACATCAAGGTGATAAGGCGAAGCTGTGTGGACGTCTTGAGTTGTACATTTTCTGCTTTTAATAATGTGTGCAGCATGTTTTTCATGATTATTTGTGCCAAATGTTTCAATAACACGAGGACGTTGACATTATTGTGACCTAAATTCTTTTTAGTCATGCAAACCTGTGGCAGGGACCCACACTGTAGTAAAGTGAGGTACACTGACCGTGTGCTGTGATGTGTGAAAACTTTCTAGGCTTTTTCAGCCATTTCTATGGTTTGTACTGCAGTGACACTGTGTCAGTAATACTTGTTTCCCTGATTTTTTATATTTTTTGCAAAGTATGCAAACATCATCTGCATACTTTACCCTATTTTTTGCCATTTCTGTATTATATTGTTCAACTTAAACAGAAGAGGGGTGCTATGACTTCTGCTTTTTTATAACTTTTCTCAAATACAACTTTATTTACAAATCTTTCCTATTTTAATGCATTAAGATCTCAGTGCCTTCAAAACATGGTTATCCTTGAAATCTGCTTCAGTAAACTTGCTCTATTTATTTCTTCTTATGCCTTTTTTTTAGCTTTTTAGCTAACTCCTATTAGTTTTCAGCGCGTTTAGTTCCTTTTAGCTTTTAGAAATCATTCTGCTTGTTTAACAGTTTCAACAACTCAGTTCTTGTTCAGAAAACTTCTGCAAAGTCATTCAACACTCAGCATCCACGCTTCATTTTTCCCAGAAAATGCAAATATTATTATTTTTTTAACACAAAAACTCACTGGAAATTAATTTCCCCCTCTTTAAAGAAATAAAAAACTAATTTTCTAAACTATCAATAGTCTAAGATTACCAATATTTGTTTGCAGGAGAGCAGCCTGAATGTGGAGGCCGTGGAACAGACGTACTGGAGGAACCCCATCCTGCGATATACCCAGCATCCTTTGCACTCCCCCCTTCTACCTCTGCCTTATGGAGACGTCAGCGTCCACTGTGAGTGCTTTGACTGGCTGCCAAAAAACTACTGCTGCTCCTGATATAGTCGCTCATTTAAGGGCATGGTAGAGGTTTAAATTATTTTCAGATTTGTTCTCAGGCGGTTTCAGTGATTTGTTCAACAGAAATGTATATTTTTAATGCAAGACTGCCTTAAATGTACAAGGTCATACACATATCCAATGAACATCCGTGTCAGTCATTCTGGTTTTGTTTTGTTTGTTTACATTCTTTACAACATTTTGGCTATTTGAACACAAGATTACGATTTTATACATGCGTTTTTGAGAACGTGTATTTCTTTTATCAGTTACTTGAGTCTGTTGGTATATATTACCGTATTTTCCGCTGTACACGTCGCACCACCCTATAAGTCTCATCAATCCAAATATGTCTACTAAAGTGGAAAAATCTATAAATAAGTCTCTTCGCCGTATACGTCACATCTATTGTGTCATCGCTGACAATCTGGAAATGTGGGCCGGTGTTGCGCCAAAAATTGATTGGCTGCCAAATGGCGGGAATGTGCGCGGGAGGATTGTAACAAAAAGTTAACAAGATTAACACTTAAAAATAATTATTTGTTTGCCCGAAATTATAGTAAAGTTATGTCTCAGTGTAACTTTTCTTTAATAAATTTGACGGTCAAATCAGCTGCATTTCAAAAGCTGATTTGCGGCTGCGGGAGCATGCAGAGGAACGACTCGCTGTGCATTTATTCAAAATTTAACAAGATAAGCACCTAAAACAATTATTTGTTTGCTCGACTTTATAGCAAAGGTGTGTCTCAGTTGAACCGTTACTTAATAAATGCACTTTAATGGTCAAATTAGCTGCATTTTGCAGGGCGGCACAGCGAAATGAAGCTGATCTGACGGTTGCTCCAGGCAAGCTGGAGGAAGGTGGGAGGTTATGGCAAGCCGATTGCGTCATTAATAGCCACTTTTTTATCTATTACATGACACAATGGCATGCCATACTGCTCGAGTGCCATCTAGTGGCTGAAAATGGTAGTGTTCAATATTTTCAGTCAAAATGAATAAAAACGGTCATATCTCAGCCATAAAGTGGTTTATAAAAAATAAAAAAAATCTTTAAATATGTCACTGCAGTGTATAAGTTGCAGGGCATGCAAATTATGCCAAAAAAAAAAAAAAAAAGACTTATAGGGTGAAAAATATGGTAACTTTGATCGTGCCAGCAATTGAACTCTTTTACCAGAAAAGTATCAATTTAGCTGTTTCTATCTCCAACAGTGCAAAAGGAAAAGGGTTATACGAGCCTGCAGGACGAGGCGGTGAAGATTTTCAACTCCCTGCAGGAGATGGAGGCCGTGTCCGATCCCGTGCCCATCATCCAGGGAATCCTGCAGACCTGCCAAGACTTGAGGCCACTAAGGGACGAGGTTTACTGTCAACTCATCAAACAAACAAACCACGTCCCGCACCCCAACAGCCCCGCCAATCGTGCCCACTGGCATCTCCTGGCCTGCATGAGCTGCACCTTCCTGCCAAGCCGAGGAATCCTGCGCTACCTCAAGTTCCACCTGAAAAGGTCCAGATCTGTTTGGGCACAGAAACAAAGCCCTGAAAGGTGAACGTTTGGTTCAAACGTGTGTTTCTCTGCAGGATTAAGGAGCTGTTCCCCGGAACAGAAATTGAAATGTTTGCCCACTTCATCGGGGAGTCTCTTAAGAAGACAAAGGCGAGGGAGTTTGTTCCTTCCCAAGAGGAGATCATGGCACTTCTTACCAGACAGGAAATGACCACCACAGTCTACTGCCATGGAGGAGGCTCCTGCAAGATCTCCATCAACTCCAACACCACTGCTGGAGAGGTGAACCGCCTGGAGGCCTCTGTGTAGAAAAAAAGCTTTTCTCATATTTGGTTTTGTCTTTGAGAAGAAAACGCCACAGTGGTGCCTGCTGAACATGTGTTTGTAATCTTGGTCAGGTCGTGGAGAAGCTGATCCGAGGTCTGGCCATGGAGGACAGCAGGAACATGTTTGCTCTCTTTGAGCATAACAGCGCTGTCGACAAAGCCGTGGAAAGTAGAGTCATTGTGGCTGACGTGTTGGCCAAGTTCGAAAGGTATGATTTATTCCCTCGTAACCACATGGGTTAGTAGTTTAATCGTAAATCTTGATTCTGAAATCTCAGTTTGGGTGTGATTCAAACACCTTAGAGGTACACGGACATTTATGTTTGGATGATGATAATGACATGAGGATGGTGTTAGACAATTAGACAACATCAGAAGCTTGAGTGACAGATTTATGCACCCCCACCCCCCACCCCCCCCATTTCAGACTGGCTGGCAGTGAGGAAGCTCAGGATGAAGGCCAATGGAAGCTGTATTTCAAACTCTACTGTTTCTTGGATGTGGAAAGCATGCCTAAGGAAGGAGTGGAGTTTGCATTCATGTTTGAGCAGGTTTGTTGGATTTATTTTCAATTATTTTAAGCATTTAAGTAGATTTAAATGATAAGTTATTCCTTTTTATCTTTTTTTTTTTTTTTAATCAGGCCCATGAGAGTTTGACCCGAGGTCACTTCCCTGCTCGTGAAGAGACCCTGCAGCACCTGGCAGCTCTGCGCCTGCAGTTCCTGTTCGGGGACAAAGCCCGGGTCACGTGGAGCCTGGAGAGCGTCTACCCTGTCGGGCGCCTGCGCAATCGAATCCTACAATTCACAAAAGCAGGCGGGGCATCAGGGTCGGGTCAGACTCTGGAGCGGCGGAGGACCAGCTTCCTGGACAACACGCTGCGCCGGGGGCTGAAGACGGGCTCCATGAAGAAGCAGCGCATGGAGGAGGAGCAGATGCTGGAGATGTGGATCAAGGAGGAGATGTCTGCCACCAGGGCAAGCATTGTGGAGAAGTGGTCTCGCCTCAAGGCTTTGGATCAGCACCAGGCCATGCTGAAATACATGACCATCATCAAGGAGTGGCCTGGATATGGATCCACTCTGTTTGACGTTGAGGTGCGCCTTCTAAATCTCCAAGCAGGAAGTTTTTCTACAGCCGTGTGATGAGTCTCATGTTTGTCTCTACAGTGTAAAGAAGGAGGGTTCCCTCATGATCTGTGGTTGAGCGTGAGTGCTGAGAACGTGTCTGTCTACAAAAGAGGAGAGCCTAAGCCTCTGGAGACCTTCCCGTATGAGCACATCGTCTTCTTCGGTGCTCCACAGCCGTGCACTTACAAGATCACCGTGGACGAGAGAGAAATGTTCTTTGAGACACCAGAGGTGGACTTTTTTTTTTTAAACCCATACAATAATGTTTAACTTTTCGCTGTGTAAGTGGGATTTATGGTTGTTGCTTTGGTGTTTTGCAGGTTGGAGAGATCACAAAGATCATGAAAGCCTACATAAACATGATCGTGAAGAAGCGCTGCAGTGTCAAGTCTGTGTCCAGTTATGGAACCAACTGGATCAGGTGATGTGTTCGAGGCGTCGCAGTATGATTTCTGGAGTGGAGGTTTTGACTTGAGCCATGAAGCAACACGAACAATCTCCATCCAGGAGGAAATCTTTCAATACAGAATGGAAAACACGTTTTTATTTTTTATTTGTTTCCCCTCTGGATCTTCCGAGTGTTGCTTCCTTCTTCACCGTCTCCAAATATGTTCCCTGCTCTAGTTGGTTACACTGGTCATTTCCACACAGTACTCACAAAGAAATGTGTATTTTTGTTGTATTATTTTTCCAAGTCTGGCGAAACTTTTGCCACAACTTGAAATGTTTTCACTCCCAAATTACCAAAAAAAAAAAAAAAAACCTCCCATAAACATGTACTCAGACGTTATCTCCGTAAGTGCTGCACACTGACTGAATTAGCACCTTTAATGCTTGTTTTTTCTGGTAAATATTGCGATCCCTTGTAATGAATGTTCTCCTGAATGGAGTCCCTCAGGGTAAAAAAAAGAAATGTCCCTATTCTTGCCTTATAGCTACGTGGAGAGCAGATGTGGCCTTGCAGAAGCAGAAGACAAACTTGTGTGTAATTGTTACTGTTTTGTACGCATGCCACAAAAACACATACATCAGGGGTGTCCAAAGTGTGGCTCACAGGCCATTTGCGGTCCTCTGAGTGGTTTTGTGCGGCCCGCGACTGCAATTTAGGAATTATATAATTTTTGGCCCGCAGATCTAAAATTTGCAAAAGGTGTCCAGATGCATAAATTTCTTAAGGGTGACATTTTTGTAATTTTTAGTTTTAACACAAAAGAGGAAATAATCTTCCTAAAATGTGCAATATTAAATACAATTTTTTTTTAATTCATTCTTTTTTTTAATTGCAGTTTCATGTTAAAAAAATTTTTTAAAAGCCACAAACCTTTACCTAATTTAAAAAGTATTTTTCATTAGTACTTTCAAATTGACGATTTTGGCCCACCGTGAAAAAGCTTGGACACCACCAATCTAAAAATTAAAATTAAACATAAAAAAAAAATACTCTTTGACTATTAATATTACTATTTAATAAAATATTTGTGCTTCTAACCCAGAACCAGCATGAGCTGAATGTATCTCTATAAAATACCCCAAACTTTAAGCATGTGTTTTAAAAAACAAGCCAGTCGACAACATTTAATTGAACTTGTGACTAGTTTGCGTGTGTTTGCTTTAGATTTTAGTGGTGTCAGCAACCATGCGAGGGTGAGGTATTTATTTATAAAATAACTCAATGGATTTGAGAAAACGAGATAAATTGCATAGATGCAAGTTTTGCTACTTGTTCAACTTTTTGTGCTTTCAAGGACACAAAATGTTACTTCAGGATGGACAAGCTGTTTATTCTGGGCTTTCGTGACTTTTAACATACTAAAGAGTGATTTCATTCATTTACTGTTTTCCTGTTATTAAGTCCACCGACCTACCGTTCATAATCAGTCACTTGATGTCAGCATAACAAGCTTAGTACTTACCTCACGTTAGATTTCTGTCTTCCATCGCTCTCCAATCATTCTGGTCAGCTGCCGGCGGCCGAACCAGAGACTCACCTTCCCATCGATGATGACTGTATTTCTGGGATTTCTGACTGTTTTGAAGAAGAAAATTCAGAAAATGTTTTATATCAGAATTTTAAAAAAATGCTTTAATAAATTATTGTATTTCAAAAGTTACTGTTGTGATCTCTTCTTTTATTGTGTCTTCTAATGAGCAACTTAATGTTGAGACAATGAGCCAGTTATGACAAAATGTTGTTTTTATATATAAAACCCTGAGAAAAAAATAAATGGTAAGTGTCTATTTTTAAGTTTAATGTTATGAGGGTTTGTTTTCAGGGTTTGGGTGGGCAAAACCATGAAAAAACATTAACTAATGATTAACTGCTAGTTGACAAACCTCAGAAAGTCTGATGGGGGGGATAGTCACAATTTTATTTTATAGGTGTTAGTAAACACAATCATTCCTGAAAAAGCCTAAAAACCCTTATAAAGTTTTTTTTTTTTACTTTGTCAAAATTGTTTTAAACGCTCCTGTAACATTACTGCCCTCTTGTGATCCTTAGGGGTAAAATTGACCATATTGAAATCCATTATAAATGCATTTTCTGATACATATTGTAAAATGTTTCTTTTCCAGTAACTGTTTTCTTAACCTCTATTCTTCTTTCAATTCTTATATTAGCCCACTGGAGGATGCTCTACTTTGACATTTGAGCGCATCTGTAAATAAAAAAAAACTGCAACTTCCCCAGAAGAGATGCTCATCCTTCCCGATGACACGTGCAGTTCTAGATCTCATCTTGTCTGACAAAGTAGTTTTACTTTGGATGTGAAGAGCAACAAGTTTGACCCAAAATACAGCCTCATTTTATTTATTATTATTTTTACATTATGCACTGTATGTATTTAGTTATTTATTCAGTTAATTATTTAAATTTTCATAAGATTATAATTTGTAAAATTTGAAAATAAAAACAGACACTTGTGGAGTTATTTTTATTTTTTTGTAAAGCTGTTAAATGAGTTAAAATAATAATTAAAAAAATATATTTTAATATTTTCATTTCAGGCTGAGTTAGCT
This sequence comes from Nematolebias whitei, assembly GCF_014905685.2. NCBI lineage: Eukaryota > Metazoa > Chordata > Actinopteri > Cyprinodontiformes > Rivulidae > Nematolebias > Nematolebias whitei. Next base: position 18,400,334 of record NC_056510.1, read on the forward strand.
TCAAAAGAATGACTAGTTTATTGTTGACAAAAAATATTAAAATAGTATTTTGAAGCAGTTATGGGAGGCGGTTGTTTATCTCCTTAAGAGCGCATTTATTGTCAGAAGGTTCAATTCAATTCAATTCAAAAATACTTTATTAATCCCAGAGGGAAATTATATATAAAAAAAATTAAAAATTAAAAATTTAATTGTTTATTTTGACACTAAAGAATTATTAGGTATAACATTAAAAAGGCTCCTAAGAGAAATTAACAAGTGTTGGGTCATTGCAGGAAATAAATAAATAAATATGTTTTTTGTTAGAAACTAACTAAAGTGAAAGCTATAGTATCTTGGTGACATGACTCAAAGGCACAATTTGTTCCTTTTTTTTTTTTTTTTTTTGTTAAATTGACTAAAATACCAAATTCAACACAATTTAGCAGCCATAAAAAAGGATTTCAGCACCAACCTTGTGATGCTACAAGAGGCATCAAATTGACATGCAGAATATGATGAACAGAATGAGGCTGTCAGGTCTCTGTGGGGGTTGGAAATAGACAGGACAGATCGTAACCAACGTAAAAATAAATATATAAATTAACCAAAAGCAATGATCGTGCACTTTAAAGTAAAATAATAAATAAAATAACAATAAAATAAAAAATAGGAGTGTCCTAATGTTACTGCACAGCAATTTCAGGCATAAAAATATGTTAAGCTTGTCTTTCATGAAGTCAAAATATTTGCTGTTGCTTCTCAACAGCTAAAGATAGCTAATTCAAAACCTGATAAAATGCAAATAATCTGGACGCAAGCTTTGTGATGTTAAAGTTATCATTGATAAATAAATGTGTGTTATTACATAGAATCTGCATATTTAGTAAAAGTCCCCACGTTTGCATCAAACAAAGCAGGGTGTGTAAATGTCTGCTTGTAAAAAGCAGCGAATCAACACAAATCCAACCTTTTTTTTTTTTTTTTTTTTTTACCACATAAAGTTATTTGCAGCCAGATGCGCCCTAGCGTTGTGCGTCATGACGTCACTCCTCGTAAAAGCGCTCCAGCATTCTTCCTTGACTCCTCAGCGCAGCAGGCTTCTCATCTCTCCTTCCTTCTCCCTCCAGCCACCATGGTCAGCTTCCCCGCAGCTTGTGTTTGCGCCGCCGCGGTGTTTTGCGCAGTTTTCTCCGCAGCAGGAGCGCAGACGCCCACTCCGTCTCCGGGTGAGTTTTCTGCGTTTGTTTTCTTGCTGACTTGAGCGTGTGGTCAGGAGGTTGTCACATGACACCAGCAAATTGGATTTAGAGGAACGATTCAACTCTTTTAGGGGTATTTGTTGTCTGTTGTTCTTTTTCCCCCTCTCATGCGAGCCTCTGCTTACTCAGATTACACAGGAAATAAAGCAGCAACAAACCAAGTTGAACTTTTATTTTCTTCTTGTTTGTATATTCACACAACATATGTGTCCATTTCAGCTCCTTGTCACCTGAAATCCAACAGCACGTGCGCTGAGTGTCTGCAGACTGTGGCTGTAAGTTTTCCACAGTTCAGTCCAACACAGTCTCCACTTTGTGTTGTTGTTGTCAGGAGTTTGTGTGTTTTTTCTTCTTCGTTGTGTTGCAGTGTCTTTGGTGCATCACAACCAAACAATGCTTGGACTACCCAGTGAAGAACATCCTGCCCCCCAGCAGTGTTTGCCCCCTGAATGATGCACGGTGGGGGGTTTGTTGGGGTAAGACTTAAGTTTTTTAAATGTCTGGGGTAAACGTGAACCTACTTTGGTTAAAATATGTACGTTAAACGCATGCTTACTGCTATTTTATTTTATTTTTTACTGTTTTTTAGACATTTCACATGCCAAACTATTCATCTTAATATCAGTAGCAGAATATTTTAGGTAATTATCAAAAAACCATAACTGCTATGAGCTACAAACTTCAGTCCCAGAAACCTCACGGAAACATGGGTGCTCACCAGTGTGGATTTTAGGTGAATCCAGTCTGGGTTTTTTTAGTATTTTTCTGTCCCCCTTCCTCCATGGAGCCCCGTTCTGTTTCTAAACACAACCATAGGTGTGATCAGATCTCTTTGGCGTGGTTTTCTTGGCTTTTCTTTTTCTATCACCTACCACATGTGTCAAACTCAAGGCCCGAGGGCCAAATATGGCTCTTGTTAACATCTCATCTGGCCCCTATAAGATCATATTTTAAAGGTGAAATATTTTTATTGCTTTTCATTTTACTTCAAAACTGAGCCTACTTTAGTTGAGACTTCTCGTGACAGTTGGACAACTTGGAAGCCAAATGAAACTAGCTTGAATTTTTCCATAATCTTTGATTTTGATGCAGTAAAAGTGACAAAGAGCATCAAATGAAACAGACAAAAGTCTTGTTGAGGAGCCTGCAGCCAAGAAAAGATGTCAGGTGGCTGGAGACCATATTGACTGAAGGTGGCCCTTGGTTTTGAAATAAGTTTTTAATGTTGGCCCCCTTTTTGTAACTGCGTTTGACGTCCCTGGAGTCGCATTTCTTCTTGCGTCCTTGTCCTGTAAGGCTGGCTACAGTCCTGTGAACCATGCACTTTTTAAATAATATTGGAAGCGGGTCAGACGAAGCTGCTAGATGGCTTTACCTTTAACATGGATATCTCTAATCTTTCTGAAAGCTCAGTCAGCTCTCGCCTTTGCTTTCTCTGCTCCACACGTTGTGCGGTGCACACAACACCAGCAGTGTGCTTGCTCTCTTTAAAATGGCTGCTTGCTTGAAAACTTGACTATAATGCAAAGATCAATGGCTACAAACAAACCTTTTCTAATTTAGCACATCTATACAATCAATCATCACTTTTGGCTGTTTTTATTTGTTTATCCTTTTTTAAACGTATAGGCAGATATACTGCTTGAGTCACTTTTTATGTGAAATGAAGTATTAGATTAAGTGTAAATGCGCCAACTGTTGTATTTGTGTTCGTATGTGAAGCTCTTGGTTGGGTCACACATGATGATTCAGTCATCGTTCACGTTTTCCACTGAAAAACCGCAACGCGCCTCACTGAGTATCTTCGTCGGCTCTTTGTCAGTTCCATTTGTTTTGGAGTGAATTTTGTTTTCCCCTTTTGATCCGCAGTCAACTTCCAGATCCTGATCATCACCATGTCGGTGCTCGCCGGCATCGTCGTCGTCTCGGTTGTCGTTTGCTGCTTGTGCTGCTGCTGCAAGTGTGAGAGAGCTGGGTGAGCACGGGGTCACATGAATCTCTGGCTGTGAAATCTGGTTTAGAGGAGGAGGTGGAAGAAGTGTGTGTGTGTGTGGGGGGGGGCACACAATGGCTTATTATTCTGTAAGGCTAGGCTGATACCGCCATCTCCAAAGGCCTGCCAGAACTGAGATCTGACAAGTTCCCTGAATGTTTTATGAAACAATGCAACACACTTACTCTACCTCGTTGGTTAGTTTAGATCAAATCTTGAAAGTTTAGCATATCATCAGGAGAGCCTATTTTTGTCTGACATATCCAGACTGCACCGTATTCTTAAATTGTCTGTTTCCTTTATTTAAATTCAGGTTTTGTTCCTCTAGAACTCACTGAATGAGCTTTCACAAACAGAGATGTGAAGCGTTTGGATATAAATACGTGATTTTTGTTTCATAGAAACAAGCGAGAAGACGAACAAGCAGAGAGACAACAACGGGGAAGGAAGTCCCGTCAGAAAGCGAGGTGAATGGCTGTTGAGTAGGTGTCTGCCAAGATGAATCATTATTAACACAGGTTGGAGAAAGAGAGCAAATAATGAACTGAATCCATCAGTATGGACTAGCAGTACAGACGTTTGCTTTTTCAGATGCACACAATTCGCAGTCTTTGTTCAGCCACATGTGAAACAGCGATTCGGTGGATAAAAATGAAACGCCTTGTGCTGATTGAGCTTTTTTTTTAAACACCAACTCTTCAACAGTTTGTTCTTTTTATCTTCAGGAGGACTGAGATACAGCTGAGACATGATGAAATCAGGCAGAAATACGGTGAGGTTTGCCTCCTGAACGTGCGCTTTTTAATTGTGTAAATGTGAAATATAAGGGTAAATTTGTTGTGACTTTGTTCGTTTTGAACAGAAACAAACTAATAATAAACGTACTGTTCAAAAATATGTTGGATTAGAAAAGATCTAGCATATAAAAGTATAAAAAACATGGAGGGACAAATAATAAAAAAAAAAAAACATTTGTCAGGTCACAGAAATGGTCAAATACTGCCATCTACTGGACAAAACGTGCATCACATAAACTCATTTTTAATTTCAAACTATACTTTTTGCTTTATAAAAACAGAACAACCTTTGAAAACGTTCACCTGCTTTAAAATTTTATTAATATAATGTTAAACTTTTTTCCCAGGTCTGGCAAAGGACAACCCATACGCCCGTATGGACGATCGTTAATTCCATCGATGATTCCTTCAGAAGGTCTTTTTGATGCCAGTAACAACGAGATGCAGCTGTACTGTACCTTTTGATCAACTTGATTATGTGCATTAATTTTTAGTGTGACAGTATTTGGAAAACACCACTTTCTTTACAATTTTTAACATGTGAAAGAGGCTCGCTAATTTCTTAAAACTGATTTTACGAGTGTTTTTGCTAATAGTATTTTCTGTTCATGAAGGAGAGCAGATGTCAGAACAAGCATGTTAATTGATTCTGGTAATAACTTTTATTAGTTTTAGTACCACTGTTTAATTCACTTGTAAATTACACATGAAATGTTAGGTTTTGGTGCAGCTTCTTTTGAAATTGTAATCGTTTGTTTAAAAATTAAAAGAAGAAAACACATTTTTTTGTTACTTTTCTGTGTGATTTACATATATTTGATAATAAAAGAAGAGATTTAGTGACATTTAATACAACATCATTTGTTTGGAAATTAGCACATCCCTAATATTTCACTGCAAATGTGCACAGCGAGCCATTTGGTTAACACATTCATGCTCATACTGAAAAATGCTGGATTGTAAACCTGGATGGACTTTGTTGTTACATTCATGCTCAGTTTGTGGAGTTACTTTGTTCTTCCACATATCACAGAATACATTATTTTAGTAAATGGAGCATTTTCTAAAAGTGTCGCCTAATTCTGGAAAGCAAGATTTCAAAATGTACTTTATTAACTCTCAAAATGATGACTTAGTTATGACACATATGACTTAGTTCCTGATCATCCTAAAATTATAATTGGGCATCTTATAATTATGACTTGGCACATCAACATTATGATTTAGCAACTCATAACTATGAGGAGCTGCATCATAATTATGAAGTGACGTTTCATAATTGGGAGATTATGAGTCATGATTACAACATATCATTCATCGTCTTGTTTAGAGTGGGTGTAGTTGTTCAGGGACGTGTTCCTGAATAGCTCAAATTTCCACATCTTTCCACATGTGTTTTATTTATTTAGTACCCAGCGGGGTTACTGGTTTAGTGTAAAGCTTTATAGTACCTGCTGTCCTGGACTGGATGGCTTGGAAACATTCACTCAGCTCTTGGAAACAGGCCTTTATGGCGCGGGAGTGCGCAAATTTCCATACACGTTCACGAGTCCGCGGCCCCGCGAAAACTGTGGAACACGTGACCATTTTGGTCGAATCGCCTTTAAACCAGAGGGTGCGCGCGCTCCTTCTCTCCGCACGGAAAGAGCCGGAGAAGCCGACACAACAAGCCGCAACGCCACCGACAGCAGCGCCTCGACGTCAGCGAGAGAAACCCGGAGAAAGTGGCAGAATGTCCGAAGAAAAGCCGAAGGTCGGTACCGAGTTTTTATTAAACCACGGAGCGTGCGTTTCGGGTTCACCGTCCGGAGCCGGGGGTGTCGGTTAGACAAGTTAACGTTAGCACATTGCGCTAAAAGCTGGCCCTGCTGCCAGGCGGTTTGAGCGGGTACTAGAAAACAAAGGTTTGCGGATGTTCTGGCTTTTAAGCGCAAGTTCTGCCGTATTCGCAGCTTCTACTTAAAGTCTTAGTCTCGCTTGCACCATGTGAAGCCACGGAAGTTATGTTTTAGAGTAACCGTTGAAAAGGTTAAATTTGTACAAACAAACAAAAAAAAACCCCATCTCGTCCTGTGATTTGCGCCATTCATTGTGGCTCTCTGCGCCAGTTCGGTTAGCTTGTTGTGCTAACCGCTAGCAAAAGCAGCGTGCATGGGGTTTAATCGATAAAAGCGTTCTCCTGGTCGGGAGCACGTATTATTTTTCTGTGTGGTGGTTTCGTTAAACAGCAATGTGACATTTTGATCGTCCGGTTCGGTGGATCTGCTTTTGTTGCAGGAAGGAGTGAAGACGGAGAACGACCACATTAACCTGAAGGTGGCGGGTCAGGATGGATCAGTGGTTCAGTTCAAAATCAAAAGGCACACTCCCCTCAGCAAACTCATGAAGGCATACTGCGAAAGACAGGTAAACCCACCAGGAAAGGCTGACACACGTGCTCGTTGTTCACGGGAGACACCGTTACGTCAACAAACTTGTCTCTTTCAGGGACTGTCGATTCGTCAGATCAGGTTTAGGTTCGATGGACAGCCAATAAATGAAACGGACACACCTGCACAGGTTGGTAAAACACAATGTACTGCAAGCTGATGCACTCACTCCTTTCAAGATGGCTGACCTTAAAGAGCACAACAATTTTTAGACGTGTGCTAAATTTTGGTGTGGTTGTAGCTTGGCCAGTTGCAACACATACTACAAGTGCTACTGAATTAGGATGAAAAATTCAAAATGGTCACAGCTAATGAACCTTAGTCTGCACAAAGATGGCTACAACTCAGCCACATTTACAGATATTGACCCGGAGTTTGATGTAGCCTACATCTCTATAACGGCAGGCAATATGCATTCCACCAGGCCTTGCTATGCTTTTAATTAGATGCACAACCTTATCGGCATGGAATCGTATGGGGCGATATTGGCGATAAAGTTAAATATCGGATATCGGCCAATCCATAAGAAGAAAAAAAAAAAAAAAACCTCATCAATATAAAAGGCTTCTGTTTTGAGTTCATTTTTAATTTAAGAAACTATCAAGTAATCTATTAATGCACTATTACTTATGCACTCGTCGCTTGTGAACAGGTTGAGTTTAGGTTTGTGAAGATGTACAAACTTGCACTGTTCGAGTGTTGTCATTGTGTTAGAGAGTGAATGTCATGAATAAATTTGACATTAAACATAATCCAAGTTGAAGTGTTGCATCATTTTCAGCTCCTTTTTGGCATCTGGTCAAATTGACAAAGACCATGCAGAATAATGTAGTATTTTAATTCCACAGCAGAGAAAGCTATGTAGTCTCTGTAAGTAGATCTAGGGAAAAAATATAATTATTGGTATCGGCCAGATACATTTTAACATTTTGAACACTGGTCAAAAATCCAATATGCTTTCCTACTTTTAATCATTGTAGTAGTATTTCCAAAATCAGGATTTACATCTATTACTCTGTATGTCCCAGTTAGGCAACTTTTAAAGGAGATGATTTTCTAAGCTCTAAAGGAAATGTTTCAGGCTCGCTTTGATCATAAAGCAGCAAGATTACAATACCTACGCACTCTTCCACAGCCTGTCATTAGAGCGATTTCCTTCGCAGCTGAAGTCAGGACTCTCCTGTTCCCTTGTCTTCTGCAGTGTGTTTTTCAAGACGAGTTTTCTGCACAAATTAACCAAACCCTTATAAAGTCTAGTACCCATCCTAACTAGAACACGCAGCAAGCCAAACCTCACATTAGTACTTATACTAGGGAATTATTTTTATTCTCATAATTCAGCCATGACTGATTTTATCTAGTCGTCACAACACTTAACAGTGTGAAAATGTATGTGTGACTGATGTAAAAACTTGCTTTTTGTTTCAGCTGGAGATGGAGGATGAGGACACAATTGATGTTTTTCAGCAACAAACAGGAGGAGTTGTTTAAGCGGCATTTGGACTGTTGGTAGAGCATCACCTTTTGTTCATGTTGGGTTTCTTTTTCGTTATAATTTACTCCCCATGCTTGGCTTCACGTCAGGCTGTTCTTGACAAAAATTGGATTCATCTGGAACGCTTGAGAAGCTGAATGGCCTTTTTTTAAAACCTTTTTTTTTATTTGTCTAAATGAATTATTTTAAAACCGTCAAAAGCAGGAGCACATCTCAAGTGAGAAGTGTTGTCATTTAAAAAGTACTTGCTGAGATTTTAGGTGGAACGCTGTAATTATGTCCATTTATGGAAGAATGATTCTGATGTTTTGTAACTTTTTAAATCTTATTTTCCAGCAACATTTATTTAATATCTACCTGGTGTATCGCAAACAACAGGAACTTTTGTGGAAGAAAATATGTTCTGGTCAACTCGGATGTAATAAATGATGTTGCGCGGTGAGGTTCCTGGACCAAAAATGCCCAGTTATTTTTACTTCTACAACTCAAGAAGCTGATATAAAAAAATATACTGCATTACTGATACATACTTTGACGCAGAGGGAAATGGTTCTCTTGTAAATGGACCCTTTTTCCCATTTTTGTGGACCCTTAAAAATAAAATCACCTTTTATCGATCCATTATCATTTAAATATTTCACTCACTGTATAAGTCATACATACTGTGTTTCCAGTTTTGAATGGTTTGTAAAAAGAATATATCTACATATTTTTGTTAGCTGCTTGTGTGTTTGTAGGATTTGGCTTTAAAATAGTCCACTGGTGTTTTAAAAAAAATGTAACCAGTTAGAAATACCAGTGAGCTTGAGTTATTTTATTTTTTTTGTACATTATTTGTTGTCTCTATTCTGTATACAATAAATATAGTTTGATATGTTTTGAATTGTATTTTGGGTTTTCTGTTAATAATCCTGCACTAACGTTTTCAGTCTAAACGCTAGAGGGCGCTATTTCACTAGATTTTCTTGTGCTGTTTTGTCGATCGCTGTTCTCTTGAGAACCTACTCGAGTTCTCTTCGGTTCTGATTGTCCTAACAAAGACACGCAAGTTGCTTCATTTGTATCCCATGAGGGTTTAAGCTTCCTGACCCTCCTTATTTAAGCAAACTTGAGTTTGCAGATGTTGCTGAATAGCAGCCAAGTGAATTCTCCACAAGGTTTCCATCACAGAGGTCTGATTGTGTTGTATTTTTTGCCTCTTAAAAATTTATAGTTCCTTGTGGAGGTGTCAGAAATGGGTCACGGTTGCTTTTAAATAGTACAGAAACGCAGCTGCAGAGTCCCCCAGCCGCCTGTACGTTTGACCTGGTGTTGAGTGCATATACTGTGTTGCCCTGGTTAGTTTGAGGGAAACATTTGTTTTATTAGGTTAAATTCTTTATGTAAGCTGACTGAGACATGCTTGAGGCTATGACATTGAGTTTTTGTTTAAGAACTACATCAGCTCGGGGAGTTTGCTGTCACCATCAGTTCTTTGTGCTCCTCATGTGCTTGACTGCAGTCATGAGAGTGACTTCTGTTGTCTCAAAGTTTAGCCAGCGACGAGTTAGTGTCATGCGCTAATCTGCTGTAACGGCAGAGAAACAATAGCTTTTTTTAAATGATGATGGGTAGATTGAGTCCAGTTACACATTCACTCATCCAGATGTGCTTTTAGAGCACGGGTCAGATAATGTTAGTATGGCTTTTTGGATGTGATGGACAACAAAATGCATTAAAAAAATCTTGGTGAATGACATGAAGAATCTGTTTTGTTTATCTCTATTTTTCACAAGCAAATATAGTTTTGTTTATGTTTACTAAACCATCCATCCATTATCTTTACCCACTTCTTCCTTTTTGGGTTGTTGGTGCTCATGTCTAGCCATCACTGTGAGAGGTAGAGTACGCAGGTCGCAAGTGAATCACAGGGCCACGTGACGACAAATGAGACATGCAACCACTCACACCTAGGGACAATTACAATCAGCCTAACATGCATGTTTTTGGTCTGTGGGAGGAAACTGGAGTACCCGGAGAAAACCCACGCATGCACGGAGAGAACATGCAAACTCCACCTAGAAAGGCCCCCGGACCGGGATTTGAGCCAGAGTATCCTGCTCACTGAGAGGCAGCAGCTCTGCCAGTTGCACCACCGTGCCGCCTCTACTAAACCAGAACTGACTATTTCTAATGAAATATCAGTTGTGTTTTCATTTACTACACAATCTTGGTGTCTTGAAAGTAATGAATGTGTCTCAAGCTGGTTTTGGTTTATGTTTATTTACACCTGGAACCCAAAGAATATACCTTCCAGCAATCTTAGTCCCTTATACTTTTCATTTACATTTTTAACAAAATGTTATAAATAATTAGAATCTGTACCAAAAAAAAAGGAACATACAAATCGTTTATAAGTCCTTGTTTACTTTAATCACACGTTTCAATGCAGTGACTTGTCAATCAACTGGGGTGGCCATTTGGGGGGTCGTCAAGTTCCACCCTCACCACCCCTCTGGCTCCATCTCTGGTCAAAGGACTTGCATGTTTGAATCCATAGTTAAATAATTATTGGTGCAAAGGGATAAAACTAGATTTCATACGTTTTAAATAAAATTGTTGAATTTTGATGCAGAAATTAGAACCGTTTGTGTTTATCTGCAAAGACTTAACTGCCTAAAACCCACAAAAGTGGGCAAATTAGCACAAGGTTACAAAAGCAGTTTCATATATATAACTGCATATTTTTACTGCCCATATTCAGATAAGATTACACACGCTGCAAGTCTATTTCATTTCTTATATCTGATATTATGAAATAGTTGTGCATTTAGAATTGTACGAAATCAACTTTGCTATTTTAGCCTTATGTTCAGCAATGTTTAAAGAAAATGTCATTTATAGATTCAAATCTGATTTCCATCCATCCATTATCTTTACCCGCTTATTCCATTTTGGGTCATGCGGGTCGCTGGTGCCCATGTCCAGCAATCACTGTGCGAGGGGCGGGGTACACCCTGGACGGGTCGCAAGTCCATCACAGGGACACATAGAGACAAACGAGACAAACAACCATTCACTCTCTCACTCACACCTAGGGACAATTTAGAGTTACCAATCAGCCTAACATGCATGTTTTTGGTCTGTGGGAGGAAACCGGAGCACCCAGAGAAAACCCACGCATGCACGGAGAGAACATGCAAACTCCACCCAGAAAGGCCCCTGGACCGGGGTTTGAACCAAGGACCTGCTCGCTGAGAGGCAGCAGCTCTACCAGTTGCGCCACCGTGCTGCCCCAAATCTGATTTCATTACAACTAATAATCTGGTGAAATTAAGCTCATGCTCTTCATCTGATAGCAGGTGCAAGTGAAAACCTCTCATTGATTAAATGTGTTTTTCAAACAGAACCTTACAGTCTCTTTTCTCTTTTACAGTGTAAGTGGGTAAATTAGCTCTTGGATGCTTAAGGATCCTTGAGATATAATCAGTTTTAAAAAGCTGTAATAATGAGGAGCATCGACTCGGTCGATAATATCCATTACGCAGTCAGAGAGGTGGTGCACGATCCATAAAGCACACAATACACAGGGAGGGGTCCTTAAACATGTACTGACTGCATGAAGTCAGTCTGCTGTGTTGTGCATCATGAGAGTGTGTGCAGACAGCTAATCTCAAATGTGACAACCCCCCACCCCCTTATGAAATCAGCCCAGCAGCCTGAACGAAACCACTGTGGACGTGGAAACCCTCTGGATTATATCCAGAACTCTATGCTGATGTCATCTTGTCGTGCATAAAACAGTCCCCCACCCTGAAGACATCAGATTTCATTGTTAATGCATGTTGTGCATCTTTTTGGGGTGGGGGTGTGTGAGATGACTGCAGTTGGAGTTTTGTGGAAAGTTTAACTTCTTTCCAGAGACTTGTCAATCATTTCTTTTCCCCTCCCCCTCGTGTTTTCTCTTTTCCTTACGTGTGTCTGTCTGTCTGTCTGTCTATTAAAAAACAGGTCTCACTTGTAAATGAATCTCAGAGGCTCAGTTAGATTAATCTGTATAAATAAAGGTTGAATGAATGAATCAAAGCTCTGGCGGTGCCTGGAGAGAAGATGGACATTTTCTAAAGAATCTCTCTAAGCTTCGAAGAGCAATTTTGGATGCAAAAATATGAGTCAAAAAGAGATTTATTCAATTCAAAAAAACTTTATTAATCCCAGAGGGAAATTATTTGTTCTTGTAACTCATTATCCTCATTTCATTAAGAGATGTTATAGATACTGATGGCTGTAGGCAGGAAGGATCTCTTGTAAAGGTCCATCCCACAGTGGATCCTAAGAAACTGGCTGCAGATGCCGTCCAATCCGTCCACCCAGACTCCGCTGGCCTCTCAGTTCCCCCGGTCTGTAGAACTGCCCGAATGCCGAGCAGAACTCCTCCCAGAGCGATGGCCACACCTCCCAGCAGTCTGCCGAGCTCCTCATTGCTGCGGACAGCCAACTGTAGGTGCTGAGGGACGATCCTGTTCTTCCGCTGTCATGACCCATGTTTCCTGCTAGTTCCAGGATCTCAGTGGTCAGGCACTCGAGCACAGCTGGCAGGTAGATGAGAATGCATCCACAGAACATCCTTTTCAACTCATTTGGGATTTGAGGCTGTAGGCGAGATATTATTTGAGCTTTTGAGATGTTAATCAGCTGCTGTTGGTTGTAAAAAAACTGCCTCGTTGCCATGGTTACACATCATAACAAATGTCCAAAACTAAAAAAGTTTCCAAAATCCTTCCAGCTGCACAGCATCTGATACCAGAGGAAACAATCATCCAAAAAATGTGATTCACATCCAGAAAAAGAGGAATTAATGTTTCCAAAAGCAAAATCTCAGAATGAGTGTGACAGAGCTGCTCCAACATGCTGCCACCTTGAGCGGCGTAATTCTAGAACAGAATATAATAATTCTCTGTTTAAGTCAAAAGAGGAAATGATGTGGTTAAAAAAGTGTACAAACAATAGGGATAACCACACCCTGGAGAGGATTGTGAAACAAAACCCATTCCAAAATGTGGGGGAGATTCACAAAGGGTGGACTGCAGCTGGAGTCAGTGCTTCAAGAACCACCAAGCACAGACATATGCAAGACATGGGTTCCAGCTCTCGCATTCCTTGTGTCAATCCACTCTTGAACAAGAGACAGCATCAGAAGCATCTCACCTGGGACTGCTGTTGAGTGGTCCAAAGTTTGCATTTCCTTTGGAAATCAAGGTCCAGAGTTTGGAGGAAGAGAGGAGAGGCACAGAATCCACGTTACTTGAGGTCCAGTGTCAAGTTTTTACAGTCAGTCATGGGTTGGGGTGCCATGTCATCTGCTGATGTTGGTCCACTGTGTTTTCTGAGGTCCAAAGTCAACACAGCCATCTACCAGGAAGTTTTAGAGCACTTCATGTTTCCTGCTGCTGACTGACTTTATGGAGATGCAGATTTCATTTTCCAACAGGACTTGGCACCTGCACACAGTGCCAAAGCTACCAGTACTTGGTTTAAGGACCATGGTATCCCTGCTGTTAATTGGCCAGAAACTCGCCTGAACATAATCACATAGAAAATCTATGGAGTATCATGAAGAGGAAGATGTGATACACCAGACCAAACAATTCAGAAGAGCTGAAGGCCACTATCAGAGCAACCTGGGCTCTCACAACATCTGAGCAGTGCCACAGACATTGGTTACGTACTGTAACCCCAGATTCTATGACTATAGGTGCAGTCCTTTAAGGCTATCGCTAGTGGGTTTATCCCTACGCGTGCAGCGCAGCACTGAAAACTTTAGTCCACGCCCACCTACTGTGTGGGTCTCATCTCCGGTCCGTATAAATTACGGTGAGACCAGGTAATCGGCTCCCAAATAGCTTTTTTCTTCAGCCATTTAGGAACCAGTGAGGCCCAGAGCTTAAAGGGCTATGCCTATACTCATAGAATCTGGGGTTACATTACGTAACCAACGTTCTATTTCGTATAGGCTTCGCCCTTTAAGGCTATCGCTAGTGGGTTAAAGGCGAAGCAGGATGTAGTCTATGCCTCACTGGGTCCACTCAGACACAACATGAAGCACCTGCTTGCACAAAAAAATTTTCATCACTCAGCCTTCTGTGTGCGTAATTACGTGCTGCGTAATTGCGTGCTCCATGCGCAGGAGTGCACAGGAGAAAGATCTCTGGTGAGGAAAAAAGGCTGAGATAGCAGACCTGCTGCTGTGAATAGGAACAACGGAGGATACGAATTGTAACAGTGTAACGATAAACGGAGCAGACCAACAGCTCCTCAGGATGAACCGATTAATAACGATAAAATCAGCAGTCATGAACTTGTGACTGATAATAAATATCTCACACTGCGACTGCATGCAGGCAGGTGTGAGCTCAAAAGTGAGGCTCCAGTAATGCACTAACATACGTTGAAAGTGGCGCAGTGCGGCCTTGTGCGCCACGTAACATGAAAAATGCACGCATGGGACAGAAGGAGGTGAGATGTTGCTTCCTCCTCAGAATTATGAGGAAGAGGATACAACCCATCCAAGTTATCACTCTTGATCTGAATGAGCTTGTGATGTTTTTCAGAGAAGGGTTAAAATGCAGTACAGCTGAGCTGCTGTCAGCTTGAACTCTGAGACATGAGGGAGTAACAGAGAGAGCAGACAATCACTCACACTCTTTGCTGACGTCAGAACTAACAGCAGGGCTGTTTTAAATGACAGAAATTTAAGTAAAACCTGATCTAAAGGCTCAGAAGGTGCTTTGATCAGAGCGTGCAGGACCATCATTAGGTCTCACTGTGGAGCTAGTGGACATGACACCGGTCTGTGTCTCTGTACACCTTTCAGAAAGCGCTTCATCAATGGGTGATTAAAAACTGTTCTGTCACCGAAGCCCTTGTGACAGGAAGAAATAGCTGCAGCATAAGTTTTAATTGTGCTGAACGCTAGATCTCTGTCCATCAGCTGCTGCAGAAAAGACAGCATGCCACCTAGTGGCCATAAGATGGCCTCCACACCTTTCTCTGCGCACCAGCGCTGACAAAATTGTCCACTTGATGTGTACAGCGTTGTGGTGGAAGCAGCTTGTGCGCCCTGAGCATACGCACCACATGCTGTGGAAGGCCCATCTTTTCTAAACGGATCTGTTCAGCGGACAGACCCAAAGATGCTGACCTATTTCTGGGCGACTCCTGATCGCTCTTCCTGTCTGGAGGAGAGTGCCCCCCACAGCAGTTTCCACAGCCAACCCGATATCAGTCACTGCAGATTCAGGAACCACGGAGTGCATATGCGTTCAGGAGCTACGAGGATGACTGACGGTTATTCCTCCCAGACCCAGTCCAGGGTCCGTGATATCGGCAGAACTGGAGGGAATGCATAAAGGAGCATTTTTGGCCACAGGCTGTGAGCGAAGGCGTCCACTCCTAATGGTGGGTCGTCTCGTGGGCTCAGTGAGAACCATAATCGACACTGGGCATTCTCCCATGTGGCGGACAGATCCACTGATGCTTGGCCAAAAACCTGCTCCAAATCCGAGAAAACAGTTCGGGATGGAGGCTCCAGTCTCTGTGGCGGGGACCGCCCCTTGACATGATATCCGCTCGCCTGTTCAGAAATGCTGGGAAAGTACACTGCTCTGATGGAGAGCAGTTTTCTGTGTGGCCAACACAACAGCTGTTTTGCGATGCATAACAGTTGGGCTGAGCGCATGTCTCCCTGACGGTTTATGTAAACTGTTGTCACTTGTTGTCTGCGTGGATCAGAAAAATGCGGATCCTGCAGCAGGGGCAAATGCTGAGTCACGTTTCAGACCGTGAAAAAACAAACATTCTAGCACATTTTGTGAAGCGACATGTGGTCCAGCCACTGTGATCCCACTGCTTGGGACAGACACATTCCTCCCAGCTTGACAGGAGCGTGTCTGTGAAAAAACTGAGACGTGTGATGTAGGCCTGCTGATGGGTACTCCCTCTGACAGAATGAGGCAGTTTCCCCAGTGATTCAGATCGTTTCTCACGGAGGGGGGCACAAAGATAATCCACCTCTTCTGGTGCACAGGATCTATGCACAGGTGGGCAGACCATCTCTGAAGGTGTCTCATGTGAAGTGGGCCCAACGGAACCACGATGTGGGCCGCTGACATTGTCCCAGGCGTCGTATGATAGACAGAACTGTCACTATGCTGCAGGGTTTGACACAAAGGAGCTGAGCTGACAGAGCTTCGGCTCTCAGCTGTGATAAATGGCTCTCATTGTAGGTGAGTTAGCTCCACTTCCAGATAAACAATCATCTGGGACGGTCAAACAGAAGTTTTCCCAGTTTATAGAAATCCCAGGTTTAGCAGGTGTAACACTAGTGTTTTGGTCTGTGCAAAAGCTTTCTAACTGGACCGAGCTAATAAGAGCAGATCGTCCAAATAAAAAGATTTCTCATTCCTGCCATGTGTAACGACTGCAGAGCCGTCTCCGCGCATTTCGAGAATGTGCGTGGGGTGTTTAAGAATGATGGAAATGTGAAAATATGCACTCTTCAGATCTATGGAGGTGAAAACCAGTCGTTCTGGTGAAGTTCTCCAGCAGCTCTGGAAAATATGTTTTTCGTCAGAAATTCCTGAACTTCTGACTGGAGAGATGAGCTCTGTTCTGGAGAAGACAGAACCATCTCTATAATCCCTCTGAACGGTGGGGGTTGAGCTGTGAACTGCAGCGTGTAACCCCTTCTGATCAGATGGTCCATCCATCTGTCCAGGGAACACACTCGCTGCCACTCTGAGTAGCGCTCGGAGAGCGGGCACACATTGTGTTGTGTCATGTTTCTCATGAAGGTCAATCAGACTAAAAAATCCTTAACTGCCATCACTCGCTCCAGAGATTCTCCAGGGGAACCCAATGGGGGCTCCGACAGAAAAAACAAAGGCTGTATGTGTGCCTCTGTGCTGGGCCCAGGCTGCGGACTCACATAGAGCTGAGGTGAGCCGGCGTGCACCGAGAGGAGGCGTGAGCGCTTTCTGAGTGAGACGCCGTTTCGGTGGAGGCTGCAGCTGTCATGGAGAAACATGTTTACTCCCGCTGCTCTGTGAGTGGGCAGAAAAACAGCAGAAATTAAAAATGGGCTCTGGCTGAAAAACGAGGGATTTTACCAGACTCGGTCTGCTGAAAAAACATCATTTTAGTTGACGTGGCAGACGAGTGTTTTGTGATATTTACTGAACTGCGATGCCTTTTAAAACACTGTTTAGAGGTTACTGGCTCGTTCTGTGTGGGGAATGTGTGAAGAGAGGCAGCTGTGAGCTCAGCTGATCTGACAGTCTCAGATGAACAACTTTCAGTGGCGTTTCTGTTTACATCAAGAACATACCTCGTCAAAAAACACATACCTTCCCCTCAAGGATCTGTTACCTGGTGGAGGGGGCCTGCTGGGCGTGAAGTCACTGCTGCAGCTGTGGAGCACCTCTGGTGCTGTTATTGGCCAAGGCGGTCCCTCCAAAGGCCAGAGTGGCAGATGGACTGTGACGTCACCAGATACAGTCTCTGAGACCTCCTTGGACCTCTGCGATTCCTCAAGGATGGTCCTGAAGTTGGTCCCGAACAGTGCCTCTGGGGTGATGGGGCCCTCCAGCAGGTCTTTCTGCAGCCTTTCGGACAAGGATGGCGAGAGGCGGAGCCAAGTGGTCCTCCGGATCATGGTCATCCAGGCGACGATGAGGGACAGGCAAATCGCAGAGGTGGCACATGTTTAAGATGACATCAGCAGCTTTACAGAGAGAGCTCTTTATCTCCTCCAGCAGGTCTGCTTCCTCCAGCCTCTTAGAGATGCTGTAGGCCAGCAGGGCGGCGTTGTTGTTAGCTGCGGCCGTCTGGGATGATTACAGGTGAGCTCGGTTGGGGGACCTTGTCACCATCTGGTCATGCTTCCCTGGAGGGACAGGTTGCTGGTCCATCCTGGAAGCTTTTGCCCCAAGTGCCACCGCCAAGCTTGGCTCCAGGGGGGGAGGGGGGCCGAGGGAAAAACCCCAATCGGTAAAAACCCTGCACTCTGGAGATGGAGGCGAAGGTGGAGATGGCTGTCTTCAGCTTGCCAACCCAGCTGCAGCCTCGTTCCAGTGTGATGTCACAGTTGGACAGCGAGGCCAGATGGGGTCAGGACGATGAGCCGGGGCGGAGCCAACCTTGCAACCAGATCATCAGATCAGGGTGGTAGGAGGCGAGGGACGGAAGGTCCCTTGTGTTAACATCCTCCTGAATTATGCCGGGCAGCTCCGAGAGGAGGGCACCGACGGCTGAGAGCGGTGTGGTCGCCAACGTGGGAAGATCTGAGGTGGCTAAGCATCCACTCGGCCACTCGTCTTCTATCACTATGCTCTCCAGGAGGGAAGGGGCAGCTCCGCATCGCCTTTCTCGAAGGAGTCATTTGATTCACTGCGTGACTTTGCGTCAAAGAAGGTGGTGGTGTCGTCCCGCACATAGCATCTCGCCACAGAAAAAAACACTCAGCAGAGCTGCTGCCAACAACGCCTTTTTCGAGGGAATCATCTGATTTACCTCAAGAAAAAATACGTTAGAAAAGGCTGTGGTGTCGTCCAGCGGGTAGCGGCCCGCCACGGAATAAACATTCAGCGGGGCTGCTGCTAACATCACCTTTTTCGAGAAAATCATTCGATTACCGCAAGGAAAAAACGTTAGAAAAGGCTATGGCGTCGTCCAGCGGGTAGTGGTCCGCCACGGAAAAGTACTCCTCGACGCTTACCTTGAACAAGGCTGCTCGTCTGCTTCTCCTCGGGGAGGAAGAGCTCACCGGGACGGCAGGAGGTTGGCGTGGCGAAGACCCAGGCATCCTTAGCAAAGGTTGTGCCGGTCAAAGCTGGACAACTTTCCTTCTTCGTTCTTCTGACAGTGCTAGCTAGCTGGCTGAAGAATAAATGGGAGCCGATTCTCAGTCTCGCCGTAATTTATACGGACCGGGGGAGAAGCCCACACAGCAGGTGGGCGTGGACTAAAGTTTTCAGTGCAGCGCTGAGCGCCTTAGGGATAAACCCACCAGCGACAGCCCTTAAAGGGCGAAGCCTATACGAAATAGAACCAGTTGTTATCATGAATCCAATTTGTTTCCGTCCAGGTAAGATGGTCCTCCTTACCCTGACTCCTGTCGGGAGAAGTTGATCAATTTTATTGAGACAAGCTGATCCTTCGAATTAGGAAGTTGCAGAGGAAAAAAAGAGGCTCTTTAAGGGTTCACAGGACGAAAGAGTGCAAGCAGGGACGTCTGACTTCACCGGAGTACATTCATACATATATCATTGTAATTTTAGATTGTTATTTTGTTCTTGTGTTCCTTTGTTCTGTATGTTCAATAGTTCAATAAAATAAAAATAAAAAGAAGCATCCCCTAAACTTAAAAAAAAGGAAAACAGTCTGTTTTGACTCAAAGTCCCATAATGCAACAGCGAACAACTGTTGGGCTTCTGAGCCACGCCCCAAGAAGCAGAAGTGGGAGGCTCGTCTCTGGTCGCTGGGGGGGGGGGGGGGGGGGGGGGGGGGGGGTGATCTCCTCCTCTTCGATCAGCAGCGCTGGGATTGAGAAAGCTCAAACAGGCGGAAAGACGGAACCAGTGTGAATCATGCCCGTCGTCATTCCTACCGACTGGGAGTGGAGTCGAAATTGTGCAAGATACGGATAACTCCGAGGAGAGGTCCGAGCTGCGTCTTCATTTTGTGTGCGCGTGAGAAGAAAATGTCTCTTCAGGGTCTCCGCAGCTGCTTCTGCCGCTCGGACCCGTCGTGTAATGTTGCCTCTCTCTCATGTGTTTTATGAAGAAGAAGAAAAAGAAGAAGTGACCTGGATAAACCTGCTGGGAGCCCAGAGGGCGTGAGGATACTCAACACTTTATTTTTCACCGCCGTGAAGCGCAAATTGTATTTATTTTTTCCACACAAGTTTAACTAAGGGGGCAAAAGTTGTGCCTGGTCCAGAGGAACCATGGGGAACGCAGGCAGCATGAACCAGCACACCGACTTAAGGGGGCACAACATGCCCCTGAAACTACCCATGCCAGAGCCTGGTGAGCTGGAGGAGAAATTTGGAATCGTTTTGGTAAGAAAATTTATGGGAAAAAGTTGTTTCAGTCTGCTCTTTGTTCTCTCCACGCTTGTGTCCAGGGTTGGGACAACTGTGTGTAGGTTGGATCAGTTTGTGCAGCACGCCCCTCTGTTTTTAAGGGGGGAAAGGGCATTTCTAACAAAAAAGTGCCCTTTTAATTGTACATCTCCATTTAAGTGTCTTTTTTTATTTTTACCATAAACTCATCAAAGTTGTTTTAAAGCTTTACACTTGTACTGTGATCTGAGAATGTTTTTAAACTCCGATAAGAAGCACCTGCACTCCTAACATAGAGTCTTTGGATTTATTGCCATCTCTTTCAACTTTACAAGTCCAGACGATGAAGGTTTTAAGTGCCCCCATCACGCCAGGTCTTTTGAAACTTCTGTCACTTCGTAAAGTGCCAACAGACGTGCCAACAATTACTGTTACCAGGCTGGAAGCTGAGGGTGAAGACAGGGATTAGAAATAATCTATCCAAGAAGTTCTGATTGATGCACAGAAATTGTTGGTGAACTTTTTATTTTTATTTTTTTAAAGTCAGCCTCTGCAGGGAATAACTTTGGCTATTTCCCAGAACGGTGAGGCGAAATTTGAGAGTTGGTCGTTCATTAAAAGTACTCTGTAAAACATAAAAACAGAGTATCCTGAACTATATCAGACAGTGAAATGTGGGTATGAACTCATTGTAAACAAAGCTCTCTTGATTTAATCAAAAATCACATGGAAGTTCAAGTCATGTGATTGACTTTGATTGTGTGTAAGAGAGGTTTTTATCGCCTACATATTATATGCATATTATATTCTGAGCATCGTGAGTCTTTAAATAATAAGGATCCATAAAGTTTAGTGAAGCTAATCCCTCATTACTCTTTCCAGAAACAACCCCACTTGTCTACATGTAGGATTTCCTGGGCTGGCTGTCAGTAAAGCCGATCTTCATATGGCATTTCAGGGACTCCCCCTCTGCTCTCTCTCCCTCCCTTTCTTCTTCCTCCTGATGCCTCAGCTCTTGATGGGGTGGAAGCCCTCTGGCATCAGAAGAATTTAGTGCTATTATCAGAGCGTTTAGTGTTTGTTACCACCCTTAAACCCTGACGTCTCTCAGCTGCAGATGATAGCCTTCGACTCTTCTGAGTGGCGCTGATGACTTCACCTCAGTTTGAGTAGGAGATGATGAGGATGATGCCTCTCGGGCTTCTTTGTGTCGTACGAGGTTGATAATACTGATGAGTCGACATATTGTTCTTGGCCTCCGATCAGTAATCATTAATCATTTCCTGTCATCCCTCCCATCTGTGGACTGGTTTGCATCCTCGGGCCCCATTCAGTAGAGCCTGAACCTGTTGATCAAAGAACAGCTGTAGGACTGTTTTTCTTGCCGCTCCTAATAGGTTTGATCAACAGGCGAGCCTTGCATCACAGCAGGGAGCAGCTTGGATTAAAGACTCCTGCTCCGTGTGACCACATTTGAGCAGTCACCTGAAATGCTCATCAAGAGCACACTGCATTTGAATTTCCACGCTGCGAGACGTGAAACGTCTGCTTTCAGATGTTAGCTTTTAGCATCTGAGCTGAGCAGCCCACATCTGATGTGCGTGCAGCAAGAAAGACTAAGAATAAACTGTCAGGCTCGATGCAGAAGTTAATATAATTAAAGGTCTTAACACCCCTTGAAGGAATGTTGATGAGCTGTAGTGGTCGTATTGAACTGGACTGACTCCTAAGAGTAAATCATTTATAGATGTTCATGCAATTATTTCTAGGGATGCACAATATTATCAGCATGGTATCGGCTGATATAAGCGATAACGTTAAATATCGGATGTCGGCCATTCCATAAAAAAAAAAAAAAAAAAACCCCACAGATATTAACGGCTTCTGTTTTAAGTCAATTTTTAATTAAAATAAATGAAGCATTTCTACTAATGCATTATGCGCTTTTCACTTGTCGTTTGTGAACAGGTTGAGTTTAGATTAGTGAAAATGTACAAATTTGTACTGTTCGAGTGTTGTCATTGTGTTAGAGAGAGTAAATGTCATGAATACATTTGACATGAAACATAATCCAAGTTGAAGTGTTGCATCATTTTCGGACCCCTTTTTGGCATCTGTATTTCGAAGCAGGCCAAACTGACAAAGACCATGCAGAATATTGTAGCATTTTAATTACACAGCAGAGAAAGCTATGTAGTCTCTGTAAGTAGATCTAGGGGGAAAAATATCGGTATTGGTTATCAGCCAAATAAGTTATAACATATCGGATATCGGCCAAAAATCCAATATCTTGCACCCCTAATTATTACTTACTGAATGTTTCATTAAAATCTATCAAACTTCAAGAGATATTTTGCTAACAGACAGACTAGGTTGAGTCCAAAAGTTAATGCTAGTGTTGTCAAATATCTTGCACAAACAGTAGCACTGGAGTTTATGCTGTGATTTAGTCTTGGCTACAATCACAACATGTTTTAGCATAAAATCTTTTCATCTGAGTAAATTGTAGCCATTTTTGTGTTTCTTGAGGGCTGTTGGATGTGGCGGCCATCTTGAAGTGGGTTGACTCGTAAAGTTAATCGTATGTAGAGCTGAATACAATTATTATTTCCTGAAAGTTTCAATAAAATCTATCTTTTGAGTCATGAGATATTTTGCCAACAGACCGACAGATATGACTCCAATAGTTATATATATACATATTATTACTTTTTTATTTTTATCGGTTTGACTTTCAGGCTTTTTTTTTGTTTGTTTTCAGCTCATATTCATAATTTAAAGACTGCTTCAAAATGCAACTTAAGCCTACTGAACCTTCACGTGGAAAGTGCAGCCAAATAATCTAAAGTTAACACGTCTAAAGGCTGTTTTAGCAGCTTCAGCTCCTTCAAAGCTGCAGCGGGTTAAATTTTAACCTGCCGCGTCTTGGATGAGATTGTGTTTGAGTCTGCAGATTGCTGCAAATAAAAGCCTCCATTGTAGTCTGCCTCATAACCCCCCGGAGTCTTTGCCTGATCTCTGAAACGGATTTAGGCTAATTGTAATGTAATTCCTCTGCCATGATGCGAGTGTCAGATTCACATGTGACTTTGACCATGAAAGTAGCTGCAGTTTTAACCCAAACATTCATTGTTTAAAGCAACAAGAAGGTTAGTTCGTTGTCTTGCCACAAAGCTCAGGGAGAATTCCTTCACTTTTAACAAACAAGGTACAAGATGTATATTTTTAAAGAGTTCTATCTCGCCTGTTTACAGCATGAGAATCTGGGTAGTCCTCAACATTCACATGTTTTAAGGTGGAATGCTTCGTATCACTTCCTGTAAATCATCTGAAATGGGCAGTTTGGTCCGAGCGTTCGGCTCATCTTTCACAGTTTAAGGCAGATCTTTGTTGGAGGTGCGGCAAACTTTCCCGGATTCATGCAAATGTTTCATACGACGATGTAGATGGGGAATTGTGGAAAACCCTGAACTACCAACATGTCCTCTCATGTAGTTTAGGATCACTTCCTTCTGTGAAAGAGAATCCCTCCTCGTGGGATGGACTTGGCAATTTTGCATAGGAAAGTAGAGCAGAGCGGTGTCCTCAATGGGGAGACCTTAAAAAGGATTTGTTATTCCCCATAAGACCTTCGTGCTGTTCATAGTCAGACTCCAAGGTAGAATGTCGTTTTGATTAGATCTGGAAGAATTTTTCCCAGCTGGCATCTTTTTTTGAGTTTATTTAAGAACCAAAAGTAAAGGAGTAAAATGGGATTGTCCTGTTTTAGTCAACCACAAAGTCGACTACATGGTGTCCACTTGAAACTGAGGCCCCCTTTATTTGCTGAGACTCATCACTGCTGTCAGGGCAGTAGAGGGGTTGCACGTTTAAATGCCATATGGGGGACTGCGTGGGTTTAGCTGCTGCTGTTGCTGCTCTTCTCAATAGTCTGCCCAGATTACATCTAAGCTGCTTTGTTAAAGGCTGCTGAAGTGCCAGGAGTTATTTGTGTTGTTGGGAGGGGGATCTGCGTCTGAAATCTACTCTTCAGATTAATCTTCAGAGTAGCCTTTCAAGTCTGACTGAACTGTAATTTATCAAGTTGATAGGCCCCGTTTGCTTCTCAGCTGGTTTCAGTTTCGGCGACTCTTAATCTTTTTATAAATTTGGATTTTAAAACTTGCCTGTAATCCAATCGGTGTTGTGATTGAGGACTGGGTGCTCCGGCTTTCCGAGTAAACACTGTTTTGTGTTATTTTGTGGCCAGGTTATAACAATAGTTTGATATTAGTTTGTACTTCAGATAAAAATGAAACAAAGTGAAGCAAAAAGACAGTAAAATCTTGCATTAAATATTATATTAACACATTCTGTAAGGTGGTGTTTGCGTATCATCCAATGGCGGATGATAGCTTAACTTCCTTCTCCCAAATTTGCACCCCTTAATAGAACCCAGGAAGTGACTAAGTTACCCTTTATTTATTTTTTCCATGTAGACTCTTCATTAAAAAGCAGAACAATGGTTGTTGTCTGAGGCACAGAGGGGGAACAGTGGCTGAAGCCCGTTCGTCAGCCCCATGGAACAGAGCTGCTCTTTATTCTCTGGGGGTACCCAAGATGAAGCCTGGCACTGGACCCAGACCCGGCAGGCTGTGAAAGGTCACCGCTCGAACCTGTGTGTGTGTGTGTTTTCATGTGGGTTTCTGCTTTGTCAGATCCCCGGACGCTCATCCACCAATTAGCCACTACAGAACTGAGCACAAAATGCTCGGAGGGCAAAGAAATCCGGCCACTCCAGAATTTTCTCTGCTGTTGGAGCAGATGTGAGATTATTCAAAACTTTAGACTCGAGGAATCTTACCTGGCTAGCATGGGCGTGGCTAAGTAGCAGGTCTTCTGACTGTAAACAAACCCCACTGAACTTAAATCAATATGTATTATTGCTCAGTTCTGTTTTAACAGCAAGTCTGAGTGATTTCTCATCAGGAAGCTGACGAGGTTTTAGTGCCCTTGTGATTCCTGTGATAAATTATCCAAATGTAGATAGAAGCCAATCAGTGTTCTCTCAAAACAAGCAATTGTGCAGTTTTTTTTTTACCCTCCAGATGGGGTTTCACATACTGTTTTTTGTATATTGTGCGTTTGGCACCCCCTTTTGAATTGGAACTTTATGGTAAAACTTTTCTTGTTGATGCTCATAGTCCACACGGTCTGGGTTGCACACTGCTGAGAGTCTTGGCACACCCCAGAAGGCAAGTAAAGGGGATGAAACTTGCATTACACAGCTTTTGTGATAAACGGACCATGAATTAAGAGTACCTACTAACTAAACATGACCATATTGACTTTTGCAGAGCTAAACTATCAACAATATTCTGAGAAACAGAACCGTCCCTGCAGTTTTGACATAGCATTCTGTGTTTTGACTTGTCTGTAGTTATCTTTGCTGGCGTCTTCTCCTGCTGGTGTTCTGTGGCGTAGCCTTGAAAAGGCCAGACTAGTTGTTTTTTTTCCAGGTCCCAGTCCATTGCAAGTGTTATCCAGCAAGACTGATTCAAGTTCACACAAAAGAGTGACCCAGTCACAAGTCTGTGGAGAAGTGCGTTATGGTCCGGTTCTGTACAGGCTCCAAAGTGACAGATGTGCCATAAAGCCAGACTGCTGGGCTGAACTGCCACGCAAAAGTGGGGGGTGTTTTTGTTTTGACCTCTTGGAAACTTGAAAGTGTTGAGTTTTATGAGAAAAGCAGCCCATCAGAATCCTCAGACGTCTGTGGCGTTGTGACAAACTGTATGTTGTGGTGTCAGGGTCAGCTTTTTCTTTTGGCTAATTGTTTATCATTCTGGCTTTAACATTGGCTTTATGGTTACAGTGAGATTTTAGGGTATATTTGTATAATCAAAACATTTTCACCGTTTATTCATCTTTTTATGTAGCTTAATGCGGATTTAAAAGTTTCATATAGGAGAGGGTTTAAAAAAAAATCATAACACTGTTTCCCGTTCCTATACAGTTTTTGCCTCCCTTCAAGACGTGTTCAAATAGAAGAAACTCACCACTTTGTCCTCATCTCTTACATATGTATATTCTTAAAACTTTGTCTCATATGGTGCCATTTCTTATTAAAGTCTTCTTCTTGGGTTTCTTTAAAGACATATGCTGTTTTGGAAGCTGCCAGGGTCTAAAAGCCAGGTCTGGCTGGTGCCAGAGTTAACATCTGCAGTGCAGAATCAGGTTATTTTGCATTTGAATGTGCTTTGGTGTTCACTGCCAGGGTTTAACGTCAGACCCATGAGACCAGGAGAAAGACGGTGTAGCCGTTTGCTACAGTTTCAGGATTTATTAGGCAGACGATTCGCCTCGTCTGGACCCCTCACATGAATCTAAAGCTGAGGGTTTAGATTAAACACTTCCAACAATCATCGAAGGTCAAGAAGGAGACTTGACAGAATGCAATCTTCAATTGATCAGTACTGTATCTCCATTTTTTTTTTTATGTAAACCTTTTTTTTTCTTGTTCTGCATTTCAGAAAAGTGTCATTTTGATAGAACCCACATAATTTAGTTTGTAACTCAAACAAATCCTTAGAGAGGAAATGCAGCATTCAACTTTAAAGACCATTGAGTAGTTGCATAAATGTCAATAAAAAGCTAATATAGGGAGGAGAACTAGATGCATCTGATAGTGAAATAGTGACGTTGCAGACACTTTATGGCGTACTCTGCCTTGGTTCACTTGGATTTCAGCTCACGGCTGTTTTTTTTTTTTTTGGCACAAAGTATCAAAGCAATCAGTTTGTTTTCAGGCTCCCGCTCAGTGTTTCATCACTGGATGCAGAAGCTCATTGCTGTGGCTGGCTCCAGAGTACATCAGTCATTTCATCACAACCGGAGACCGCTCTGCTCTTTGTGACCAACTCCTGGCTTTAGATGTTGTGGAAAGTTTCTGCGTTTCAGAGCTCAACTTTGCCACCGCATTTGTTTTTTTCCATCTGTTGTTCTGTAAACAAAATGTTAGCGAGCCAGATTCAAGTTTTAAACTCAACGCTGACTTGACAAAACTGGCTTCTGTTTTACTTTTTTATTCTGAGCAATGACGCGATCAATAACTCTGCAATTTTATATTGGTTTAGTTTGATTCTTTCAAACGGATAAATACTTTTTTTTTTTAAGACGTGGGCAGAGCTTTAGGACTGTTTCACTTGTCTGACAACATGATTGGTCATAATAAAAATATTTTTTACAGAAAGAAGTTTAATTTTGTTTGAAAACCCTGGCCATTCAAAGTGAATAGGCTCCTCCTTGTTATTGTCTGCACTACTTATTCTTACAGATTATACAGCCTGTTATGGATTCTCTGAGCCTTATTTCAGTTAAACAGCATTTCTGACTTCTATGTTGCAGAGCTGGAACCCAGATCCAGACTCTTTCACAACCTCACATCTGGTCGTCTGGCCCTCTGTGTTCAAGTATCACATGTTTTATTTGGACAGCGCCCTGCTGTTGTAAACCATTTCCATAATGCTGTTCCGGTCTTTGGATAACATCAAGTTTTGGTGCTGTTGCATCAAGCCCAGGGCAGCTTTTTGTAATGGAACGGTTCATTTACCCACAACACATGAGGTGTTGAGGTTTTGCAAATGAATTCTCCTGAAGAAGATTTGGAAAAGTTTGTTGGAGCAGTTAGGCGTCACAGACTGCACTCAGGTTCAAGGTACATAAACGGTGTATTTCACTTTATTTACCTTTTTGGTTTTAAGTAGCATTTTAAATGATCATTTGAGAATATGTCACAAAAGTGTCGTTGGGATGCAGAGGAGCGAGGCGGTAACATTTGAAGTCAACCGTTTCCGCTCGAGGCATTCCAGTGAACAGCTTCAAAAACAAAAACTACCGTTCAGTTAGGGGGTCCTGGGGATTACAGAGATAATCTGGGGACAGACAGGGGACACCTGTGCCCCCTAAATGAACACAGAGGATTATGAAGCCACGTTGTGCTAATGAGCGGAGCACGGCTTGTTGTGGATCGTGCATGCTTCACAGCCGGCCACTTCCTTTCTCCTCTAAGATGTTTACAGTATTTATGAAATTTATTAGCCTTGTATTTCATTTAGTCTGATTGGATTATTCTTTTATATATGGACTACAAAGATAATTCATACAACAACCACTCAAAGCGCTGACATGTAACTTTATGAGCCATAAATTTGTACTTACGGGGGATCATTTTTGTTCAGTCTGCAGCTATTTAAAGATACAAAATGATTTGAGGAGCAGTTGATGAAGAAAGTATTTAAAACGGTACATTGTCTCATTTCCGGAGGATTGAGCAATGTACAAATGTTTGTTGTGACGAGTCAGTAATGGCTGCTGTAGGTTTTCTTGTTGTGGCGCGCACAGTGGATTAAGACTAACAGATTGAAACACATCTCTGACTGGAAAAGAGCAGTTGGGGTGTCGTTGAGCTCATTTGTTTGATTTTCGCCTCGTGTTTGTGTACGCAGGGCTGACAAGCTGGTTTGGAAGATTTGGATCAAAGAATACGAGTCTGTTGGCATCGTTAGATTGTTGCCTTCGAAAAGAAGAACAAATATGATAACATGGATGTGTCTCAAACTAAACAGCTGACGTCCCTCTTGTACAGTTATTGCTCCGAGGGATAACTGAGAGAAAACTATTGATGCTGCTTTCTACATTTGAGTCAGTTCTTGTTGTTTTTTTTTATGTTTGCACAAAAATCTCTAGGGTTTCTCGATCAAATGGTTTTACCGGTAATCCTTTCTGACTGCTTTATTGCAGTGAGAAGGATTTTTAGACCAATCTGTGTAGCATTCAAAGCAAAGATTATTGGTAAACACCATATTAATTGTAATAATAGCCAAAGATGTTTGGGATTAAACTATAATGAAATTTTATAAAATTGGAACTTTGACTTTTGCATAAATATGTTTTTAATCTCGTCATATTCACCTTCACAGTAATTTGCTCACTTTGTTGTGCGAAACAGTGCGAGTCATAAAAACCTGGTGGGATCATTTCAGTACTTTTTATTTTACCATAGTCATCAAAAAGACTATAAAACGATAGTCATAAATAAAAACGGTATTGTAGATAACAACAAAGTCCATGCTCATGGTATTGTAGATGTTAAATGTTTGTGTTGTCATTATGTCCATGTGTAATAGGGTTATTATTAGTGTTGCCTGGACATTTTTTTAAACCAGGTAAGATGGTGTCACAAACAGTTACTATCATTTTGTGGGTCAGGAGCTAAATTGCTGGGTGAACACATGTGTCAAAGACACAAAGTTTGTTTTCTCAGTCATCCAGGTATATAACAACATGTGTCAAAGGTTTTAATTTAGACCCATTACCCTTTAAGTGCAATGCTTTATTTTAGTTCACAGTTTTCCTCGGCTTCACCCACGGGCCCTTCATTCAGGCTGTGTTTGCCTTATTCAGCCAGCTGTGCTCTGAGGGCTGTGCCCTCTGTTCAGACCTCCTGGACGGTGGTTGGAGGACCTTGAAGTTGCCTTTTTTTACACATAATATGCCTCATGCTTGGTTAATGAATGGATACATGGATATTAATGTGCTTTGTGAGTTTTAATAAATATTAAAGTTGAGCAGATTGATGGAGTTGGGTTTGATCCTTTAGGCTGGTTCAGGTTGTGGTCTTCAGAGAGCTGTCAGTGATTAAGTACTGCAAGATTCATGGGCTGAAATCTTTTTGCTTTAGCCTTAAAGTTTCCTGTTTCTTCTTTTTAACAAAACTATTTTTTCCCTCAGAGACTGTTTAGGCGTTTGTGGCTCACAGGAAGCGTGGCTCATCTGTAAATTCTACTTTTCCCTCCTGTTGTATTAGTTTTGTTGCCTGGAAGGATTCTCACGCTTTACTGTGTTTGTTTCCTTCTGAATGCAGCTCTATCATATTTTTTACATCTTAACTTTTATCTAGTTGAGTTTCTCAAGGTTCAGATGCTGATTACTTTTTGTAAAATACATTTGATATCATGCACATTTTATTACTTGTGGGGAGGGAAGTAGGTTGAGATGGAAATGCTGAAAAGTTGCCTTGTCGTATGTTTGCCTGTTTGTGTGGATGGTTTGTTCAAGCCTGTTTTACCAGTGTGAAATGTGACCTTAAATATACAGCACTATTTCTCTTTCCCCCCAAAAAATAAATAAATAAACTAATTTTGGGATTCAGTTTAAACTGCTATATAAAGCACAACTTTTAAAAATAAATTTCACTGTCTTTAATTTATTGGAACATTTGTCTGCAACAAATTCAAAAGAAGTATTATTAAAAAAACCTTTCATTATTAACATTTGTTATGTGGCTCAATTGAAATGGATATTTCTTAGAAAAAAAAATCTAAAAATAAAATAAAGTTTGGCTTCCTAGTTTTTCTGAAAACAAGGTTTTGTAAAAAAATATTTTTTATATAGCAGACTCGTATTTTAGTTATCGTAAGTATTAACTAAATATTATATAATTATTTGTCATTGTAATGTCACATTGTGTGGTCATCTGGATGTTTATTTATTTTTTTTTTTTTAGATGTTTTGTACTTCATCCAAAGGACTTCATCAGTCCGAGGAGCCACATCAAAATGAGTCCCACAAGCAGCACACTCACATAGTGGACCAACCAGTTTGCTGGTGATAGGATGGTTTTTGAAGTCTGTCCTCTCCCCCATTGACTCCTCTAAGGCAGCCATAGCCAAGGTGGTTCAAAACATCAAAGTTCATGCTCAATAATCCAGGTAGAAAATCCAACAAAGTTCAGTCAGGTCATCTGGA
Source organism: Nematolebias whitei (assembly GCF_014905685.2). Classification (NCBI taxonomy): domain Eukaryota; kingdom Metazoa; phylum Chordata; class Actinopteri; order Cyprinodontiformes; family Rivulidae; genus Nematolebias; species Nematolebias whitei. The sequence continues at coordinate 18,431,177 of NC_056510.1, forward strand.
CGTTACTTCTATTTTGTTGAGACGTTTCATCCTTCATCCTGATTCGTCCCCATGTTTTGTCCATTTACCTGGATTATTGAGCATGAACTTTGATGTTTTGAACCACTTTGGCTATAGCTGCCTCAGAGGAGTTGACGGGGGAGAGGGCGGGCTCCCGAAACCATCTTATCACCAGCAAATTGGTTGGTCCACTATGTGAGTGTGCTGCTTGTGGGACTGAATTTCTTGTGACTCCTTGGACTGATGAAGTCCTTTGGATGAAGGACGAAACGTCTCAACAAAAAAGAAGTAACCGTCCAGATGACATGACTGAACATTGCTGGATTTTTTACCTGGATTATTGAGCATGAACTTTGATGCCACATGTGATTTATTAAAGCCTTGTGTGATATTGATACTCCATACAAAAACGGCCAACAGTGAATTTTAATGAATGTGCCTAAAATCTTAAACTACATGGAGTGTGTTGTGTGTGTCAAGATGACAAGAAAAAGACAGAAGAATAGTTTGGTCGCAACTGATACAGCCGTGGCAATAATCAGCAATAATATCACAACTTCTTGGTTTTCTAGTGTCATTCAGGCCTGCTGGATTTACTGCTGAGACAGTTTTCGATGTTTATGTGTTTGTGTCATCAGGGTGGTCTGCCATCAGGTGTTGGTATGAAAAGAGTTGTGCGAGCCTGGTCATCAGCACCTCATTAATAACGCAGATGCACGGATGATGGATTTTTAGACGTGAGGAAACTGAATCCTGGAGAGCTGGGTGGCTGTCACACTCCGTTTGCGTTGGCCTGAAATGAAGGCTGGTAGAAGTGGCTCTTTCGCTTTCGTTGGAGCGTCACCAAGAGGAAAACCAGCAGTGACTCAACAAACCACCTGAACAGCCAGGTCAATATTTCTCTAGAATCTTAGCAAAACAGAGTAAATGCCTCTGAAGTAACCCAAGAGCTTACTCTGGTTTTAAACGAGATCTACAAAATATAAAAGCTCTTCTGTGTCTTTTGTGTTAACGTGGCTGTCTCAGGTGTTGGTTATATTTTTATGTGTTTCGGGAAGGAAAGTGAGCACAGAATGTAGTCATCTGGTCAGCAGCCAGATTGAGTCAATAGAGCCCCTCGGACTCCTAATTCTCTGCAGTCAGCACAGCATCGGTGGGCCGACCTGCAACTTCTGCTGAATACTAATTGGATTTTCTGCTCAAATCATGCTGGAGAGCCCGTGTGGGGATAGAACCTGCAAAATACAGCGTGGCTGAGTTTCTCGCAAAAGCAAACAAGTTATAAACAAATGTATTTTATATTTATTCTGCTCATATCAGGGTTTTATTTTGTGGATTTCTGTTAAAGAAGTCAGTTCAGATGGTCATTAACTTAATGTGATCATTAGTGAGCGAGAAAGTTTCCAAACCACTTTATTTTGATGTCATTATCAGTACAAGCATCATTGTCTTTTTTTAATAGTTGCTACTAAGATGCAAAGTGAGTCTGTTTTATATTCCTGTGCTGCCTGAGTAGCTTTCTGGATTGATTTCCTCGTACAAATGCACCTTTTTAAAATGAAAATGGCTGCCCCGGATCGGTAACTTTGCCATTCTGTTAAATGGAATGCTAAAAAAATAAATAAATATTGCACTAGCAAAAAAATCTACAATGAAATATTGCTCTAAAATGATTTTGTGCCCTGCTCAGTTTGAGTTGGGCTCCAATGTTTGTAAAACTCCCTCCTAGAAACGAGTCTGATCTCAGGATATTCCTCGTTTATCTTCCTGCCTCTCTCCCCCTACGTTGTTTTTAAAGAAAAATCTAAAAGAAGAAAAATGGAGGCTGAATGCTTAAAAATTCTGAAAGATGATATGGAATGGGAGGGGAAACGAGCTAAAAACAAAAAAAAAACAAGCAGTGATTTTTCATTCTTTCCATATAAATGTTTCCCACAAAATGATTTAATATATTTTTTATTTAAAGTTTCAAATGAAACACTTTATCTTAATTTGACAACTCTGCCATCCCAATTTTGATGGTGGGTTATGTGCAGCCCTTCATGGAATGCTATGTCCTTAATCAGTATCATTATTATTTACATAGAAGTGATCCAATACGGAGTTTAAGTGTTTCTAAGTCTTGTGAGGGTGAGCAGAATCATGCTCATGTTGGAACAATTCTTATTTTGTGCATCTGCTGAGGTGTTTTTGTACAGAGGCAGATATTAATAAAGTAAAGAAGGATGAAGACATTTCGAGCGTTTTCCTTTAACCTGAAACTCACTATCTTTGCTTCTCCCTCCTGAGACTAACAGTTATTTGAGTGGTAGTAAATCCAATCATCTGCTTCTCAGATTACATTGTGTGGTTGGAAAACAAGCTAAAATATTTGTTCTTTTGTGCTGAAGCATCACCACAAAGCACAGATTGGGAAGAGAAGAAGACCCATTTTCACAGACAAGTTGTTTCACTATGTTTTTAGGATTTTCTTTTTAGTTTATTAGTCATAAAGTAGAATTATAAAGGGCAACATAATCATAATAAATAATAGTAGTAGTAATAATAGTAATATTAACAATAATTTAAAAAAGTTTTTTTTTTTTTTTTTTTAGATTTTTCTACCTGGATTATTGAGCATGCATCAGGATATTAACAATAATGTTACATTGTATTTCTGAGCATTTTCTTAACTCTCATTGAAACTTTAAGACAAAAAACTGGCCAAATCTACAAATTTAACAGCCTGCTACAGTTTAAGCAGGCTAATTGTGCGGTTTATGTAGGCCAATGCTGCAGTTTATAGAGGCTAATGCTACATTATATATAAACTGATACAGTTAAAGACTATTTTTGTTTCTCATTTACCCTTTATTTATCCAGGTAGTCTCATTGAGCCACGATAACTCATTTTCAAGAGAGACCTGTTTAGGGAGCAGATGGGGGGTTAAGGGCCTTGCTCAGGGGCCTAGAATGGGGCGAATGAGGGTGGAGGGGGGTGTGGGTGTTCCACCTATTCCACCCACATTTTGATGTTGACGGTACCGGGAGTTGAACCTGCGACTTTCCGATCACAAGCCCATTTTCTAAAGACTAATGCTACAGTTTATGTAGGCAAATATACCGTAGTTAAAACAGGCTAATAATATAGTTTATGTAGCCTAATGCTACAG
>NC_056510.1:18434338-18497107 GCF_014905685.2 Nematolebias whitei
AAAACAGGTTAATGATATAGTTTATGTAGCCTAATGCTACAGTTTATAGAGGCTAATGCTACATCATATGTAGGCTGATACAGTTTAAACAGGTTAATGCTATAGTTAATGTAGACTAAACACTACAGTATAAGCAGGCTAATGCTACAGTTTATGCAGGCTAACTCCAGAGTTTAGGCAGTCTAAAGGCTGGATGTAGTGTGTTCTTGCTTCTGACTAAAATATTGTTTGTGTATGAACTTGCTAAGAACATTTTCAAGGATTTTGATTGTTGCCACCGTAGCTTTTATATGTGTAATTTGCTGAAAAGCAATTTAAAAACTGTTGCTGCTAGGGGTGCACCGATAAATCGGCCGACCGATTTCCTTAATTTTGGGAAATCTGAAATCGCCCGATACCTGCACGAGAAACCGATTTTATCCTTTTTTTTTTTGTAGTTTTAACAACAGTTGTCTGAACTCCATTTATATTTCAGAGCACTACCTCATGGCCAGTTAAAACAAGTTTATATTGTTTCTAGGATTTTGTTCAAGGGTATGTTTTTCAATAAAATGAGATTGAAAAATTAAAGGTGCATTGTGACCTTATAACTCCTGACAGTGTCGCTTAAAACAAAATCGGTATTGGCCAAAATCAGAATCGACACGTCAGACTTTTCAGAAATTGGTGATCGGAAAGAAAACTGCAATCGGTGCACCCCTAGTTGCTTTCTTTAGTTCCTGTTCCTGATACAGGTGTTTATCCACTATTAACTGGAAATTATTTCCAACTTGATATCAGTTGAAAATGGCCACAGAACAATTTGATAGGTTTTCTTTCAAATCATTTTACTATTAGTTATAAATATTATTTGAATTTCAAATGAACTAAAAACAAGGTTTGCATATTGCTGCCCTCTAAGAGCAGCATCGTTTGGTTTTCATTTCCATATAAAAAAATCAAAACTTAAACTGCTAAACTGGAGCAGGTCTGTGATTCATTGATCATGTCAACGAGCTATTTTTTTTAATTTTTTTTACATTATATAAATGTCTAGGCTTATATTCTTCAGACACCCTGATATTTTGAGTAGAAATAATGTGGAATGTTGCAAGAGGGAAAAAAAAGCCCAAAGAAACTTGAATTTTACTAGAAATACAAAATGCCCATGTGTTCAGTGTTTGGGTTCTGTTGTCATATTTCCTGATCCAAACTAAATTAACTTTGACCTTTTTCCTCTCTTCCAGAACTCGATGAATCTTCCTCCAGACAAGGCACGGCTCCTGCGGCAGTATGACAACGAGAAGAAATGGGAACTGATTTGTGATCAGGTGGGTGTATGATGAGATGTAGTCGTTGCATCAAATCCTCATCACAACTTAAGACAATCTCCCTCACTGTGCTGTCTGAAGTAGCTACTGCATATGTGATGCTGGATGAAGTCTGCCCTGCTGCGTGCTGGGACCACAGATCCTATATGCTCCATTACCCTGCTTTTACCTCTGTAAACCTTTCCTCTCAACCTCACACTGCTTTGACTGCCCTGGTCAAGTGGGTTAAGTGACCCAGCAGGGTGCCAAGATCCGTTAGCCAGTTAAAATACTCGACTTGTTCTTTGCATCAGTCCTGCATGTAGGAAATAACAGAGTGCGTTTTGTGCAGCACGCTGTGGTCCGAGAGATTTTCTGCCTCTTTAAGCAGTGGGGAATAAAACAGAGACCAGATCAAAACCACCTCCCACTCAAACGGTATTGATAGTTAGTGACCCTGAAGGCATCTGTGCCAAAAAGAGCACGGGTGTTAAACTTTTCAGACTGAATGAAGTCAGCTGGTTTGTTTCCAAACCCTTAAACTATGGTGTTTTTCTTGTTGATAATCTGATGATTGTAGTGCAGGACAGTGCTCTTCTCATAAATCAACAGACACAGTCTACTTCTAAACTTGTTCTTCAAACTTTATTCCTTTCATGTGTCCACAACAAGTCTGTACCCATGACAGAGAACACAGCTTAGGGAATGAGACATTTTCTGTCAAGGTTACAATCTCTTAATGTAACCATGACAACAATGATATAGGGAAGCAGAAAAGCAAAGTTGACAGGTAGATCCTTTTTGAAAAATAGGAACAGTCCTATCATTGCATTATTCCTGCAGTTTTGAAGGTTTCTGAAATGTGACGGATGCTCCTAATTTAAATATCTGAATTACAAAGAAAAAATCATGTTAACTTCTTTTGATCTGTAAAGCATGTTTGACTTACATTTCTACACAAACGTTACGTAAAAAATATACATTTGACAAAAAAATTGTATGGTTTGCTTGATCAGACTCTGTAGATGTAAAGTGGGAAGTGTTGCTCATTTCTTAGATTTAATTTCAAATTGCCCTGCAAACAATTTGTCTTGAATCTCATTGGAATTTGCTTATATAGGCTCTTAAAAACCACAGGTGTGGTGACTTGAGCAGTTTTCGCCATTCTGGTTTGGCATTCCTTGCTTTTGCTTGCAGCAGTATCTAAAGAGTGACCCATCAACATATTTGTTATTTTTCAGACGTTCTGTCAGCTGAGAGAAACTTTCCTGGCCCCACTATAGTCTTTCCTGTTTCTGTAAAATGTTGGTGAAGATTCTCAGTCATCCAGGTCATGATCAGTTCATAAAGGGATTAAAAACAAAAACAGCTGGACTTCTATTATGAAGCTGAAGATGTTTTGCTTCCCATATGGGAGACTTTATCAATGCAAAAATGTCTAGAATGTATTGACTTCCAAGCTTTATAGAACAGCATTGGAGGCAAACTGGAACAACTCGCCCCACACAATGATGGTTCGTTGGGCTCTTTGTCTGCCTGGCTTTTGAGAGAGAGAGATGTTTTGGTCACCTGCATGAAGGTTTGAATTGGAGAGGAGCTGACCTGGAATCAGGCCTAAGCTGCACTGTAAGATTTTGAAAGTTGAAATCTGAGACCTCCTCCTCTATTTAAAGTATTTTTTATTTTTATTTTTTGCTGGGGAAGATTCTCAGTCATCTAGGACATGGTAAATCCAAAAAAAAGGTTAAAGACAAAAACAACTGGACTTCTATTCAGTAGTTGAAGACGTTTTGCTTCTCATCCGAGGAGCTTTCACATTTCTAAGAACTGGGAGTGTGAGTTCGAGTTATAAAGCAGAGGTGTTCTGTAAGCTAGATTCACAGGCAGCTGGCCCTCTCATTCCTCACAATAGAGGTTCATTAGGGTCTCTGACTCACAGATGGGCCACCCTGGACACAAGAATTAAGTTCTTGATTGGAGTGAAACTGACTGTGTATCAGGCCTAAAGCTGCATTATAGGTTTTGGAAAGTTGAAATCTGAGACCACCTCCTCTGTTTAAAGTTGGTTTCTCTCTTTTTACATAGATGGCTTCCTTCACCCCCCTCTCAAACCTGATGTAAAAAATTTGGTCCTTAAAAGAGTGTCCCTTATGCTGGAGGTGTAGGTGAACTGCTGAGTCTTGTCCTGAAGAGCTGGCTCTCCTGTGTTGAGCCATGTGTCTGTGAAGAAGCTGTTGGACAACAAGAAGAGAGGATGCTAGGCCTGTTACAATAAACAATAAATCCATTAATCAATTAATCACATGATGAATGAAAATTATCAACCTCATTTTTATTTACCGGCTTTATCATTTCTTTGTGTGTCTCTCTTTCTACTGAAGACACAGCTCAACTCCGGTGCTCTTCACTGATCCCTCACTTTTTCTTTTCTTTTTAAAACCAGTTTTAACGATCCAAAATCGCGTGTTTGGATTGTTAAAAGCAGCTAAGCTGAGAAGCTAAGCTACGAGCTAAGCTAACAGGCCGACCTCGGGAATAAACCTCTGTCTTGTTGATCTCCAAAATTCACAGCTGAAACCCGTGCCTTCTTGTAGAAAATATGTTTTTCACTGCAAAAAGAAGCTGAGGATGTTTACTGTTTTTTTTTAATTAAAAGCTTTGAGTGAAAATGCTATGCTAAAGAGCTCAAATCACCAAGCGTCTGCCATGTCGCCATGTCACATCAAGGGCCCTCCCTCCCATTTTTCTTAAAGAGGCAGCTGCTCAACTATCCATCCTTTGGTTCAAACAGTCTTGTACTGGTATCAGGTGGCCAAAAAATATATTACACTCCAAACAAATCAACATTTCTTCTAAAATTTGACAATGAATTATTGTTAAATTTCAAACAATATTATTGTTTATCGCAATAATTTCTGAGACAATTAGTCGCCCAGCTAAATTTGTTGTCGTAACAGGCCTAGAGGATGCCAACGACAATAAGCTGCCTTTTCTGGACTGTTTGGTGAACATAGAAAGTGATGGAAGCCTCAACATTGAAGTTTACAGGAAACCTACTCACACAGATCAGAACTCTCACCACCCACTGGAACACAAACTTTCTGACTTTACACCACCTAGTCGAACATGTCCCCCACAAGAAGGGAAGGAAAAAGAACAGCAACACATGAAAGAAGCTCTCCAAACCTGTGGATATCCTAACTGGGCTTTTGTCAAATCAGCAAACAAATCCAAAAAAAAAACATGCTGCAAACAGAACAGAGAGAAGAGACAACACAAAAACATTATCATCCCATAAGTTGCTGGAGGATCTGAAAAACTCAGAAGGATTCTCTCCAAACATAACATCCTGGTACGTTTTAAACACAACAAGACCCTCAGACAGATGCTGGGCCATCCCAAGGATGGAACCCCCAAACCCAAACTGTGTGGTGTCTGCAGGTCAGCCAGTGAGGAATGTTCAGACCTCTATATTGGAGAAACTAAACAACCTCTTCACGGACGCATGGCTCAACACAGGAGAGCAGCTCTTCAGGACCAGACTCAGCAGTCCACCTACACCTCAAGGACAAGAGACACTCTTTTGAGGACCAAAATGTTCCCATTATAGACAGAGAAGACTGATGGTTGAGTGGGGTGAGTGAAGGAGGCCATTTACATCAAACGAGAAAAAACAATTTAGGTCTCAGATTTCAACTTTCAAAAACTTACAATGGAGTATTCGGCCTGATTCCAGGTCAGCTCCACTCCAGTTCACACCTTCATGCAGGTGACCAAAACATTGTCTCTGTTATGAGCCACGCAGACAAAGAGCCTAACGAGCTCCCATTGTGCGAGGCGAGTTGTTCCAGTCTAACCTGCAGGTGAATCTAGGGGACATAACGAGACCATTCATGCAGTTCTACAAAGCTTGGAAGTCCACACACTCCAGACATTTTTAAATTGATAAAGCCTCCTGGATGGGAAGAGAAACGTCTTCAGCTACAGAATAAAAGTCCAGTTGTTTTGAAAATTTTTAACCCCTTCTCAGACCTTTTCTCCAAAAAAGACAACAAATAATGGTGATAAAATATGATAATTCTGATCTCATCTGAGTATCTGTGTATATAGGGTGAACACATTTTCTAAGATGTGATACAAAAGCCACCATTATGATGATGATAATTGAATCTTGTTTGAATGAAAGCGCGTTTTAGCACTTTCTGAACGTCTGCGACTCTTGTTAAGAATGTAGGCTTGACTTCAACTAAGCCTTAAAATGAGGAAAAAATGCAACATATCCTTGAGATCAATGCCTTAGCTGCAACTTAGAAAACTTTCAGGAGCTCTGTTTTGCTGTGAAGCAGCAACACGAGGTTCAGCGTGAGTTTTCCTCTTCAGACCATGTGAACAAAATCAATAAACAGAATAGAACATTTAAAATAAATTAAATTACAAGATGTTGATTGCACAATGATGTCATTCAGATCCTCACTATTGCATAGATGATTTGATTTATATCAGTCTTAGCAACAGTCACTGACATTAAAAATGTGATTTTTATTTTTGGTAAATAACAACAGTGAAGGGGGTCTTGGTGTCAAACTATGTGGCTCATCATCTGTAAATGGCCACAGGAACTGTTTATAAAATCACAAGAAACCACAACACTGACGTACATTCGTAAGTTGAGGCTGGAGGCTCACAAAAACCTTAGAAAATATATTTAAATGTCATGTTTTCTAATAAATTAATTTGGGATACATATGCTGTCTTTCCTTGGTGAGGATATTAATGTTGCTAGTTCCATGCTGAAGAACATGGACGTGATACCTCCATGTGTTTTGGAATGGCTTACTCAAATTAGTCAGATTCTCCTAACAAATTCTGATTTGTAATCGTAATTTGAAGCAAATAAGCTCTGATTCTTCAGGGTGGGTAGGCCTCAAAATACATCTTGAGTCACATCTTTATTGGCAAAGTTGATGCTTCTATTTTAAAATCTTTCTGTGTGGATTCACAGTTGAGTTGATTAGTGCATGTGTGACTTCCTAATGTACTTATTGGATTTACGAGCACATGCTTTAAAAAAAGGAACAAATCAAATAACTAATGAAGCCAGATATTTTTATAGGTTTGAAATCTGGTCAGACCTTTGCACCTACTTAACTTAAAAAATATAAAATTGAGAAAAGTCAGCGCTTTAATAAAAAAAAAAAAAAAAGTGTGGTAATCTTTCACATGCTTATGATGATTGTCTGTGTTTGCTACAGTAATTATTTAGTCTACCTTTAGAATATCTCTTCATATTTTCACGCTCCAGTAGAAGTTTCATCCTGCATGCACTGACTTGGTGTGTTTTCCTGAATTAAACCATTCATGATGCCTTGAGCTTAATGCAAGTACCATTTCCCGCTCAACACACTGATCCAAATCCTGGGACTAATCTCTGGTTTATATTTAGAGCACAATAGTGTGACTTGAACCTGTTGTTGGCTGAGGCTAGAACAAGTGCATGCACATCCACACAGTGCTTTGATATTAAATTACAGCTTAAATCACAAGTGAAATCATGGGATCGCCTGACATTTGTTTTGTTTCTGTGGAATCTAAGCTGTAGTTCATCGAATAAATCCCAGTAAAACTTCTTATTTCATTCAGGTAGCTGTTTTCCACCAGAGACAAAAGAGTAAACACAATATAAAACACTTGGCATCATGTAGAGTTTGTGGTATCCAAAGCAAGCTCTGATTTTAGGACTTGTTGGATGTTTTACCTTTTTTAACGGTGGAAGATGCGGTAATCTGAAGTTCCCATTAGATGGATTACAGAAAGCCTAATCAGATTCCACTTGATGACAGAAGTTGTTTAAGTTTGCTGGGAAATAAGTGAGAATGTGGCCTTTTTTATAAACCTTTACCTTCTGTGAATCAAATACACACACACACACAAAAAAAAAACAGTGAAATTGTCCATAATTTTCTGATTTTTATTATGAGTGTACTCTGTGTACTTTTCACTACAAATGTTTTTTGAAGTGTTACAGTCTTTCCTCATTACTCCCTTCCCATCTTCTCATTTTATGTTTTCTTTCTTTATTACCAGGAGCGATTTCAAGTGAAAAACCCACCTCACACGTACCTTCAAAAGCTGAGGAGTTATCTAGACCCGGCAGTCACGAGAAAGGTGAGCGCCCTGTCCGACAGGCTGCCCATCTCCAGTGGCCTAGCTGCTCCAGTGCGACAGCTTTTCCTTCCCCGCTGACCTTCTATCTGATGTTCAGGATATCCCAACAACAGCTGTGGAAAGACTGCACACAGGAGTTCCCTGGGATATAGATCAGGAACTCGAGTTAGAGAACAGTGAGAAAGGAGACAGTTGTTTATCAGGAACGCCCTAGCTGAAGAAAGCTCTGACCGATCTTTAGCAGTGCAGAAAAAGAACAACAAAATAAAAGAGGGTAAAAGGTAGAGGGTGTCGTTGGCATTTTCTCGCAGCACAGCAGGAAATATCAGGAAACTATCTCAAGTGATTTAAGCTATATCATAAAAATGTCTATATCATCTCAGCTGCTAGCTCTGGCTGTTTTTCTTGGCTCTTGTCGGGCTCCATGAAGACAAGTATTTGTTAACTCTCAGGCTTTGCCCAAAAAATATGAAGTCTTTCTAGTCTGGATGTGCGAGTGGGGGGACGCTGTGAGATGTGTCTCTGCAACGAGCAAATTAATCAACAGGCTTTGGCAGAAGAAGAACAAATCACTGAATAATTCAATCTGCACTGAGTGTGGTAAAAATAAAAAAGTTAAACCGCGATGAAACAGCTGGAGCAGCTTGAACAAATTGAAGCTATGATGTGACTGTGGTAAAAAGAGAAAACCATCTTTTTACGATGCAAAGAATGTGCAACAAGATGTGTGTTGTCTGATCTCACTTACTGAGGTCTTCCCTCTATCATGGGAAAACTGCCATTTAAGAATAATTTTTGGATTAAAAAAAATCCCAGTTTGCTCAATTTATAACTCGTTGCTTAATTCACAACTACATATTGCTTCCAAGAAAACACCTGGAGAGCAAACATTTAGATTTAACCGTCAGTAAGTTGTGAAGTTGAAACAGGAACTAGATTTGTGGCTGCATGCAGCAGATGTACTGTAAATTTGTCATAGATGATTAAACTTTAAAAACTCCCAGGAAACTTGTTCTGAACATGGCAGGTGGTGTCAATGAGAAGCTTACCTGTGTCAGAGGCTGCCTTATCATGGTGGCGTTGATGCCAGAGAGATTACACAGTTATGAGATCTGATTAAGATCGGAAACGAGGAGAATGACTCAACTTGAAGCAGATTTAATAGACACAACAATGTAGTTAAATTGTGCAAGGACAAGTAAAAAAATAAGCCTTTTTACATTGAGCAAGAATCACATAATCACTAAAGCCCTGTTCACACTGGATAACCTCACTAGGACATAAAAAATCACCTAGAACACGACAGGGCTTGGTGGGGCTTTTAGGTTCTAATAGACATGTAATGGAGCGTGATGGGTCCACGAGGGTTTTGAAGCTACACAAAATGTGTTTTATCATCATGGTGGCCATGTATGGATGTGGGTGGGCAGCTTGGTTTGATAATTAAGATTAATGGATGGTAAACTTATAGAGCAGGGGATGGCGACAGTGTTAAAAGCTCTTGGTGTGACATTCAGCATCATGGTTGGAGCTCATCCAGATGATGTGTTTTCAGCAAAGCTGGATCATCCTCCTCTTCACCCCCTTTTTTTCCCCAATTAAACTTAATTACATTTAATTTATAAATGTTTGTTCTATATTAAACTGCTAGAGGAGGCTGCCCCTGAGAAACATGTTCAGACCTCTCTTCAGTTATTTTGTGTTTCTAAGTTTCATTGGTCTCATGTTTTGGACATGAAACCTGCACCTTTTCTTAGCCTCGGCTGAAAGCTTGAAGTGGCACACAGAGGTGGAACGGAAGCCTAAAGAGAGGAGGGCAATGACGAGGAAGAGAAAGAGAGATGCTGAATTATAAAGACTTGGTCGAGAGGGGAGAAGGATGGACAGAATGATGGAGAGACAAAAAAAGAAGCAACAGAGGAAAAGAAAGAGTTATGGGCTTCTTTCTACATTCCTGCTCCATCCCCCTTTTCTTCAAACTCAAACAATTGCCACTTTGTGCCACTGTGAGAGAGCTGGAGGTCATTGCCTCTGCTTTCCATAGGCAGGCTCCCGTGCATTCCTCGGGGCAGCTCCCAGCCAATAGGCAGCCAAGGAGGAAGAGCTCCAGTCAAACCAGTCTCCAAGAATGTATCAGGCGTTGATTTGTTTCCAGGATGACCCCTCCTGTGCTCACACCTCCCCAAAATGTTACTCTCCCCACCCCTTTTACATTCTGTCTCCCCTTCCCTGGTTTCCTCCTCGTCTTTACTCCTATCCCCTCTTGTCGTCTTCACACTCTCTCCCCGCCGTCTCTTCCTGCTCTCACTGTGATGCAGCTGGTAGCACTTAAAGTGTGGGGTGTTTTGGTGGGGGCTCTGGGAGCCTGCGCAGTACCCCGAAATATGCTCCCCTTTCCACACATGCACACAAACCACTCCTCCCTAATAAAAACACACTGTTTTTCGTCTCCTTATGCTCCAAACGCACACCGCCCAAGCCCAAAGACGTAGACTCAAGAGAACAAGTTATGGGAACAGCTCTCTTCTCGGTGGATGTTAATAATACGTTAGCACAGGGTTCAGCTGTGCTGCCTCACTGATACAAACATGATGGAAAATAACCATAAAGACAGTTTCTACTAAACAATTACACATTTTCTTGCAATTTTTACAATTTTTCCCCAACCACCAGTCTCCCTACAATTATTGCTCAGTGACAAACCACCTTAACATGATATGTTCCCCTTTCTTTAGCTGGATTAAAAAAATAAAAAATAAAAATAAAAAATACATGAGAAATAGTATTTCAGCTTTAACAAGGGGCTTCTCAAAGAGCTATTAGCTGGAAAGGGTTTGCGTACAGTAGATGATCATCTGAAGGAAAATACATGTCTTAAATCCCAGAGGACTTTTCACCAAGACCAGTTGGAAAACATACAAGAAAGTCTGGCTCCTTGTAAGAAGAAATTAAAAGGGATGGTTTAAACCATTTCCACAATACTGTATCAAAACCCCTTTTTTAAATTCATTTGGCACAACCTGCGTCCAACCATGTGTTAAAGTAAAGTTTTGCAGTGACCACTTCTATTAAAAAGACAAGAATTTCATTTTAAGCCACAGCTTTCTGCTCTGTAAGAGTTTCACCCCCTCTCATCACCGCCTTCCCCCTCCTTGTTGCACCGTGACTGTTTGATCACCACTGGTCATTCACTCGGCTCGTTTTGTTTTTGTGGTTGCATAACAGCATGAACGGCCTCTTGTTTATGGGTGCATTCACACCAGCCCTGTTTAGTCCGCTATAATCCAACTCTAGTCCGTTTGCCTAGAAAGTCCAGTGCGTTTGGGGAGGTGTGTGTTGTTCCCCGATTTGTTACGGAAGCTGATCCGTAGTGTTGCTCATTTGCACATGCACTAAAAAGGAATACTTCTTGGTCGCACGGATCACCATTGAATATGCTAGATTAAGGAAAATGTACTGGTATAATTCCGATTATGAATAAGAACTGTCTTAATTTACTTAAAGTATGTGCTCTATCTCCCCCGATTTTCTTGTTGCTAATTTCCGCCACTCATAATTCCGTTAAAATCATTGACATATTTACGTCACGGTTAAAATGATATGCAGCTTCACCACTGAGCGGCGCTGTTTCACCAATTAATTCTGTTTCTTGCAGGGTTTTTCTCATTCAGTAACAGAAATATGAGTGGCGTAAATTAGCAAAATGAAGATCGGCAGAGATAGAGCACGTACTTTTCTAAGTAAATTAAGACAATTCTTATTCATAAACAACGGTGATCCATGTGACCCGGAAGTACACTACAGATCATGCTTCCGTAACTGATCAGGGAATGACACTGTGAATGTGCAATCGGACTCTGATACGGACCAAAAAAGTGCTTCAATACCTAGGGCTTGGTTGAAGTGAACTCTGGCGCCGTTCAAATGCAGTGTGAATGCAAGCAGACCGGCGACCGCTCCAAAAGCAGGAAGTGGTCTACAGCGCAGGGCAAACAAACGCGCATTTCTCATACGGAGCCGTCAGCCGCCTTGTGTGGAAAAAACATTCTCCATGATCTTCTGCCTCTTCTTCTGCTCATGCCGAGTCCATTGTTGAAAAATGACAAAACAGAAATCGTAAAGCCGCTAAAATTTGACACCACTTTGTTTTTGGTTTGATTTCCAGAAGAAGAAGAAGAAGTGTCTTCTTGAGAGGTTTTTGTGTCATTTCCTTCAGTAGTTCTTGGTGCAGCGCCACCACCGGCGAGGGGGGGGAACAGGTTGGCTCGATTGACTCAGTGCAGTGTGAATGCAAACCGCACCAGCTGAAATGTAAACAAATGTTCTGAATATTGGTCCCAAATTGAACCGAGTCTACTGGACTATCAGGTGTGAAAGCAACCAATGATACTACAGATAACTCGGAGTCAGGATGAACTCAAAGAGGAGCCCTCTTTCACGTTCCATCAGGTTTTTTTGGCCTCGTTCGATAGCTCACACCTTTCTACAGTTCACATGGACTTTTTTCCTTAAAGCTGCTGCCACAGTAACATGCCAGGAATCCAAGTGTATGTTTACATGGCTGTTAGATTAAAAAGGTGCTGCTCTTGTAGTAGAACCAGCTGTAGTCTCAAAATTTAATAGTTACACGAGTAGCAAAATGTAGGAAGAAAGAAGAAAAGAACTGCTCTCCTTTTAAAGTTTCCAAAGAGTCAGCTTGTTGTCTGTAATAGCCTTGTTAATTTTTCCTTTTACAGGAACCTTTAAAAAGTCCAATTTTAAACTCCTTTATATTGTTTGTGCATGAAACACAGTCTGAGGACAGTCTGGCCATTCTGTCCAAATAAAGTTCCAGTTTTTGCAAAACATCTCTAATCTCTGCACTACCACATGTGGATTTATAGGAGTATGATGAAATTTAACCTCTCCCGCTTTTATTTTCCTTCCTCAGAAATTCAGACGGAGGGTACAGGAGTCCACCCAAGTTTTGAGAGAGCTGGAAATTTCTTTACGGACCAATTACATAGGGTGAGTCAACTGTAGGACTGTGTGACGCTAATGTAGTGTTTTTTTATCCTGCGCCTGGTTATATTAGATTCAAGTGGAAAAAGTCTCACATTCCAGACACCCGGAGACGCAGACACTAAAAACCCCGCCATCCCCCACTCATATCTGCGCTCTGACCTAATATTACACCGAAAGCCATGTGGCGATGAAGAAAAGATGAATCGATGGATTGTTTTGGAGCAGCTGACACTAGAACAGCCTCCAGAAGGAAAGCACATTTTTCTGTCTGTAGTTTGGCTGCTCAGCCTCAGTGTTTTAGTCTGCAGTGCTGATGAAATATTAAAGGGAACTGTTTCACAACAGAAGAAACACGGTGCGTTCGTCAGCCGCGTCAGGTATTCAAAGGTAACAAGCCTAAACGTGTGGCAGCTGATACTGATTCAGAGCTGTGCAGTCAGCCTCGAGGAAAGATCAATATCTCATAAAAAACTGTACAAATTCTCAAGCTTTGGATGGTTCGTCTGGTTTGTGATGGGCTGTGTGGCACTCAATAACGAGACTTATACCTGGTGGTATTTGTAGGAGTTTTAAACCCTTTATTATTTATTTATTTATCATTATTTGACAGAATCTACTTAACTTTGTCAGAAGGCTTAATCTATGATCTTAGGAAACCACTGTGAGCAGCAAGAAACTGAGCAAAACTAAACAAAAAACAAACTGAAAGGTAAGGGGCAGCTTCTTTATTTATTTATTTTATTTTATTTAATTTCCCTCTGGGATTAATAAAGTATTTTTGAATTGAATTGAATTCTTAAACAGATTAATAATATTTTTGTTTTATTTTAGATGCAACAGACCAGTTTGAACTTGTGTTGCATCCTTCCCTGTGTTGGAATCATTTTAACAAAACAAGTTATGCTTTTTACATTTAAGAAAAAGCTCAAGTTTAACTCCTAAAGAGGGGCGTGTGGATTAGTGTGTAGGTGTGTTTTGATGAGTACATACCATCTTGATGAGTTTAAACCAGGACACTGCACTCTAGTTCAGTTTAGTGCTGTATTAGCATTTAAAATATTTAATTGAGGTACTTTTAGGGCTGCACAATATCCATCCATCCATTTTCTTTACCCGTTTATTCCATTTTGGGTCACGGGGGTCGCTGGTGCCCATGTCCAGCAATCACTGTGCGAGGGGCGGGGTACACCCTGGACAGGTCGCAAGTCCATCACAGGGCCACATAGACACAAACGAGACAAACAACCATTCACTCTCCCACTCACACCTAGGGACAATTTAGAGTTACCAATCAGCCTAACATGCATGTTTTTGGACTGTGGGAGGAAACCGGAGTACCCGGAGAAAACCCACGCATGCACGGAGAGAACATGCAAACTCCACCCAGAAAGGCCCCTGGACCGGGGTTTGAACCAAGGACCTGCTCGCTGAGAGGCAGCAGCTCTACCAGTTGCGCCACCGTGCTGCCGGCTGCACAATATGTGAAAAGATTATCAGCACCGCAATCTCAGTGTGCTCAGTTTTTGCGATCGCGATCTACCTGTCGATCGTAAATGTAGTATGGGTAGATCACATGGTATTAAGAAAAATAGTCGTCCATCCTCACTATGAAATTTGTCACTTGATTGACGTACAGAGCAGCCAGTCTGAGGCCCAGTTTACCCAATGTGAAGCTGCACTTCAGCCGTTCATTCACACGACAGCAGCTCTCCTTCTCTCTGAAACTGAAGGTTTCTGAATCCAGGTCTCAGAGTGGAGATTTTTTGGGGAATCCCCTACGGGGGTGTGAAATACTCCATAAGTGTGAAGTCGCACATGCGCACTACAGGCGTCTGCAGTCCAAAGTTTTTCTGTACTAACAAGAGTTGTAATAAATGACAGAGAGCAGAGTGTTTTTTGTGCTACTCACCCTTGTTCAGCATGTAGAAGCAAAACTGATCAAATCCAGGGTCCAAAGGGACGTCAGTGTATTCATCAGTTTGGACAACTGTGATCATGCAGATGCTGCATGCACAATGAATGCAGCTGAGGCCTGTCAGGGTTGCCAGATAAACTTAAAATATCTTATTTATCCCCTCCTTTTCTGTGCACATGTTTAACAAACGCAACACACACCTCATCTTAGAATATATTTACTCCGCACATATGACAGTTTAGGTCAAAATACTATCATTTTAAAGCCACAGTACTATAGTTCATAATTTCTTATCTGGCAACCCGATTGACATGGAAACTACAGCGTTTTTGTGTAAACCTGCTCATTTTAAACATTGAAAAAACACTAACGTTTCCAGAGGTCGTTGTGTAAACGGGGCTTTATAGTAGGTAGATCACTTTGACTTTGTCATTTTAAAAGTAGCTCGCATGCTGAAAAAGTGTGGGCATCCCTGCTTTAGATGGAGCAGCAAGCTTTTGTGTGTTTGTGTCTCTGAAGAATAAAGTAACCCTGTCAGTGTGAAAGTTTACCTCCAACAGAAATATGTGTCGGCATGTGCAGACGTTCAGCAGTGCTGCAGACATGTTTGCAGTTTTCTTTTGTCCTGATTGGTGGTTTGTAGTGTTGAGATCAACTTCAGCCCACTTGGAACATCAACGGGGTTGCTTTTAAAAAAGGTGCCAAGTTAAGTCCAGTTGAGCCAAAGTATGTGGCCGAATTGAAGCTATGTAGAAACAATTTATTTTGTGAGATGTAATCAACAAACTAAACAGGATGGGGTCACTGCGTGGGTAGGTGGTCACAGGAGACTATGATCCTGCCAAAGACCAGAGGACTTGACCAAGAGATGGCCAAGGATTGTTGCGACACAAAACAATGCTTTACAACCTCAACTGCCTCCTATTCCTTCTGTTTATCTTTTCCTTCCTCCCACAGGCACATTACTTTACTTCAATTTGTCTTTTTACCCACACTCACACAAATTATCTCATGTGTCTGACAACACCGTCTCTCACACTCCTACAGTGTTTACTGCTGATCGGATTCTGCACTTTAAACCAAAACATACTCCAGCCCGAGACGATGAAGCTGCTGAATCACTGTTTACGAGGATTAACTCAGTTTAGGGATGTCATCTAGATTACATGAACAGTCCCGTCGATCTAGATTAGATTGTTAGCAAAATGACAGAGGGACATCGAGAGGGTGGGGGCTGCTGATAGCATGGAAACACAATGTCCCCCAGTCAGACAGTGAATAATTGCTGCTTCTTTTCAGAGGTGAAACAGAGAATTTTATCAATCATAGTGGGTATAATAGGGAGATTGTCCCTAACCCTGACTCCACGCCTGTCTGCTTGTGTCTGACGTGCTTCACCACAGTCACCAACATGTGGTGAATGGGTAGATTGTTGGTGTCCTGTGGTAATAATCACCATACAGACAATGAAGCTACACCTCCATTCTCCTTTTAAAACTCCCTCCCCACCAGGCACGGCGTTGATGCACGCTCCTGTAAACCTCGTTAGTCCCGTGCAGTTACATCACAGGGTAGGCAACGATGGACTTTTAAGACATATGTTTGACTGCAGTGTCACTGAAAAGCATTTCTAGGGACAATGATAAAAAAGAAATGACACTTTCACACGATGAGATACATTTTAGTGGAGTTCTGTGGGGTTCTAGTAATGATGGTTGGATAAAAAAGGAGGGCAGATCGTACTGAAGGAAACAGGACCTTTTCAGGGAAGAGCTGAGCTTCTCTGTCCTGCACAAGAAAGTAAAAGCACGTGAAGGGCTCAATGGATGGTCCACTTGAGTCTTCAAAAGAAAGTAAAAAAAAGAACATTTTTGTCATTCTTGGAAAATTGGAAAGTACCCTGCGTGTGTGTGTGTGCGTGTGTTTGTGTAAAAAGAGAAGGAAAAAAAAGGCAGACTCATTATTGAGCTATTTAAGCACATGCTGATGACTCTGCTTTTGTAAATCCTTGCATGCGTTTGATGCTTCGAGTCAGGAGTCTCTCAAAGACACCGATGCATACTTTTTTGTAATGATTTATCTGGGAAGGACTTTAAAGAAATAGTTCAGATCTTTTAAAGTGGGTTTCTGTGTAAAGATTTAAAACAACTGGGATCTTACCTGCTCTAGATCGCTCTTTGAATTACCTCAGTTTTGAGAAATTATTTAATTCTACCCGGATTAATGTGCTTTCAGCTAGTCCTAGTGACGTCAAGACTAAAGTGATCAAAGTGAATTGCTACCATCTTTAAACAACACTCATATACTGTATTTCACAGCTGTGTTTGTGTATATTATTATAAAAATCTTTTCACGGTCATTTGTTTTGCACTGCGCCGTTTTTTTTTTTTTTTGTTGAAAATATATTGATACTCCTGTTGGAAGGGCCCTGGAAGTGCTTCTTGTAGCTGCTGCCACTATAAATTTTTGTAAATGACCATTGTGTGCAGTGTAATTTCTAGTTAATGAGAATTTGACAACAAGATAAGAGTTGACTTAAAAACATTTACCGTATTTTCCGCCTTACACGTCGCACCGCCCTATAAATCGCATCAGTCCAAATATGTCTAATAAAGTGGAAAAATCCATAAATACATCGCTTTGCCGGGCAGCACGGTGGCGCAACTGGTAGAGCTGCTGCCTCTCAGCGAGCAGGTCCCTGGTTCAAACCCCGGTCCAGGGGCCTTTCTGGGTGGAGTTTGCATGTTCTCTCCGTGCATGCGTGGGTTTTCTCCGGGTACTCTGGTTTCCTCCCACAGTCCAAAAACATGCATGTTAGGCTGATTGGTAACTCTAAATTGTCCCTAGGTGTGAGTGAGAGAGTGAATGGTTGTTTGTCTCGTTTGTCTCTATGTGGCCCTGTGATGGACTTGCGACCCGTCCAGGGTGTACCCCGCCCCTCGCACAGTGATTGCTGGACATGGGCACCAACGACCCCCGTGACCCAAAATGGAATAAGCGGGTAAAGATAATGGATGGATGGATGGACATCGCTTTGCCGTATACATCGCATCTATTATGCGTTACCGCTAATGCGTCATGTTTGTTACGCGTCACCACTGACAACCCGGAAATGTGGGCCGAACCCAGAAATGTGGGCCGATGTTGTGCCAAAAATCGATTGGCTGCCAAATGTCAGCTGTGGGAGCATGCACGGGAGGACTTTAACAAGAATTTAACAAGATTAACACTTAAAAACAATTATTTGTTTGCTCAAAACTATAGCAAAGGTGTGTCTCAGACAGTCTAACTTTTCCTTAAGAAATGCACTTTGACAGTCAAATCAGCTGCATTTCAAAAGCTGATGCGCAAAAGCAGGCACGTGCATGAGAGGACTTGCTATGCATTTCTTTGAAATTTAACAAGATAAGCACCTAAAACAATTATTTGTTTGCTCAACATTATAGCAAAGGTGTGTCTGTTAAACTTTTACTTAATAAATGCACTTCAATGGTCAAACTAGCTGCATTTCTCTGGGGTGGCGCAGCAAAATGAAGCTGATATGACGGTTGCTCCAGGCGAGCTGGAGGAATGTGGTGGCTGTGGCAAGCTGATTGTGTCATTAATAGCCACTTTTCTTATTACATGACACAAAGGCATGCCATACTACTGAAGTGCCATCTAGCGGCTGACAATGGTAGTGTTCAATATTTTCAGTCTGAATGAATGAAAATGGTCAAATCTCAGCCAAGAATTGGTTTATAAATATGGGGAAAAAACATAAATAAGTTGCTTTGGTGTATAAGTCGCAGGGCATGCAAATTATGCAAAAAAATGTAACTCTTAGGGCAAAAAATATGATACATGAACTCCACTGAAAGTCTAGAGAGTGGAGCTGTTTTACAGCTTCAGAAATCCACTTCAGTCTCGCTCGTCTCTTCAATCCAATCAGATTTAAACTTATTTTCTTCAAACTGAGGTTGTTCAAAGATTTATCTAGAACAGGTAAGATAATAATTATTCATAACATTTATACAGAACCACTTTAAGAGATCTGAACTATTGCTTTAATGTCAAATATGAGCAAGTCTCACAAAATCAAGACGTATATTACAATTAAAAATAAGTAGTTACACATTATGCATTATATAAACAAACATCTTAGATAAATTATAGCAGCTTACCTCTATTTTAAGTTTATCCCAGAAAATATGCTTTATAACTCTGTTATTAAAGAAGGATTTATATTTTATCTGTATCTGATATTCACCAATATGTTTCGAGTTTATTTGCTAACAGATTTTTTTTTATCCTTTCCTTGTTTTCAGGTGGGTGAGGGAGTTTTTAAATGAAGAGAATAAAGGTCTGGATGTGCTGGTGGAGTACCTTTCTTTTGCACAGTACGCCGTCACGTAAGTCACTACATTTATGTCATTCCTCTTTACACACAGAGCTGCTAACCAAAACAACGGCACTATTCTGCACAGCGGCTGACGCATCTCCCCACAGCGCCAGCACCACCGTCGCTGCTGCCCGGCCGTCAGAAACATTGAGTCACTTGTGGTCCATTGCGGACAGATTGTGAATTATAGCAGCCGTATGCTCCTATTCATGAACAGACTGTGTGATTATTAGTCATTCTAACGCCAGGGTCTAAAGCGTCTCGGGGTACAAAATTTAATTCACCCTTCTACATCAACGTATGTTATTACAGTCTGTCCACATTATGGATGGTCAGTTATAAAGTAGTGTTTATGCAGTACTGCTGCAGCACATAAAAGTCAAGAAAAGGGCTCATTTAAAAGCTGAACGGCCAAGTACAACAAAACATTAGCTTTATTTCCTGTTCTCTGCGTTCTAATGGACATAGCCACTGTGGCGTCACCTCTTAGGTTACAGAATGGCACAATAAATCCTCAAGTTTGACATTTAATCTTTGACATGCTGTGTTTGTGTAACCAGAGGTGAGTGTATTTGACTGCTGATGGGGTATTCTTCCTTTTAAAGGAACATATTGTTAAATGGAACAACTTCTCTGTGCTCAAAAGCTTATATTTTGGTCAGGACTGCCAGAATTGTGGAAACAAAAATAAGTACCGTATTTTTCAGACTATAAGGCGCACTTAAAATCTTTTAAATTTTCTCAAAAATCAACAGTGAGCCTTATAATCCGGTGCGCCTTATGTATTAATTGTTGTTGTGCTTACTGACCTCGAACCGATTTTATGTGGTACACGGCGCTCAAAAATCTGTCAAAATGAACTTGTTTCGCTTAATGCGCCTTATAATCCAAAAAATACAGTCACACATTTCTTACTTTGTTGTAAATTGCCACATTTCTTTTACTAAGAAATCTGCAAGGCCAAGACTGAGAGAAGAAATATGAATGTAGAATCTAAAATAATGACATTTGATTTTTTTGAGTAACAAAAATTATTGAGCACTAAAGTCTATTATTAAGGTAAATACAACCATTTTGTAAATACTTTTCTGTTTTGGGTAATCCCAAATTTAACTAACTCAGGGAAAATGTTATAGTTTGCATGTGTGTCTTGGAGGTGAAAGGTCAGAAGTCATTTTTGCTGTTGCTTTGCCAATAAATCTATTACGGTAGTTTTATTTTCCACTCAGTTGCTGAAAGTAATGAACAAATGATAGAAAGTGCAATCATTGGTCTTTCCTGAAAGACTTCCAAACTGTAAGGCTATATGTCAAGAGTAAGGGTTCATGACTTATTTTGTTTCCTTGGTGCTGCAGGTATGATGGTGATTGTGTGGAGAACAGCACCGAGGGTGCGATGGATAAGTCTAAGTCCTGGAATCGCTCTATAGAAGACCTGCACAAAGGAGGCACCCTGCCGTCTAACATCACAGGAAACGGCATCACTCGAGCTGGGCGACATTCCACGATACGGTAAAGTCGCGCACTAACGTCCTCGCTCTCATCTGGTGAAACGGTTAACTATTAAATCTGTTTCTTTCTTTTGTTTGCAGCTTTTATTCAATAACCTTCATCTTTCTTCTCTCTGTGTGTCTCTGAAGCTGTGTGACTATTTTGAGAAGTCACACGTTTCATATGACGCCTCAGCTGCCTCTTTGTGCAGTCATGAGATCTGTAAGACTTTAAATGGCTTAAGACACGTTCAGTGGAAAACCTTTGTGTGTGGATCTTATTTGAGTTGGTCAAAAGCTCATGATCGTGACACACTTGTATAAATAGTTCATTTTTATTAACGTTTTAACTCAGAATTTCTGGACAAGTCTAATCACATGTACAGTAGTCCCTCGCTACTTTGTGGTTCGTTTTTCGTGGACTCGCTCTATCGCGGTTTTTCAAAATAAGATTGGACATGTCACACAATTGGCTGATTGATAGATGATCCGCACTATCGGCATGGAATTTTTATTTAAAATTAATTATTTTAGGCAATACGGTGGCGCAACTGGTAGGGCTGCTGCCTCTCAGCCAGTTCAAATTCCGGTCTGGGGGCCTTTCTGGGTGGGGTTTGCACGTTCTCTCCGTGCATATGTGGGTTTTCTCTGGGTACTCCGGTTTCCTCCCACAGACCAAAAACATGCATGATAGACTGATTGGTAACTCTAAATTGTCCCTAGGTGTGAGTGAGAGAGTGAATGGTTGTTTGTCTCGTTTGTCTCTATGTCCCTGTGATGGACTGGAGACCTGTCCAGGGTGTACACAGTGATTGCTGGACATGGGCACCAGTGACCCCCGTGACCCAAAATGGAAGAACCGGGTAAAAGATAATGGATGGATGAATTATTTAAAATGATTTAGCACCTCCTGCACCTTTGTGCAGCCCACACTGCAGGATAAACTTCCTGCTGCAGCTGATCTCCGTGCAGAGCGGAGAAGTGGGCGTGGCGAAGAGTGCATGCAGGTGGCTGAGGCAGAGAGCTGAAATCATGACATTCTGTGCTCTTTTAGAGCATTTAGAGTTTAGAAACATTGTTTAGAATATTGTAAGAGTGTGGGAAGGGTTTAAAACACCTTTATTATATATATATATATATATATATATATATATATATATATATATATATATATAAAAATAAACTACAACTTATTACTTGTACTACTATTCCTTCTTCGCGGTTTTTCACTTATCGCGGGTCTTCAGGGTACGGATCCCCTGAGATAAACGAGGGACTACTGTATTAGCTTGTGCTTCATTTAAGGAGCGTTGCGTGTGATTGACTGTGCTGTCGTTCTTCTGTTGTTGCTCTTAAAAACGTATAGTAAGGTTGACTGTCTCTTCTGTTTTGTCCTCATCTTCATCCGTAGTCATCTGCTTCTTTGTCTGCCGCTCCTCGACAGCAGGCAGGTCGCAGCTTCGCTCGGCTGCTTCGCAGTCGCGTCCCAGCATCCCTCTTAAGACGCACACATAAAGCCGAGGGCCGGCCCTCACACATGCATTCCCATACACAGCCCTTCCGCCTCATTGTACTTTATGCCTCTCTGCTAGCGCTGCCCAGTTTATTTGTGGTGCTGTCTGTGTCTGCGATGTGAATTATTTGTACTGCCAGTCTACCACCCCCACACCCCCCGCGTTGACTCCAGGGCCTGAGTCTGAATTCTCCTTCCCTTAGAGCATTTTGTTTCTGTGCCTCTGTTTGTGTCTGCTGCTTGTGAGGTTCCCTAAATGCCATTCTGTGCAGAATCTTGCCTAGATTCTCCACAGCCGGCATAAAAAACCAGTACAGATAGAACAAGCAGATTTTCTGTATTTTGGATATTTTTTAATGCTAATTGAGCCAGTTTTCTCAAAAAATGTATTACCTGCAAGTTTTATTCCTCTCTATTTCTGATATACAGAATTTGTTTGCCCTTGTGCTTTTTGAAGTGCCCTTTTGATTATAGAAAACTCCATAACTATCAATGTCTTGAAGTCCAACTAAGTTTTGTCTCTGTGTCATCTTCAAACTGCCATCTTCTAGGACATCGAGCTCACTGACCTGTCCAAAATGTTCTCAAATGAGACGGTATGTCCAGAGAGTTAGGAGTCAGCTAGTCACGTGTAGATGTGGTAGACCTGCACTTGTATAGCCTGTAGTTGTAGTTCTAGTATTTGTTGTTGCTCTGCGGTGCATTTTAAATCACGTTTTGCTTGTTGTAGTCCTGATTTGTGAAAAGTGACAGTTTTTGATGTCTTGTACTTTTATACGGACATTAATTCCAGATGTTTTCAAACTCTCTACTCTGTTGGCAGCACAAAACCTTTTTAAATTTCCTTCTAATAAAACAGAGACTAAAGTGTAGTTAAGACGTTTCAGGCATGTTAAAGCAAGTCGCAGCTTTGTGCTTAGCTGTGTTTTGCAATAACGTCATCGTTTCTTTGTTATATTAAGAAACAGTGGTCGTTCCTTTTAAATGTGCTGCACCTCAGTTTGGTTGTTAATTGGAAGAGGACAACCCCTGGAAAGAAGGCCTTCCAGGTTATTTTTCTCTCTCTGTGCACCAAGTCAGTTCAGTTCTGTCACGGAAAGAGTCGTATGAATCTTCTGCGCTTAAAGCTGCTTATTTTATGTGCAAAAAAACATTTTTTCCTGTATTTTTCCCCCACATATACTCTTACTTAAACACAAAAAATCCTAACTTTGTTGTTGATAAGACCTTAAATATGACTCCTCAACCATCTTTGTCCTGCATTAGCCTTTTTTTTTTCTTAAAGACAAACACACGTGCACACCCAGACGCTGTTATGACTCACACAGCGGTCACGCCTACAGGCAGGGAAGCTGACGGAAACAAACATGTCTAACAGTCGCCTGAAGAAACCTTTTTCCACAGATCTCGGACTCGTAATTGAACCTTGTGATGATATTGTGAATATAAACAGTTTTGTTCTGACTGGATCAGTAACTGTTGCTCCAGAGGTCTTTTTTAAAAATTATTTAAATCTGTAATACCCTGCACAACCACTGTGCTGCTGGTGTGTTAGCCGTCACTGATATATCTATGAATTAAAACTAAAAAAAGCTGTAGATCATATCACTCTTGTTTGTGTTACTGAAAAGCGCCGTAACATTTTAATCAACCTTCCTTTATGAAGAAGACAATGTGTTCCTGACTTGTGTATAAATAGCATCTGTTTTCTCATTTTTCCAAGCTTTCTGAACATTTATACTCACTATATTTTACTTTCAGCTAACTTTTTTTTTTTTTTTCACCCAGTTGTTAGAGCCTCTCAGCATGAAGGTCGCAGGGTTGCCTCCTGTCCTGCGGCCTGTCTGAGCAGAGGTTTTCTCTGACTATTTTTGATTTCTTCCCACAAACCAAAAACGTGCACGTTAGGCCCATTGGTAACTCTAAATTGCCCCTAGCTGTGAACAACGATGTGAGCATTTGTTTCTTTCCCTGTGATGGACTTGCGACTTGTCCTGGGTGTACCCTGCCTCACACACAGTGACCGCTGGACATGAGCGCCAGCTCCCCACGATCTGGAAAGGAGAAGTGGGTAGAGAAAATGGATGGACGGATGGATTTCTCACTTGTCTTGATTACTTTTACAGTTCCAACACACTGCCAAGCCGGAGAACCCTGAAAAACTCCAGACTGGTCTACAAGAAAGATGACGTTCATGTGTGCATCATGTGCCTACGCGCCATCATGAACTACCAGGTGAGCCCTCTGTGGTCCACAGTGGGGGAGCCACAGTGACAGCATGACCTTTTAGGAATAAAGCACAACCATATATCTGAAGCCAAATTCAATTTTCTCCACTGCTGGTTCTCCATGGTTTATTTATCAGCTGGAAGAAGTCAAAGATTCATCTTTTCTGTTAATTAGCTCAACTCTCGGTCTCCTTTTTTAATTTATTTTTTTCTCTCCCAGTATGGCTTCAACATGGTCATGTCACACCCACATGCTGTGAATGAAATTGCACTAAGTCTCAACAATAAAAACCCGAGGTAAGTTCGAACCAGCAGCTAACAAAACTTGATAGTTTGGACTGTCATCCATAAAGAAACATTAGTCTCAGTGTCCCTGCAGTCAGAAGCAGAGCGAGTGTTGTTGATGCTCAGAGACACAGTCAGTCAGACAGACGGGTAAAAGCCCTGCCGGCTCGCTCCACTACACTGAGACCGAGGCCGAAGACTCTGCTCCGTGTTTTTGTGCAAATGCTTGTGTTTTCAGTCTAAGCCTAAAGGTTGAAGGATGTGCTGAAGAGTGAATGTGAGAGCACTTCACATCACCTGTCACATCTAGTCTCATCCTGGCAGAGACATGCCGAGTCACTGAAGTGAAAATAACACACACACGCACACACACACACACACACATACACACTGCAAAGGATGAGCTGGTTTTAAAGTGTCATAATGTGAATACTTGAAGATTTGATTATTTTGTTGCATTTACATCAGATATTTTAAAGTGGCGTTCTGTGGAAAGATTGTGCGCAATTAATATCTTACCTGTTGTAGATGTCTGAACGGTTTGGAGAAATATTGATTAGTTTTGGCTGGCCTGACGTGCTAATGGCTAGTCCAAGCAGCAACAAGCATAAAGTGGATTGCTGCTGTTTTAAAACGTCTACAAACGTTTCACAGTGGTTCATGCAAACGTTATTTTTATAAATCTTTACATTGCGGTCACTTTCACTATAATCATATATTTACCTACTGTAGATATATAGTGATGTAATAAAAGCTCAAACAGCAGCAGCTAGCTTTAGCCCATCTGGTTCATCTTAGGGAACTTTTGATAAGAATATTCTATTATTTATCTGCTTCGTTCTTGGAGCAGCTATGACTAGCCTTTAGCTCGACATTCTGAACTGAAAACTATTATTTCCCCAAAATAAGGTTGTTTGAAGAGCTACCTACAGCAGGTAAGATAATTGTTCATAGCGATTCTACAGAACCCTTGCATCAAAAGATCTGAACCATCCATTTTCTTGTATTAAACTAAACGCCATGTAATTACATGTCCATTCATAATTACATGTCCAGTATTTTTTTAGTTATGACGTGATGTTATATTACATTTCCTACGTCTTTCTTTGCTCTGTGTGTAAGTATAGGTTTCCTCTTGTCATTTCCTCACCGTTTCTGCTTTTACTTTGTGGTTTACAGAACGAAAGCTCTGGTTTTGGAGCTCCTGGCGGCAGTTTGTCTCGTCAGAGGAGGCCACGAAATTATTCTCTCCGCGTTCGACAACTTTAAGGAGGTATGACCTGTGTGGAAAGGTGAACCGGGGGGTGTAAGGGGTGAGGGTAGACCAGTTCATCCTTACATTCCAAACCGTGCAGTTCCCGACAATGACTCAGCCCTTGAGAAATGCTTCTCTAGCAGATTCCTCGCCGCTTCAAAGGGATCGCATCCTTTTGTCGACAGATCAGAGGCACCGTGGGGCGACCCGTGCAGGAAAACCAGTTTTGTGCGCGTTAAGATTTGTCTGGCTCATCAAAGCTGACAAAAGCAAGGAGGCTGATGTTAAGAGATGTCCTCTGTTGACCGTCGCCTGTCTGGATGAGGTATTCTGGCTGCTGCACGGTAGAGTGGGAGCTAAAAACGCAGCCTCATTTTGCATCCTAAAAACATAAGGCGACTGCAGTTTATGTAATATTTACACCCCCGAATGAAATATTAAATGTTGCTCTCAGCGACGGTGGCATTAGTGGGGAGAATTAGCCAGAGCAGAGCTAATCTAATGAGGTGGAGGCAGAGAAATGTTTCTGATACTATAAAGTGCAGGAGGCATGTCGAGACTTTTCTTATAGCGCAGTGGAGGCAGAATTTTTTAAAATTAATAATGCTATTAGATATACTTTGCCGAGGTATTTGTTGCTTAAAGAAGCTGCAGGCAGGGGCTGGAGGTTTTCGGGTAAACACTTAGTTTTCTTCTTAGATTCTTTTAATATGCTCTCTCTGCCTCGGTGCCCTCTCAGTGACCTGTTTGAACCGCAGAGCATCTTTATCCAGTCTCTTTTAGCTTTCCGTCAACTTCAAATAGGCATTTCTGTCAAAGGAAATAATAAAAAATACATCATATTTGTGGTTAGTTTTGTATGCTGAACACAGATGCGGTATCAGCTGTAAATAAGATGAAAGCAGAATGTATGAATAATTCATTACAGCAATAATCTCTCTGAAAAATGTCTCATTTTTTAGGATCAGAGCGAGCTGTGATGTTTTTATCTGCTATCTTAATTCTACCAGATGCTTGTGATGAGTCACACAAAACTAAAGCTAAAATTAAGAGTCCCTTTTGCAGTTTTGGTTTTCACCAACTCAAACGTCGTTTGGTTTGACCGTTTTTATGCATCGGTTCTTCCCTGCAGTAAATGTGTGCTGTGTTCAGGTTTGCATGGAGTCGCAGCGGTTTGAGAAGCTGATGGAGTACTTCAAAAACGAAGACAACAACATTGACTTCATGGTGAGTACTAACAAACTCCTAATGACTATTGATTGCTCTGGAAGTTTGCCCCCCCTCATCAGATCAGACAGGAAGTGGTTTGGGAAGCTTTCTGAGCTCCAGAGGGACAAACTAAATGTATTCCCTTAATATGACTCCATGTTTTGAACGATTTTGGGAAAGCAAATTCAATTGTATTTCAAGGGTGAGATAAAGAGAGCAGCCGTGATGAAACCAAAACACGACACAGATGAGCTGCCAGGTGCTTGTTCATATTCAAATACTTTGACCAGAACTGCACGTGTCCTTGTGTTACCCTAGACTGGAAAATATAACAATAATACATAAAGGGCAGGCAAACTTTATAGATAAAATAAATCAAAACCATTATTTTAGTCAATAAGATTAACATTTTGTAGAAAGAAAGTATATTAAAGATATTCAGAATGTTGTTTATCCTGTTCTACTGACTGCATTCTGTTTTGTTTTGTTTTTCTCCTCCAGGTTGCATGTATGCAGTTCATCAACATAGTTGTGCACTCAGTTGAGGACATGAACTTCAGAGTTCACCTACAGTACGACTTCACCAAGCTGTGTTTGGACGACTACTTGGATGTGAGTAAACCGTAAACAGACAGAAATCCACACGGTAGGCTGTCAATACTGCACCTCCCGAGGCAAAAACCACAGAAAAGCTGTCAATAATGGCTTTTCCACTACTTCAAATTAATTAATTTTCATAGAGCCTCGTCTCCTGACCCTCTGTAGAGAGGTGAGGTCGGTGCCGGCTTTAGGAAGTGAGCTTAAAAAAAATGGATCCTCACCTTCACTCACGTTTTGTGTATATTTTCCAGAAACTTAAGCACACTGAGAGTGATAAGCTCCAGGTCCAGATCCAGGCCTACTTGGATAATGTGTTTGACGTGGGTGCCCTGCTGGAGGATGCTGAGACCAAAAACGCTGCTTTGGAGCGGGTGGAGGAGCTGGAGGAGAACTTGTCACACGTGAGAGCCCTTGAGTCTTGTGTTTAAGGATTTGACGCTCGGTAAAGCTGACTGCATCGTCTCGATTCCCACATTTTTACATCAAAACGTTAATGTCGAAGCAAACTGACGGGGGGAATAAAATACGATGCTGGGCTCTGCTGTGATGTCATCGTTCTACCACTCAAACATGGACCACATCAAACGCTTTGCATCGCCGCCCCATTAGAGGCCACTGACATATTGAATGTGTTGCTGTCACTGCAATGAGTTCCTGCCATGAAGTGACCTTTTTCTGCTGGATGTTCCCATAGATGACAGAGAAGCTGCAGGACATGGAGAATGAAGCCATGGCTAAGATTGTGGAGCTGGAGAAGCAGCTGATGCAAAGAAACAAGGATCTTGAGTCCGTCAAGGTTAGATTTGCTCTTTGCATGAGGATTTTTAAAACTTAATGCAACTTCTTTGAGCGCATACGGCTTTTGGGATTGTAGAAAATGTCACCGTCGCACATCAGTTCTACAGAAAACTACAAGTTTTCTTCTCTGTCAGTCATTTATTCGTACCAACATACTTATGACCCTTTCTTCCTCCACAGGAAGCCTTCAAAGACACCACCTCCCAGGTTCACTCGCTGCGGCAGACGCTGAAGGAGAAAGACGAGGCCATCCAGCGTCAGAGCAAGCTGGAGAAGAAGATCCACGAGCTGGAGAAGCAGGGCACCATCAAGATCCACAAGAAGGGAGACGGAGACATCTCCATCCTGACGTCCTCTCCGTCCGGTGTGGAGGGCCCGTCGGGCGTCACGCCGGGGGTCGGTCAGAACCACGTGGGAGGCACGGCTGCCGGACCTCCACCACCTCCTGCACCCCCTCCGCTGCCGGGAAACGGAACATGTAGGTTCAGTGACGGAGCAAATGTTTTGTGTTGGACGGTTTTATGTTTTTGATTTATTTAAAAAATCTAATGTTTTGTTTGACTCTTCTGTTACTTCCGTCAGCTCAAGCTGTATTTCTTGCTCTTTGTTTTTCCACCAGTACCAAATGGGCCATCGTTAGAACTTCCAACAGTAGCTCCTCCCCCTCCACCCCCACCCCCTCCTCCTCCTCCCCCACTACCCTCAGAGATGTCAGCTCCTCTGCCTCCTCCTCCACCCCCTGTGGCACCCCCACTGCCTGGGTGTGGGACGCCCACAGTGATCATGAACTCGGGGTTAGCAGGTGAGCTTGAATCCATCTTTAACCTTCAAAACAAGTCTCCCGTCACTTTTAGCTGCTTTGTAATGACTGACTCGACCCGCCTCTCACCTGTTTCTGCTCACCTTAATGTTAAGTTGCGATGACAGACTCTGGAAAGCCTCAGTCACCGGATCAGCCTGTACTATGTGTACATATATGTATATTTCTCAGTACTCTGTAGGTGAAGATGCACACAAACAGATAAATATCCTCAGGCCAAAATGTGAAATTTGAAACGTTTACATCAAAGAAGACAACCAATCAGTTAATAATCTTTACACAATTATGTAAATGGATATCTTTTTTTTCCCTTGTGTTGGATATAATGTGCTATTTGTGAAAGGAATATATTATTTATTAATCTGCTTCCTTATATAAATATTATTGTCCTCTATTAATAACCTTTATAATCCTTTTATTACTTTAAGGTCATTGAGAATATTTCATTGTTATCATTTCAATATTATAATCATTTTGATGTGACTATCTGTAAGAAGACAGTGAAGAGTTCATGGTCCCTTTATCTTCTTGATATTTGTTTCCTGGGAATCCTTGAGAGGTGCTTGTTTTCCACGTCTTTGCCTGCAGCTGTTCTGATAGTGGCTGGGCACGGCGAACTGGTGGAAGTGTAGTGAGGAGGTTCCTAAAAACCAACAGCTTTGCTTCAGGGCGCCAGAGACAGCTCAGAACTGATGCCAGCAGACCGGGCAGACTAAAACTCTGATGTTTTGACTTTCTGTGAAACTGACTGTTCTCTCATTTGCCGGCAAATTGAAGATTTAATGAAGTCTGCTCCTGATTGTTTGTGACTCTGTTCTTTTCTACGGCATTATTCTTTCCTCTTTTGACAAATCTGTAATAATTTTCTCTTTGAATTGTCTCCTTTTCTCTGCCAACCAGAGGGACCCATCAAACTTTTCTGTACGTTCTGGCTGTTGTGTGTTTTTGTCTGTGGTCATTTTAAATGTGGTGTTTTTAAAGAGAAATTTTCTCGTGCTTTGTAAATATTTTACCTTTGTTTTCTCTATAGTGATTCTGCAGTATTTGGTGTTTGAAACCTAATAAGTCACTTTAGTGTCAACTGTAGTATTTTGAAATGTTTTCTTTTTCTAACCTGATCATCTCAAATTGATCCGATTGAGAATATTTCTGCTCGGTCAGAAAATGCCACATTTAAAAATCGACACTGTTTGTCGTCACGTCTTGCTGTTTATATGAATGAAGCATCTAATTGTGTTGCATGCTGAGACGGTGACCTGCTGTGGCACGCAGGTGATTAAAGTGATAAAAATGGAGCAGAGCAGGAATGCTGTTTACCTTTCCCATGCCGGCCTTATGGCTCGGCCCACTCCTGACACCTGGTCTGCAGGCCGGAGTGAAGGCGCCACCTCCACGTTCAGCTTCAATGATGCAGCTCTGGTGGCTACAAATAGCTTTAATCTGCCCAATAAATAGTTTGGCCCCAATCCTCAGCGTATGTAACATTTACTGAACAGGAATACCTCCCGGCCTTGTTCTCGTGCCAGGAAGTTGAGGGATTTAGCTCTACAGGGGAAGTTTGACAGCATCTTTAAGGTTCTGTTTGAGGGACTTACATCCAGAGGACCTGATTATTAAACATGCGTCAGGACATTAAACATGTTTTGTTAAAGCATTTAATACATTAAAATGTTTAGATTTCCCTTTCAGATTTTTTAGATTTATTTGTAAAAACACCTTTGTCCAAAAATCTTGAGTTCGTTGTTTTTAGAGTAAAAGTGGTAAGTTGGACCCCCTTTTTTATGATCACAAGGTAAAATTGTAAATTTAGACAGAAGTTAGAATAACCATTTGTTGGCTTTAACAATAGCTAGAGGAAACAACTGGAATTAGTAGATCAGAGCTTTAAAAAAGTAGAAAATCAGGATTTGAAATCTGTGCATCTCTAGAGATTAGCTCTTTTTGTTACTGATTCCCATCCACCCCTTCTGCTGCATGGGTGTGTGTTTTGCACGTTGATTTTTGGAGCAGCACTAATTTGTTTTCATCTGGTTCAGCTGTTAAGATCAAGAAACCCATCAAGACGAAGTTCCGGATGCCTGTCTTTAACTGGGTGGCCCTGAAACCAAACCAGATCAACGGGACCGTGTTCAACGAGATCGACGACGAGCGGATACTCGAGGTACGCACTCAGAAACGCCTTCTCAAATCCTGCCTCATGCCCATCACCGACACATCCTCGTCGTCTTTTAGGACCTAAATGTCGATGAATTCGAGGAGATGTTTAAAACTAAAGCTCAGGGCCCGACGGTCGAGCTCACTATGAACAAGCAGAAGATCATTCAGAAGGGACCCAACAAAGTGACCCTGCTGGACTCCAACAGAGCCAAGAACCTGGCCATCACACTGAGGAAGGTGGGCAAGACGTCTGAGGAGATCTGCAAGGCTATTCAGCTGTAAGTTTGCTTCTGCCTTTCTTTGATTAGTTTCCTGTCCCGATTGAAACATGAGACGAGATATCATTCTTCTTTTACATTGTCCCACCTGGAAGTCTTTAAAATATTTGAAGCAGCTTTGTGCATAACTGTGATCATCTGGCCTTCAGGTTTGACCTGCGGACTCTGCCGGTGGACTTTGTGGAGTGCTTGATGCGCTTCCAGCCCACAGAGAACGAGATCAAAGTCCTGCGACAGTTCGAGAAGGAGCGCAAGCCTCTGGAAAGCCTGACGGACGAGGACCGCTTCATGATGCAGTTCAGCAAGATTGAGCGGCTCATGCAGAAGATGACCATCATGGCCTTCATCGGCAACTTCAGTGAAAGCGTTCAGATGCTCACGCCGGTAAACACTGTTTCAGCGGCTTCTGCCGTTGTGGCTGCTTGTTGTGCTGAAACTGTCGTTTGACTCTTTGCAGCAACTGCACGCCGTCATCGCAGCGTCCGTCTCCATCAAGTCGTCACAGAAGTTGAAGAAGATTTTAGAGGTAACCGAACACGGGTTCTTCATGTCCAACGTGTCTACCTTCCTGTATGACGTTTGTTTGTGTTCTTCAGATCATCTTGGCTCTTGGAAACTACATGAACAGCAGCAAGAGAGGAGCCGTGTACGGATTCAAGCTGCAGAGTTTAGACCTGGCGAGTGGATTTCTTCTGACTGAACTTCAAAGCTTCTTCTTCCGCTAAATGTTTTTCTTTTTTACTTTCTTCGCAGCTGCTTGACACCAAGTCAACAGACCGCAAATTGACACTGCTGCACTACATCGCCAACATCATCAGGGAGAAATACCCACAAGTGTCTCATTTCCACAATGAGCTACACTACGTTGAGAAAGCTGCTGCAGGTGAGCGCATGCAAGAACGTTTTTGTTTTGTTCTCAAAGAGCGGGTTGATGTGATACAGAGCACGTCTCTCCGTGTTCACAGTGTCGCTGGATAACGTCCTGCTGGACGTCAAAGAGCTGCAGAGAGGCATGGAGCTGACCAAACGAGAGTACAGCATGCACGGACACAACACCATGCTCAAAGACTTCATCGCGCACAGCGAGAGTAAGCTGAAAAAGCTGCAGGACGACGCCAAGATCGCACAGGTGCAACTTCTGGAGAACACCCCGCTTTGGTCCTGATGAGCCTCACACTAACTAATAAAGCTTGTTTTATGTTTTTTCTTTCTAATAAGGACGCCTACGACGAGGCTGTCAAATTCTTCGGGGAGAACTCAAAAACCACACCGCCGTCCGTTTTCTTCCCGGTGTTTGTGCGATTTGTTAAGGCCTACAGGGTGAGTTGGTCACCAACATCTAGCAGTGTACCCACTATAGATTTTTTTTCTTTTTACTTTATAATCTACTTTAACATTTCTGCAAATTATCACATTTAGCATTCTTTGAGGAAAGTCATATTGTCAACATCTTGCATGCCAGAGTTTTAAACAAGATGTGTGATCAGATAGTGCTGAATGTGTGTTTGGGATGACTCTCAGCTACCACCATGCCAAATTTGAACTCATTATGTGTAAAATTGACCGAGTTAAAGTTATTTATGTATATGATTAGCTCTGGTGCAACCCTCATTCGTTGAAGATGTATATCCAGTGATACTTCTTGACCTCCTCAAACCACCCGTGTTGTTTTTCATATCCCATGTTTTTCTGTATTTAGGCGCATTAAGCGAAACAAGTTCATTTTGAGATTTTTGAGCGCCGTGTACCGCATAAAATCGGTTCGAGGTCAGTAAGCACAACCAGAATTAATATATAAGGTGCACCAAATTATAAGGCTCACTGTTGATTTTTGAGAAAATTAAAGGATTTTAAGTGCGCCTTATAGTCTGAAAAATATGGTATATAGCAATGTCAAAATACTGCAGTAAAATCTCATCTTGTGTATATTTAAGTCATAACAACTTATTGTTTGGCTCCTCAGCAAGCGGAGGAAGACAATGAGCAGAAGAAGCGCCAGGAGCAGATGTTGATGGAGAAACTCCTTGAACAAGAAGCCATGAAGGAGGAAGACCAGAAGGTAAACTCTTCTTCTCTTTCAGCTCGGTCGTCTCTCTTCCTTTAGATTCCTGCTCGCAGGATTAGCAGAGCACCGACCGCCTGCTGTGCCAGCTCTTTTACTGTCCGACGTCCTGCTGAGCAACATCTCTCAGGATCACTGATTATTCTGTTAACACACAGACAAACCTGAAGGAGAGGATGTGCAGAACAAAAAAAACATGTTTGAGTAATAAAAAAAAACTACCTGTATAGTAATAAGCTTGTGTAATAATCTCTTGGTTTCAGTCTCCGTCCCATAAAAACAAGCGGCAGCAGCAGGAGCTCATCCAGGAGCTCCGGAGGAAACAGGTTAAAGACAGCCGCCATGTCTACGAAGGCAAAGACGGAGCCATCGAGGACATCATCACGGGTAACTTCACCCAAACCTGG
This sequence comes from Nematolebias whitei, assembly GCF_014905685.2. Taxonomy (NCBI): domain Eukaryota; kingdom Metazoa; phylum Chordata; class Actinopteri; order Cyprinodontiformes; family Rivulidae; genus Nematolebias; species Nematolebias whitei. The sequence continues at coordinate 18,468,194 of NC_056510.1, forward strand.
CTACGATCACACACACACACACACACACCCTCTGCTCTGTGCATGGAGGGTCAGTCCTGCTGGAAATCCAGCCTTTAACAAGAAGATTCTAAACCAACTAACGTGACTTCAACTCTGACGAGCAAACGTTTTACTGAATGAGTTCAAACAGGAGCTGCTACTCGACTCAGATGTGCCTTAAGATCATTGCTTATCTGCTCTGTCTTTGCTTTGTAACACTGTACATACACAGGGCCGGGATATGACTCTTTCCCTGGATAATAAAAAGTCCAAGCAAAACCACGTAAAGTAATAAACAATGTTTTATTTCTCTGTCCCGACTAAAGGTTGAGGAATTTAAGGAACAGTTTCTCAAGAGCAACGCTGAAGCTGCTGCTTTATTTCACTGATTAAACACCTGTTAATAGCGTATGTTACAAAAACAAAGCAGAAAATGTTGTGGGACGTCATAAAAAATGTGCCAAATTGTCTAAAAAGTAGTAAAATAGCACAGAGATATGTGTAACCTGACAGTTTTGAAACACAAGCTAACAAACACCTAGAATGTGAAATGAATCTGTGCTTTTTTACTGTTGAATAGTTGAAGAAGTGATTGGTTTATTAAATTAAACTATTGTTTTGTGCTAAAGATGAGGTGGTGTGATATCAGAGCTCAGGTCAAAGGCCTCCTGTAGATCTGAGGTTCATCATCTGGACATTAAGACAATAATCTGTAGCGTTGACTAAATACCCTCCGACGGCTTTTAATCCATAATTAAATTAACAAGAACACTTTCTTATTGAGCAGCTAAAGTCCCGTTGCTGCTGGTACTGAATTCAGGAGTACATATGAAGTCATACTTGTCAGTTTTAGCTTCTGATATGTTGCCTGTATTACAAAGCTGTGGGGAGTAGGGGTGGACGGTGATGCAGCGCCCCCTGATGGATGCCAGCGGACCTACATGCTCATTTTATCGCCTTTATGTGGCATTAGAATATTCTTCATGTGGGGGTTTAGGGTCATACACCTGCAACACATTCTCATTAATGCGCTTTATTAATAACCTTTAAGATTTAAAACAATTAATAAAACTAAAATCTGTCTTTATTTACTACAGTTTGGGAAATTAGGTTATACAGTATTTCTTTGACATTTTTTTTCTTGATCAGGTTGTTGGGCATTTGCTCTGGCGCTAACAGACGCTAAACTCTGTAGAAGACTTGCTTTTCTCACACTGTGTCTGTCTTGTTGTGTTTTTTTTGTCTCGGCTGTTTGTCGTTCTCGATGCAGTGCTGAAGACCGTGCCCTTTACCGCCCGCACAGCCAAGCGCGGCTCTCGGTTCTTCTGCGAGCCCGCTCTCAATGAGGAGCACCATTACTAAAGCTTATAGATCTGTCTCTCTTCTCAAAGGTTGCTGGAACAAAACGTTTGCATCTTCGTGTCCTCTCCCCCACCCAATGCATGCCTTGTCACACTCCTGCTCCTTTAACTCTTACATTCACGCCGTGGACAGCACACACACAGGTGTGCAAATGCCTGTTTGTGTGAGTTTTCTTTTATTTGAGCATGACAAAAGGTTTGGGATAAAGTTTCATTCTATCCGCCTGCATGAAGTGTGACGCCCACATTCATCCTCATTAAGTCATCAGCCATGGCAGAAAATAATGTCACAGAGAGGGAACTTTGTCTCTTTTAGTAAGAAAAGTCAGGCTGTGTGCTGCCATCTAGTGACCATTCATGTAATGTGTTTGCAGCCAGTCTTGTCATATACAAAGGTATGACGAATGTGACGTTTAAGTGACTGTGGCATTATAACTTGCTTCTCCGTGTGTTTTATCATCACATATAACGTTGATGCTCTACCTCGCATGCTGATTGCCTCATCCCTGCTGCTTTCCCATAATGCACCTCTCTGAGCCGTGCTGCCGTCTGCAGACATGTTGCTTCCCGGTCTGTCGTGCGGCTTCTGGTTTCTGCACGTTACCCATGATGCTCTGCCTGTTTTTGTGTGCTACTAACATGCAGCCAGTTTGTGTCACTGATTTTTCACGTTTTGAGCTCACTAACTGATTAGTAGTGGTATTTTCCTGGCTGCGTGCATGCTGTGGTTGGGTTTTTGGTGCTGGTGAACATAATGCTGTTTGTCTGGACTTGTTCTTTTTTTTTAATTGAGTACTTACAGTTGCTCTGAACTGGAGGTTTCTGTCCTGCTGGTAGCCACTTTACAAAGCAGTTTGGGTCTAGTAACAGAACAAAAACAGAGCTTTGATCATCCTTTGCAGGTTAAAAGGTTTAAACCAGTTAACCTCCTCTTACCTCTGTCCTCTCCGGTCGTTTCCCACACGCAGCCTCCTGCTTTGCTCTCGCAGCGCGAACGTTTGGTGCAGACATGCTTCGTCTCCCAGTTTTAATCTTCGTTTTGTTTTTGTCTTTTTCTTCATCCAGAGCTAAAGAAGAATAATATTACTAAATTTCCCAATGTCTACTTGAGGGTAAGGAAGTCGGCCAGTAGCACCCCTGTAGTGGTGGATGTGGCTCAGACCTGGCAAGCATTTCTTTATTACCTCCCTTATTTTGTTTGCAGTGCTTTTAATTTTAGTACATTTGACGGTGAACAGCTTGCAATTTTTAGTCTACGCTTCATAAAAAAAAGATGCATACGTGTACTTTAGATTTCTGAGCATTATAGGTGCCTGTTTTTATGTTTAGACCTCACGCTGCTTTGAAAGTTAGGCTACCAGCACTCCTGAACATGTGGGCTCAAGAAAACAAAACCAAGATGACGACTGACATCACTTTATCCTCCATCCAATCCTTTACCCCTCTCCTCAGATTTAAGGAATCAGCCGTACAGACGAGCGGACGCTGTGCGGAGGAGCGTCAGGAAACGCTACGACGATCAGAATCTGCGGCCGGTGAACAATGGAGAAGTGGTCATGTGACGAGGGAACAGTGCACGTGCAGCAGGAGGGAGGGAGGGAAGCAGGAAAGGATGGAGTGGGGTAAAGTGACGCGGAAAGAAGGATGCCAGGTGTTTGTAGCAGCTATGGAGACGACTTTACATGAAACTATTGAATATGAATCTGCACGCTAAAGTAGCAGAACTCACTATGAAGGACTATGAAGGAGCGGGAACGGGACTGAGATCAAAGTGTTTTGAAGAGTTGAATCGAAACGACTTAGACAAGCCAAGTGCCTGAACTTATGTTTTTCTATTCGTCTGTTTTTATTAACCCTACTTAAAGCAATACAACTCGAGCTGGCTTTAAAGACGTGTAAAACTGGACGTGCAGCAGCCTTAGGAGCCATGTGAAAACATGTCACCCTGGAATGTACGGGAACTTTTTTTTCCCTTTTAGCTGTTTAAAATGACATATTTTAAAGAAAGGTGCGACTTGTGTGTTGTCAGAATGCATTCGGGCGCTCTTCATCATTCCTCTTTAAATGTATGCACAAACTTTTTTTTTCTTTGAAAAGTCTCGAGGCTTTTTATTGTACTAAAAGGGGAGAAAAACTGGCTTGAAGAAAATGAAAAAATATATATTTAAAACTATATTTGTACTGTTTAAAAAAAAAAGTTATAAAATTTGACCAGTCTAATGTGAAATGTATTATTATTATTATTATTATAAACGATGGGTCAAGTTCAAATTTGTAGCTTTGAATCAATAAATGAGCGTTTACTTAAAAAATCTGCAGATTTTTGCAGAAGCATCGTTTTTATGGTTTTGGGAACAAAAATATGTGATCGGGAAATTCCAGCTTCTGTAACTTAAGCATAGTTACGTTTCATATAAAGTATTTACCACAAACGCATCATTAAAGCTCATATTTTCATCTCATGTGACAAAAATACAACAAATGTTTTTTGTTGTACAGATATTTTGCTACTTAATATGTCGGGACCTGTTTTTTTTTTTTAACCTTAATATTGTACATAATGTTTGAACAGGTTTTCATTGCCTTGTGCGATTCAACTTGAATGTTATTTTAACTTATAGTTTTTGTATATTTAATTAAGCCAAATGCAGCCAGAAATCATTAGGTGTTCACTGTTGTGCAGGAAGCAGAGTCGCCGTGTTTTTATATCACAAACAGCAAAAATATTCTAAAAAGTGTTTAAATGTGTTCATTCGACAGAAACTGTTACAGCCTGTTGTATCGTTTCCTCCACTAAAACACGTCGTGCCGTTCTGCTTTGCCGTTTCATTCCATAATGTCTCAAACTGGGTAATTCTGGCATTTTTGTCTCACCACAAATGTATTTTCAATGATCTGTTCAAAATAATCTTTTCTTAAATTAGATGAGATTTTCAAAAATCTAATAAACTATTTACACTGACTGTAACGATGTCTGCTGTGACGCCTTTGAATGTTTGTAAAAGGGAAATGTATCAAACGTGCGGAGCATTAAGATCTATTACAACTCATTTATTGTTGTGCTACTCCATTTGTTGATTTTCTAGTATTTTTTTTTTTTCTTGGATTTAGGAAAATCTCACTGCAAGATCTATGGGTGGTCTGCAACCTTTGCAATAAAAAGAGGCCCATGGGCCTCTAGTTTTGTTGGAGACGGCTTTTTCGGCCAGTGGGGCTAATATATAACGAAAAATGTCTAAATTATTATTTATTTTTACATTTTAATACAAAAGACCAAATTCATGTAAAGAAAAAAATCATACTTTAACAATTTTATATAAATTAAAATCTATGCGAGTTCTCAATTATTGAAGAATATCCTACTTAAAGCATAAAGCATAAAGACAGTATAAAATTAGTCCAGTTTGTTGGATATCCAATTCTATTTTTAAAGAAAATACTTTTATTTATTTTGACTTTGTTTTATTCTTAGTGTTATTAAAGTTACCATATTCCTTCTCAGCAACTCGTCTTAAAGATATTCGTAAACGTTCTGGTGGTTTTGAGAGAAAGATCACGCTGAGACTTCAAGAGGCTAACAGGCTGCTAGCACGACGTAGTCCACATTTTACACCTTGTATTTATATATTCTTCACATATTTGAAAATGACAGGAAATCTGCTAAAACTTGCCATTTTTATAGTTGGTAATAATTTAAATAAAATTCAGTTTTATTTTAGTTTTGGTCAAAACGTTGCAGAGGTGGAGGGACCAAAGAGACACATGAGGCCCCAGAGCTGCAGGTTGCAGACTCCTAGACGTTTCCTAAAAAAAAATAAAAAGTGAAACGTTTGAACAAGAGTACAAAAAGTTTTTAAATTTTTAATTAGATTACAAATAAAAATAGCTTAAATATTTTGTTACAAAATGTGAAGTTAAAACAGTAATTAAAGTATCACTGTAATGGTTGCTCATTATTACCCATTAGTCATGTAACAATCATTTTTAGTAACTTTCTAATTTAGTGAGTCAAGTTGTTTTAAAACTACCAAAATAAATCGTGGGACAGATTCATCTCCTCTCCTTTAAAATTTAAAGTCTTTGTCAAATAAGGTAGAATGAAAAAAGTTTTATTTTCTTTACTGACCTTTTGATCCGTTTATCTTTCATCGTAGCTGCCATCCAGATCCTTTCAGCACACGGACCATTTGACCAGAGCTCACGTTGTCACCGATGTTTCCTAAACTGATGACTCCTTCATTAAACTCATATTCAGGATGGACTGTCCTCTAATTAACATTAAGGACGTTTTGGGCTGGACTCAGGACCAGACAGTCCCTTTGGTTCACTGTTGGAAACTAGTGACAAAAAAATGAGGACACGTCCACAAATCAAGTGTCCTGGTGAAACCTAACCTGTATAAGTAAAGGTTGACTGACTGGTGAAAGACCACCGGTACATTTCTGAACTAATTTGTTGGTTATTTCTAGAGTTGCTAAAATAATCTGATATATTTAAAGAAAGCAGACACTTAGGTTATTCAACAAAGTCAGGTCCTCTGGATGGTTTCTTTTTTTGTAGTTATTGAGACGTTTCGTCCTTTATCCAAAGGACTTCAGTCCGAGGAGCCAGCCACAAGCAGCACACTCACATAGTGGGTCAACCACTTTTATGGTGATAAGATGGTTTTTGGGTCCCACCCTGTCCCCCGTCGACTCCTCTGAGGCAGCCATGGTCAAAATGGTTCAAAACATCAAAGTTCATGTTCAATATTACAGCTAAAAAACATCCAACAAAGTTCAGTCAGCTTATCTGGATGTTTTTTTTTTTTTTTTCTGGTTGAAACATTTTGCTCTTCATCCAAAAGACTTCATCAGTTCATGAGGCCATGGCTGCTTCAGAGGAGTTGACGAGAATGGGCGGACTCCAGAAACATCATCATCAAACTGGTTGGGCCCACTACGTGAGTGCGCTGCTTGTGGGACTGAGTTTGTTGTGGCTCCTCGGACTGATGAAGTCCTTTGGATGAAGGATGAAACACCTCAAAAAGAAACCATCCAGAGGACTCAACTTAATTTTGTTGGATTCATTACCTGGATTATTAAGCATGAACTTTGACACTTAGATTATCTTTAGCCAAACTCCTCCCATCATACAAATGCAAAAAAAAAAAAAAAGCTAGATTATTTTCTTGCAATCTTACAGTTCTATAAAATAGAACTATTTTATAAAGACAGTGAGCGTGACTTTAAAATATGCTTTTAATTCAAATAAAAATGATGGACATTGACAAAGGAACGATTACAGCCAGCTAAAGAAAATACTTGAAGCTAACAACAGGCAGCTGGACGTTTACAAACTGAACAGCCGAAGAGTTTCCTGATATCAAATTAGTCACAGAACGGGTGTAAGAACAGTACATTAGTGCACCCCCATTAAAACCAGCGCCGGGTGTTCTCTCATTCAGCAAAGAGCGAGCAGTACTGGGAATGCATGTTTGCTGAAGTGTACAAAGAGCAACAAAAAAAATAAAAATAAAAAAGATCAACGAACGCATCATCAAGGCGCGTCTAGCTGTTCCAGTAAAGTCCGTCGTCTTTTCTCCAGCTCTCCTTCACTCAGCTCGCTGCCTGAGGTGTCCCAGCCCCCCTGAACGAAACAGAGCCGGGTGGGGCTTTGCATTAGTGCCTGATGGGAGTTACACATCAGGGTCGAAAGAAATAACGACAAACTCACCTCCTCTTTAGCTGCTTTCTTTTTAACAGGCTTCAGTTTGGACTCTGAGCGGGACTTCCCTCGAGACTTGTCGTTCTCTTTATCCTTCTCCACCTCCCTCTCGTGCTTCCCGTCGCGCTCTCGTCCTTTCTTCTCGCTCTCAGAATCCGGCGAGGCCTGTTTGTCATGGTTAGAATGAGAGGAGAAACGGACTGCGTGCACTCTGACGATGCAGTGGAAGTAGAAACGGCGTGTACGTACAGACTTGTGGCGTCTCCTCTTCCCCTTCTTCTTATGCTTTTTGGACTTTTTATAGCTTCTCTCTAGTTTCAGACAGACAGAGAGTCAGAGCTGCATTTCTGACATCACCTGATAGAAGGAAAACACTAACCAGACTCTCCGCTAGACGAGCGTTCAGAGGGAGACTTGGACAGCGACCGCTTCTTCTTCTTGTGGTACTCCTCTTCCTCAGACTCCGAGGCCTTTTTAAGGAGGAAAAACGGTTGATGATCATCAGGTTTCATGGAGCAGAAAACTTTTCAACCGTGTTTAAGACACTAACTGATCGAGAGCGAGAGCGTTTCCTGTGGTGCTTCTTGGACTTCTTCGAGTGCTTTTTCGTCTTGGAGTGGTGATGCTGGCACTCATGCTAAAAGAAAGAAAATGTTAAACATGGCCACCGTGAAGACTGATGAATCCAGCGGGCTCTTACCTCTAGGATATGCATGAAATCTTTGAATATTCTTTTCCTCTCGGACTCCAGCGTCACGTCTTCAAAAGCAGGTTCTTTCAGGAATCTGTCTCTGGCCTGGAAGAGTCAAAAGTCGCTCGGCATAAAACTGAATGTGATGGGGAGAAGTATAAACAGAAAAAAAGATGGCGTTGTGACATCCCGGGTACGTACTTCCTCCCATGTAACCTCTGGCTCCAGAGGGGGTGTGGCCTGCTTCAGCATGGTCTTAAAAGCTGCTTCTTTTCTTTTCATCTTGCGGGCCTCCTCCTTCTCGCGCTCCCTCTCTCTGGCTTCAGCTTTCTCCAGTAACTGTTCAGAAACATCATGTGAACAACACAAACCCTGTCCTGGACTCCATGTTTACATGTGAAGTAAAGCGTCAAGTTTACAGGCAGCTGCACATGGACCCCAGCAACTTTGAAACCTGTTTCAACTTTCTATACGGACATGTATACTGACCTACATAGAATATTTTCAGAATTCAACAGAAATAAAGTTTTAACTTGCTGATATTGTTAAAAGCTCAAATAGTTTTGTTTCATAACGAGCCATTTTAGACTGAATTTAAGAAACAGATTTGTTTTATTGTTACTAAAATTTCTTTAAATCAGCTGACAACTAAAGAAAATGCATTTCCTGTGAAAATGCAGTGAATGCTTATTGCTGACGAACTTGCTGAAAAACAGCTGAAATTAGCTAAAAACATGCTGAAACGTAGATGAAATGGAAGAACAAGCCTGTTTGCAGAATAAATCAGAAAGAACACATATTTGCTGAATTAGGTTTAAATAAGTGGAAATTAGCTTTAAAAAAAAAGCTTAAATTAGCAAAAACAGCTGAAAAGTAGTTAAAAAGGCAAAAAGAAGCTTAAACTACCAGAAGAAAGCTGAAAGAGCTTAAATAAGGTAAACAAATATGGAATTAGCTGAAAAGGCAAAAATTAGCATAAAACAGCTAAATAGTAGGTGAAACTTTCAGAAAAAAGCTGAATAGAGCTAAAAACAAAAAGAAGCTAAAATTAGCATAAACAAGTTAATTACCGGTAGGCTGACAGTAGCAGACGTCACTACAAAAATTTATCTGAAAACAACTGAAATTAGCTATTAAAAAAAAAAAAGCTATAAGTGTAGATGAAAAGATAGAACAAGCTTAAATTTGCAGAAGAAAGCAGAAAGAACATGTTTGCCCAATTAGGCTGAAGGAAGCAGAAAAAGAACCACAAAAAGTGGAAATTATCTGAAAAAAGCTGAAATTAGCAACAACAAAAAAGGCTGAAAAGCAGCTAAAAAAAAAACCCAGAAAGAAGCTGAAATTTTTAGAAGTAGAGAGATCACATTTTTGCCAAATTAGGCTGAAAAAAGTTTAAATTAGTGCAAAAAAATGTGGAATTGGTTAAAAAAGCTAAAATTAGTATAAAACAGCTAAATAGTAGCTAAAATGGCAGACCCCCCCCCAGAAATTAGCAGAAAAAAGCTGAAAGGAGCATAACAAGCTAAAATTAGCAGAAAGAAGTTAGAGGAAGAACAAAAAATGTTGTAGTTAGAAAGAATCTAAAAGGAGCACAAAACAGCTGAAATTAGCTGAAAACAAGTTTAAATTTGCACAAGGAAGCTGGAAGAAGCTGAACCAGAACTAAATGTGAAAGGAGCAGTAAAAGATTGTAAATAGATCTAAAGATATGAAGGATGTAAAATGAGCTCAACTAATTTTCTATGAGAAAACAAAATGTCAGAAATGGTTAAATATTTTAAACAGCTAAAGCTAAACCAATACCAAAAGTCCTAACAGGATTGTCCTGAAAGAGCTGAACATTTTGATTTATAATTGTTGAAATAGCGCAAAAACTGTGGAACGAGAAAGATGCCAACAAATGTACAGAAGAAAACTCTTTAAACTCTTCTGTTGCAGCAAGAAGTTCAACCTGTTTTTATAAGATGAGTGACCATTTAAACCATCTGATGGTTTCCCATCTGTTCAGTTGAGTTAAAGTTGCTTTAGGCTTGAAAAGTAAATAGTTTGTGCAGTTTGCCTAACGAGATCTGTGCCCATGGGCTTGTAAGGCCGAGACTTACGCTGTTGAAGGCCAGCTTTATATTTCCAGCATCCAGAGTGGTGGCTCTCTTGTCCGAGCTGATAACCGATCCAAAGTCATCGAAGCTGGTGTTGACTTCAACGGAGAACCCTTTATCCTGAAGGAGAAAACACTCAGACTCAACAGCAACAACGTACAACCCTCAAACAACACTGAGTAAAACAGTCGCGGTCCAGACTGTTCTAACAAGAAGCCAAATAGAAATGATTTCTAAATGATCATAATCTAACCTTGAGGATGTCCTTGATTATTCTTTTTTCATCGTGGTAACGAGCTTTCAAGTCTTCCACGTAGAACTTGAAGAGGTCCAAAGGAGTGGAACCTGCAGGATAGAGCAGCTTCATTATAATGTACAGTCTTGATGCATGCATTTGTGCTTCTGTGCTCATGTTCGTGCACGTGTTTCAGATGTGCTCATGCGTGTGGTCACGTGTGACGCAGTCTGATGTCATACCGGGCTGGCCCAGCATGTTGGCGAAGCGCATGTCTGAGCTCAGGGACGGGTACATCTCCATCCAGGAGGACATGGAGTGGAGCTGGCCGTGGTCGTGGAGCTCGTCCAGAAATTTCTAAACGTGAACATTAAACAACAACTTCTACTATTTTAAAAGTAAAATATACCTGAGTGAGTATTAAAAAAAGAAAACATTTGAAGTAAACGCAGCACATTAAAGCAGCGCATTTAAAACTTTTTGATTCACGTGCCTGGAAGGACTCTCTGTTTTTGCGCTGTCTCCTTCTTTCCCTGAGAAGAGTCTTCTGTTTCTCCTCTTCCTCCTCTTTCTCCATCGTTCGGATGTGCTCCTCAAAACAAATGAGGGCGTCTTCTTTATCCATATCTGTCAACACATTACACAGTTTTTGCCCCCACCTCATATAAACCCCCCCCCGAAGACAAACAGGTCAACAACAGGCGTCTTACTCTGCAGCTCCTCGTCCTCAGCAAACGTAGGGTTGTCCAGCAGATACTGCTGAGCTTCAGACCAGGTGGTCCGGTACGTCACATTGGCCATGTTGTCCAGAATGTTCTTCAAAGCTTCCCAGTTCCTCTTTCTCAGCTGCTTCGCTTGCTCCTGCGTGAAAAATTAAACAGGACAGTTAGAATAAAGTTGTATTGTGTCAAACGTTCAGAATCGTTGCGATGTGCCGTGAAACGACGTCTCACCTTCTCTTTTTTGGCGAGGTAGAACAACACATCCTCGTAGATCTCCAGCCGGTCTCTCTCAGGAACGCAACTCCACACTTCAAGCTCGTTAAACATTTGCTCTGCTTTCCTGGATGGAGACGACACTTTAAAGGTTTGCAGTATTTTGACAAAAACCCACATGAGGGCAGTGTTTTACAAACCAAATGTAGCTTCATCCCATTCTAAATTGCTCCTCTACACCAAACAAAGACTAGAAGAGAATCTAAATAAAGTTTATAAAATACTAATTTTAGCTCAAATGTTTTTTTTTAAACGTTCCTTGAAAACATTTATTTTGCGAGACTGATGTTAAGAGCTTGATATTACAGAGAAATAAATTAAATAAAAACACAGCCCTGCAATCACTCCCCAGCCGCCTGTTGTGTCATCCCAGATTACAAGCTGGTGCCAGAACTCTGAAACCAGATCGTGTCAAGGTCACGAGTCCCATCAAGCCAGCTCGCCCGTATGTTCAACCAAAAATACTCAAGAACCAGAAGTTACACGCAGCAGCACCAAGAACGACGATTACAGCGTTTAAAATGCCACATTTGAGTGCATGTTTAAAAGCACATCACCCGTGTTAAAAAAACTAGAATATATAGATTTATATTTAATAATCGAGATGTTTTAGTTGTACTTTGTAGTGTCTACAAAATGTTAATACTTCCATAATTTCTTAGAAATCATGAAAAGAAAAAGACATGGTTTAATTAGATTCGGGTGTAAGAGGAGAACATCACAAACTTGAAATCGAAACGTTTCACTCGTCTCACTCACAACCATCATGTGTGTTTTGGTGAAAACTAATTCAGCTGCAACGGTTGGACAGAAGCCGTCAGATCAGAGCGGGTTGAGTGGAACCGAACGGCGCAGCGGCTGCTCGATGGCGTGCATAAACCACACGTGACCTTTATTGATCCGGTCCACATCATCAAACTGACAGTCCAGAGTGCCACAAATCAATTTGTGGACAAACACACATGCAAAACAAATCCCAGCTGCTCTTACTTGTATCTGGTGGTGGATGTCATCTTGTCATGGTTCTCCAAGAACCTCTGGAACGTCTCTTTGGACTCCTTGTATTTAATTCTGGCCTCTTCCTTTTCCTCCTTCTCTGTTTGGACTTTGTAGGCATTGAACGCCTGCTTCTTCTCGCTCAGCTTAGGAAGAGCACTGTTGATGGAAAAATTCAAGTTAAGACCACAGATTAGGCTTGTTTGATTTATAAATCACAGTAAACTAAATAATCTCCTGATTAGACTGACCTGTAGCGAGGATCATTGATGATCAGTTTCATAGCCTGTTCCCAAGAAGAGTTTGATGCCACACCCTAAAACAAAGAGCACAAAATAATGGTATAAACACACAACTTGTATATTTTTTCTTTGTATTTTTGAGAGGAAAAATGACGAAATTAAAAAATACTTTTCTGTTTTGGGTGTTTTCAGTCAACACATTTTCTTAATTACTCATAAACGGCATGTCAGTAAGAGTGTGATGTGCTAATAATTTTAAAAACTACCACTAAAGGCTTATATAAGCACCCTTTCTGCCTCTTGCCTCACTGAGAAAGTGACTCTTCATCCATTATGAACTGATTCCACGGCGCTTCTCTGTCTTGTCACTTGACAGTTATTCTAACTCGGTGAGGCGTGCCACTTTCGCCCAGTGTCTTAATCCCAGCCAACCCCCACCCTGCCTGTGATCCAATAAAGCTAATCATAAAGACAGAGCCATTAAGATCTTGAAGGAAATGGCATGCAATCTCAAAGGAGAGCTTTGTGCACAAAATTTAAAAGCGCCTAAATATAGTAACATTTTAGGTGGGTGGCGGCCTTGCAGCTGCAAACACAGCACGCCCACAGCAACAGGAGGTGAACTTAACACACCTCCCAGGGGGTGAAGAGAGAAAGAGGGGATTAGATCAAGACCCAGATGCAAAGGGTGTGATGATAAACACACAAGCATCAGCAGACATGGAGGTAGCTCAAATATTCCAATAACAGGCTCATGTCGCGTCTAAGCGTCTGAAGACAAAAATAAATACAGAAGCTCCTGTTTGATTAATAGAAGTACGAAGCTGAAATATTTTCACCTGTTAACTCAGCAACAACTAGACCTGATCAACTAAAACATACAGATGTTTCCAATGAAAACAACATAGGATGGCACAACAGAATATCACAATTATTTGGTTATTCCTCTTAGTGAAAATCGTTTTTGTACTTCACATAAACCTTACACTGCTTTCACATTTTCACAGTACAACATTCATACTCGTGTATAAAACTCTGCATCGAAACGAGCCTCTGAAAAGAACATCTGCCCACCTCCTGATCAGCGACGCCCCCAACTCACCTTTTCCTTCAGCAGCTCCTTGAAGGCCTGCTTGGCCTCCTCTTTTGTGTTCCACTTGTACGTTTTCTTCACAGGTTCAGGCCGTTCTTTGACTTCAACACTGAGAACAAATTAAACATTACAGGTTAAGCTGAGGACTTACTGCAGCCACACATAAATAAAGATAAACAGCCTAAACAACGGAGCTGTCCTGTCAGATGTCCCAAACAGCAGACTCATTTAAACACGATATAACCAGTGTGAAATAATATGACTTCTGCAGTATACTGAGCCAAAAATAAATTAAGACCAAACCATATCATTCTGCTGTCAACTTTACCCGTTTACCTTCACGGCAGCTGGGTCGTACAAGGTAACTATCCATGATTTATGACAACGGTAATATGACTCTGTTGTTGAAGGAAATAAAAACTGATTATAGCTACTGTTGTCAGCGTTTCCTTTCAACTATTTTAGCGAGCAAAAGTAGAATTTCATGTTCCACTCTTACTAGATTATATAAAAAATCTGATTTCCATTTCATAATGTGTTGTGTTCAGCTGTGATGTGAGAGGACATGACTGTGGATATAAAACTGAAAAGTAAGTAACATGCTCATTTAAAGAACTGTTTCTATTCTCCACAAGTTAAATGGACCACACCATCTGCATCCATAATCTGTTCCCTCTTGCTTGTATTCCTAATTATACATCGATTTACTGGTAAGAACTGCAGAGGAACATATTTGTCCTCAACTCTGATAAAAACGGGATAGAAATGAGTTTGTAATGCTCAAACCATATAACCAACCAACATGTTTGAAAACTTAAACAGGAACAGATTTACGAGAGAATATTTTCTGTCTAACAAACTCCATATTGTCAGCAGTGAAACGTTAGCAATAAAAAAAATTGCATCAAGAATTGTCAAATTACAAGGAATCACGTTGGGTTCAGAACACAACTGTAAAGAACAGAATCATCTGGTGCATGCTGCTCTGGAGAACCCAAAGGCTGCAGCTAATGGACAATGGTGGTGTTTTGTGGGGACAATATGGCAACAAATGTCAGAGAAGTGTTTTTCCACACAGAAATGCAAACCCATGGTTTTGGTGCCATAATCAATTCTGAACTTTGTTTCCTCAACTTATCAAAGTTTTTTGTTAAAAGATGACTCAGCACATGGATGATGCACATACCGGTACGTTAAACGAGCATCATCACGTCTCCTTCTGTTCTGGGCAATGTCAAGTTGTACTTTAGTGTAAATAATAAACCTTCTAACAGATTCTTCTAACAAAATAAAAATTAAATATCTTTCCCTTCAGTATCTCTAAAACGCTGCACTTTGTGGAAAACATTCAGTGGATAAATAGCACTACAGGCCAGAGGAAAGAAATTTACATTTCATTCGAAGGTGATCTTTCCTTGTAAAATAAGGGTCATAATTGTTTACCTGGCTGTGTTCTCAGTGACGACTGCACTCTCGGAGGACGTCACAGGTGCTTCTGCAGCCTTGACCTCAGCTGTTTGATTCACGGTCACCTGGGACTGTGGTTCCTCTGAGATTACCGCTGCTGCAGTTTCCACCTCCATTACCGTCTCCATAGTGGCCGTATTATCGGCTTGAACCACAGGAGCTGTAGTTGTTCCAGGGGCCACCACCTCTGTAGTTCTGAAATCAAACCCAGATGATAAATTCATGCCCCTCGGTCCCAGGAAGCCCAAACAGAAAAAGGTTTAAATAAATTTAAATACATTTCAATAAATAGTGGAGTTGTGAAGCGTAATGAAAGGTAAACACAAAAAATTCTTACCCATTCTCTTCTGCTTTGATCATAGCTGGAATAATAAGAAGAGATCACAATCAGGGTCCTGCTTTCATCTTAGAGCTAATTACAAAGAAGTGACCAACATACAGATCAGTGCACGCAGGTCACCCAGGCTTTCTACTATTTGTTTCTAGTGTTTGTGAATCTGATTCCAAAACCAAGTCATGCATCATGTCATTCATGATGTGGTTAAAGACTCATAGATGACTCATTTTGAAAAGATTGTTTCTCATGCATGGTCATGACAACATGAAGGAGCCGTTTACCTTCCAGATCTTCCAGATCTTTGGGTTTGGTCCACCTGGACTCCTTTGTCTGAGAGTTGTAATAATAAGGCTTCCCTGTGTCTGACTTGTACTCCTTCCATGGACATTTAGACAGCAATTGCTATAAGAATAATTAGTGCAAAATCAAGACTTGTGCATCCATGATAAAAAAATACAATGTGTATACAATAAAACTAATTGCATATACCATTCTGATTGTTTTAGCTAAAACACTGCACAACAGACAGTTTAATATTTTTAAAACAGGAGAAAAATGTATGGCTTTTTGACAGTTTATATAATGTGCATGTATGGTCATCATTTATGTTCCAACACAACGGTGAAATTGGCTGTCTGCATTTAACCCATCCACCACAAGGCGGAACAGTGGGCGACCTTTGGAGGCGCCCGGGGAGATTGAGATTTTTGTTAATGAAAAGTCTGTTACAAATTAAATTCATTATTATTATTAACTGGGGATGGGGTGTCCTGCTCAGAGACACCACGAGATGTGCAATGACCGGGGATCGAACCCAGGACCTTTGAGTCCCAAGTCGGCTGCCCTGTCCCTAGACCATCCCAGCCCCCATATGTGGTGTCTATATATGCAATATCCCCCTATATAATTTGAACTATTCTTAAATATCAAATAAAACTAAGAAAAGGAAGTTGTGTAAAACCACAAATTACAATTTGTCAATAAATAAGTGCAGATTAGCTTATAAACTAGTGTTGGACTAAGGTAAAAAAAAAAATAATAATAATAGCAATCAATCTAAAAATATTTTCCTGTTAGTAAGTGGTCAAGACAATGCAAGCTTCAATGAGATTGGATGTAATCCTTGTTGAGGCAGACCCATTCTCGCTCTCAAGCTGGAAAGCCAGCCCCTGACCGGAGTGCTGTATGTGTATGTTCATAGGCGCAGAGGAGAGAAATTAAGGAGAAAAACAAAACCTAACAGTATTAATGCACGTTAAAATAATTGTCTGTGTTAACGCAATAATAACGAGTTAACGTGAACATCACTACCAGATGTGCAAGATGTCATATAGGGGAGAAATGTTTGTACCTCTGCAGGAGATTTGAGGTCATCCGGCTTCTCCCATGTGGACTGCTTCGTCTCTGTATTGTAATAATAGGTCTTCCCGTCTAGTGATTTGTGTTCTGTCCACAGAGACTTCTAAAGGCAAACATAAAACAACACAAACACTGTAAATAGGCAGTTTATCTGCAGGAACGAAAAAAAAAAAAACTTAAAATGGTTCTATCATTGTTACAAATGTGTGCACACTTTTTTTTGCTGCTCTTCTTGTGGCGATCCATTTCTAGTACTCTGCAAAAACAAGACAAATACATTAACAAAATGCTAACACTGAAGCTAAAGTACTGAGGCTAACAGACAACAACACTCCCAAAACTGTTGTGAAGAAAGCCACGACAGACTTACATTTGTTCCAGGTGCAGCAACTGCAAAGTTAAAACCAACAAACAATCAAATGTTGAACCTTAAATGAATAGAAAAATTAAAAGAAAGCGGTTTGTAAAGATCTTACCTGTGGAATCAACACCAGGCTGTAGAGAAAAATATTTTTTGAGTTATTTAAACAAAAAAAGAAACACTATAAACTTATTTACAAAAGGCATAAACAAAGTTTTAATCTATACATAACCACAAACACAAGATGTAGACAAAAGTAACCTTTGCATTGCTTACATGTGCCTTATGTTCTCTAAACCCACCTGGGAAAATAAATGTTTAATTCCTTGCACCTCATTCACCTCCTTGATTTTATGTATCACCTCCTTGATTTTATGTACTTAATCTCTTTACAGTGATTCAAAGACTAACTGTTACCAAAACAAAATAAACTACTCAATGAACGCTCAAGGCAATCCCTGTATTTGTTCTGAAACAGTCTAATTTATACATCTGCCTATAAAGGAGTCATCTGGTTGTGTTGTTTTTAGTATTTAACAGATTTCGGTTTATTTTTAAGATGTGTGAAGAGGAAAACAGAAACATACTGGTCCCGTTGGTTGTACAGCTACAGCTGGGATGCGAGGAGGTATCATCAGTCCTGGCATCATGGGTGGCATCATGCCTGGGATCTAATAAAAGAAGCATCCTGAAATATTAATCTGACTTTTTTTTTTTTACCATGGCACAAGTATTAAGACACAGCGTGAGCATGGAGGTGTCAGTTTTAGAGGGCTGCCTGTAGCTTGAGGGAAAGGTGAGACCAACGATGAACATGCCGTTCTTATTTGTGTGAATTCACAACTTTTGATCTGTGTAACAACACATCAAACTACATCCCTCCTCAACTTCTCAAACCAAAACAAAAGCATCCCTTTCCAGCACATCTAAATCATGCCAGTAATTTGGTAATTTAAAATTAAAAAAAGTGGAATGTGACTGCTTCAGAAGAAATTTAGTTTTAGACAACATTTGTCCAGTCTCAAATTAATCGTGTTCTGTTTTAAACACTTTCTTATTATAAGACTATGTTTTAATTCAGGAAAACAGCTAATGGAATAACTCGTTATTTTTGGAAACAAGAGAATAAATATTACAGATGGAACAAATATAAGTCGGAAGTTTTTCCCTTGGTCACATTAGATCCTGTCACTTTTAGCTACAAAAGACCCTGTTTTAAGACTGAAAAAAAAAGAACCAAAACAACACAAATACAACTTAAGATGGAACAATTTTCGCTTATCATCAAAACTTTGGCCATTTTTTATGTAAATTAGAAGCATAAATAATGTTAATTTAGACATTTGAACCCATAAGACCCCCCAAAAAATAAACCCCAAACCTGTCCCATTGGTGGTGCAGCCATTGGTGGCATGATGCCAGGGGGCATTATACCCGGTGGCAATGGAGTCATGCTGGGTGGTCGCTGACTCATGGGGGGTATTACCATGGGAGGGTAGTGGGGAGGTATTCCCGGTGGTGCCATCTAACCAAAATAAAAGAGCATGTGAGAAAAAATGTATTAGTGTAAAATAATAATCTGAACCACATAACTGGAAATGAATAATATAAAATCGATTCTCAGACATCTCTCATGATGACTTACATATGGGGGAGGTATTGTTGCAGAGGGCACAGCTGTATAAGACACAGCTTGGCTCTGGCCAGCACTAGTCTCTGACGAAGACTGCAGACAGTAAATAACAACACAGTTAGTTATACAAAACACAAGTGGAATAGACAGTTATTTATGTTCTTAATGGTTGCACAATACTTTAACAATTCA
This sequence comes from Nematolebias whitei, assembly GCF_014905685.2. Classification (NCBI taxonomy): domain Eukaryota; kingdom Metazoa; phylum Chordata; class Actinopteri; order Cyprinodontiformes; family Rivulidae; genus Nematolebias; species Nematolebias whitei. Next base: position 18,486,961 of record NC_056510.1, read on the forward strand.
TCAATAACACAGTACTAGAGATCTGAAGCTCTCGACTGAAGCTGAAGCTCTGAAGATCTGAATCAAAAAGCCAATTAGTAAAAGTTATTTATCTAAGGAAGCCAACAAATTGTGTTGAATCTTCACTTCATCAATCTCCCATACCATCATATTGCAAACGATAATGGAAATATACCGTATATATTGCAGACACAAACCACTAATAAAAAATATGACAAAAAAATATGGCAATGACTGTCATAAAGTGCTGGAAGTGCTATATATTTGCATCATTAACAAAAAAAAGGTTAAATCATGTCATCTGGACCAGTTTCTTTAAGTGAGAAATGTTTCGTCCCCCATCCAGAGGACTTCCTCAGTCTACGGCCTGCCAACCAGATCAGTCCCATAGGTAGCCATCACTGCTGTGTTTCAAGCCAACCTCCTGTTGGAATCTCAAAAGTAAGCTTTTAACATGTGCAAAACACACCCATCCAAAACAATCAATTATCATGTACAACAATCAAATGCTTTAAAGAAACTGGTCCAGATGACACGATTTAACCTTTTTTGTTGTTATCTACCTGGATGATTGAGCTTACAACCCTTTTTTTTTTTTATATTCATCATTGTTTCTTCTTATACAATGATGACATTTGTTCTCTGCATAGGTGAGAACTTTCACAGCAAAGTTAATAAAGTCAACAGTAAAACAACAAAGTCCATGCTCAATAATCCAGGTATACAATCCAACATTTTTCAGTCAGGTCATCTGGACAATTTCTTTTTTTTTTTTGTGCTGAAACGTTTCGCCATCGGTCCAGAATGATGAAGCCTTCTGGACCGAAGGCAAAACGTTTCAGCACACACACAAAAAAGAAACTGTCCAGATGACCTGACTGAAAAATGTTGGATCAACAGTAAAACTATAGCACAAATGTAAACTTCATGGCCAAGCTGTAGAGTGCTTTAGATTTTGTAACTTTACCTATTAATGAGACCAAACAGATATACTATTTAAGTACATGATAGCAAAATTAAGTAACAAATATGTGGCAAGTCATAGACTTGTTAATTTGCAAAATTATCTACGTTTTAGCTAAAAACATTACAAACAGAGCTTGTAAACAGAAAAAACAAGTTTAGCTTCAAGCACACTTGACATCAAAATCCTAATGTTGTGTATATGCAATTGGTTTTCCCCATTTCATTGCCATAAACGTGACTTTTTCTAAAGATGTTATGATCTATAAATTATTAATGCTTCACACTACAGAATAACAACAATAACAATATTAATACCGCGAGAGCAGACACATTATTTGAAAATATATTGAATTAAAAAAAAAGCCGATAACTGCGGCTGTCCTGCTCACTCTGGTCATATCTGAAATAGTTAAAGGCAATCAATATTAACCTTTCATAATAAACAATTTGCTTCCTAACAATGACAGCTGCTAATATTCCTAATGAATGACTACAGACTCCGTCTACACTCTGGAACAGAAAAATTAAACGAATACGTAGAGAGAGGTATTTAAGCTTATCCAACCACAGGTTCTGAACAATGCTAAACGTAAATAACAGCACAATGCAATAAGTAGCAATACAACGATATTTTCCTATTACTCACGCTCTTAACAATAGTTTCAGCCTTCCAGGTCATAGTCGATGCCATGAAAGTGAGTATGTTGCACCGCTAATGCTAATACGACATGCTAACCCGCGGTCTGAAAAAAACACAACCTTGTACTTCTCCACAAAACCTAAGAAGAGTATTTTTAACTAAATTACAAATAAAACATGACTTAAAGATTTTGACAACTCCAACCGATAACGGTAAACTCATAAAACATTTCTTTTGAGCGGCTATCACTCACCATGTTGGCGAGAACCTCCGAGATTGCTGAGCAGCTTCCAACAATGAGCCCAACGATTGGCTCAAATTGTTCGTGACGCAATGGGGTCAAAGGTAAAGATTCATGAATTGCCCATCTGCGTAGCAAATGCGCATAAATGCGCAATAAACACGACTTGACTTGTTTCCAGCATTGATTGAAACAAAAACAGAAAATTCAATACACCAAATATGCTTCGAATTTAAAATTCAGAAAATAAACACATAAATAAATACACATAAACTATTTTAGTTCAACAATTTATCAAAAATCTATTCTACTACAGCAGTTTTGTGTAATTACAGTTTTTCTCAGTCACTTTGATGCATTTCTCACATCACAATATTAATGTGTGCACAACAGTTAGTGCATTTCTCAAGACAATTAGTACAAACTGCAGAACAGTTGATAACCTGCAACAGTGTGTCACTTGAGCAAAATGGATAGCTCATTCTTCAAAAGCAAGTATTCATGTCAATGAAAGTGTCATTGTCATCAAAATGGAAAATCCTGACACCATTATTTATTAACAATATAGTCAAATGGCTTTGTCATGTTTCCATTATAACCGTTTACTCTTTAGGTGTTTTTCAATGCAAAAAAGTCTACTTGAAAATGCTCAAGACAACACTATGAACTATTTGCACAGTCATTTGAAATCTACAGTTAAGTTACACATTATTGTATTTATTGAGATAAACGAGTACAAGACACTGCATCCAGATGTTACACATTTTTACAGCATATGCTCATTGCAAGGTAATTTGTTCACATAAATGTGCAAAAGCAAAGTATAAACTTGTTTACAACAAACATAAGACACCCTTTGGGTAGAGCTGTGTGCAACTGTGAACAATATTGATGTTCGTTTTGGAATTGAACTGGAACATACAACAAACACAGTACTGTAAATCCTTCTTGCACATTCAGACATTCCTGTTTGTCTGGCCACATATTTTCATCTACATCACAGCGAGTATCATCCCTAACAATGTATGGAAAGTATCTCCTCGAGTGGTGAATCCACCCTCTGCAGGATTCTGCTGTGATGTCATCACATGCTACATCCATGCCAGTCAAGTATCTTCCACCTCCAGACAGAGAAAAACTTCTCTATTGGATTAAGGAATGGGGCCTAGGGAGGGAGATGTTCCACCAGCATCCTTTCATATGCTTCCTCTGTCTGACCAGATCTGAGTGATGAAAATGCACATTATCCCATACAACAACATACTTGTTCAGATAGTCTCCATTTGTACCCCTCTCATTCTCAGGAATTATTTCCTTGTAAAGTGTGTCTAAAATGTCTATGTGTGTGTTCTATGGACCAAGACTGGGTACATGGGTGAGGAAGCAGTTTTCTTATGTGTCTGCCCACATTGTAACATTCCCTCCTCGTTGGCCTGGGACATCAGTGGTTATTCTCTATCCAATGTGATTTATTCTACGCCTTTACCATCAGACTGAAACCTGTCTCATCAACATACATGAATGTGTGATTCCTGGTCTCAAACTCCAGTACTTATCCAGAAAAGCTATAACAACTTTTCCTGCGTAACATAATGCATTCTGGACAACAGATTGTACAATATGAACTAAATAGAATGAATGTAAGTGTACTGCATTGCACTACCCAAATAACCAGTTTACAGCACAGAACATTAGAGTACGCATAGAACCCAAACATATGACTTGCACATACTGGTGACAGATCTCCTTCAGTCTGTTGTTGTTTCATTCAGATAGCACATTGTACAATTACTTCATGCACATTTCATTTCTACTGAGCGCCCTGTCAATTGCAGCAATCGAAACAGATTCAGTATTCCCAAAGGTGCTGTCATCCTCTATAACAGCTCTTTGTATATCTCTCAGCCTTATGGCATTATTTGCAATCACCATTGCACCAATGGCTTCCCCTTGTTGGAGTGAAATGGGGACCCCTTCCATCTCTGCGAGGTTATCTTACAATCCTGCAGTAAACATGAGATGCAGTACCGGTATACTGCTTTAACACACATTACTGTAGTGTACAATAACAGTGCTTCCCACTTGTAAAATGTTGCAGTACAGTACCATACTGTAGACACAGCAAATCTTTACTGTTACACAACTTTATACTATAATACCATCGATCTGTGCTGCAGTAAAGCTGTAAGTCTAAATGTAAAATGTGACAAGTTCTTGTCCCACTATTCAGCTTCATGTATGAGACAGTGACAGTAGGGCACAGCAGATTGTTTAGTGCTGAATTACTGTCCAATATTCACAATATACACCAGCATACACAGTAGTTCCCTCGACAAAATGCTTGAATAATTGAATTTACAGTGGTTCTTCCAATATTTGGCTGCACCCTTCGACTAAAGATGACTAGCCTCAGCCATAGTGAGGCCTCACCTCTCCTCCATGATGCTGACCTTCCATTTCTTTGTCACAGTATTGTTGAAATTGTACACACTCTGTCCTGCTCAGTTCATATACAGTATGCTTGCTGACTGAGAGTTCATGGGATTCAGCTCTGAGAGACCGTGGAGAATTGGCTTATCACTGGTTACAACAAATACTTCACACACTCCCCCTCATCAGTGAAACTGAGGTTCACCTGCAGGAAACAGTTCAATTTGGGAGACATTTTCAGAAAAAAAAAAAGACAAAGAAATGTATAAATTTTGGTTGACAGATTTTGACAATTAGTTCGACATTTTTGCATGTAACGACTCAAGCAACGAATTGAGGACTATTAGTTTTATAGGGAATGACGATTCAACATTTTATAAGTGTCAAATGTATAAAAGTTGAAAAGTTGAGTTTTCCCATTTTCCTTCTACATTTCTTAAAAGGGGTCATACTTTCTTATAATCTTTCAAAAACATCTTGATCAATAATTCTTTCAGGCTTTCTGAAAACCTCACAGTAGTTCAATGTCGTTTTTCTGTTTCTTCTTTTTTGTTAACTTTTTCTTTTTCAGTCTGGTGCCTGGCCATTTAAAAAAAAAAAAAAGTATTTTATTTTTTACGTTTGTTTGTTCTGACCAGCCTTATAAATGGTTTTAAGCTCAATGTGGATGAAGCACAGTTGGGATGACATATAGAAAAACTTTAGTAAAGAACACCACCTCTCTTTCTCTATTCAAGACTATTCAAGTCTATTCAAGACTGCTCTGAAAACACATCTCTTTAGATGCGGCTCTTTAGACTCGCTTATCCTTAACTTTGCTGTATGTATTTTATATTCTTTATGTGTTTTACATTCTGTATGTATTTTATATTCTTTATGTATTTTATACTTCAATTTATTCCTATTGATCTTTGCACTGTGCTTGTTGTTTGTTTTAACACAATCTTTCTGAGATGTTTCTTACTGTAAAGTGTCCTTGAGTGTCCTGGTCTGGGAAGCTCAGTCCTCACCTCCTTCTACGGGTGTGCAGTGGAGAGCATCCTGTGCTCGAGCATCAATGTGTGGCATGGAGGCTGCACAGCTGCAGAAAGAAAAGCTTTGCAGAGAGTGGTGAAGGCTGCACAGAAATCTGTTGGAATCAGTCTCCCCACCATCAGACATCTACACCTCCAGATGCAGGAGGAGGGCCACCTGCATCATGAAGGACCCCACTCACCCAGCACACACACTTTTTGCCCCACTCCCCTCAGGAAGGAGGTTAAGGAGCATTAAGTGTAGAACCACTAGACTGAGGAACAGCTTCTACCCTGAGGCTGTTAGACTTATGAATCTCTAACCAGAATAATCACTGTGAAAAACCATATCATGTTGCTGCTGATCTGTTTCATGTTGCTGCTGCTCTGTTTTAATGTTGATGTGTTCATGCGTGCACATCTGCTCACAGACTCATGTTCATGTTTGTGCTGATGTTCAATGTTTTATGTTATGAGCGCTTAGTGTATATTTAGTTGATGTTTTTCTTAGTTCATATCTTAGATGTTATTACTGTTTTTCTTATACATTTTATTGTTGGATGTAACTGGGACCCTGTGTACATAATTTCGCTCCACCACATGTACCACATGAGGTGCGAATGACAATAAAGAAACTCTGACTCTGACTCTGACTCTGAAAGGCGCTTTTTAAATAAAATGATTATTATTATTATTATTATTATTACTTTGTATTTTCAATTGAATTTTACACAATTTCTTAATGCAGAATGTCACAAAGACTCACAAATTGGTCCCATTTCTTCAGTCAAATCTATGAAAAACACTAAAGCTGACATCCTGATGCATGCTCAATAATCCAGGTAGAAAAATCCAAAAAAGTTCAATCTGGTCATCTGGACATTCAAAAAACCCCAAAAAACAAAACAAAGCAAAAAAATATAGATACGTTTCGTCTCTCATCCGAGAGACTTCCTCAATCTGAGGTGCTGTTTTCAGCTCAGTCTCTTAAATAGCACCTTCTCAGAGTGGATCAACCAGTTTGCTGCTGACAACCAAAACCAGCTGCTCACATGCTCAAGAAGGACCATCAGCCTAACAATGGGTCATTAGCACACTGATGGCTGTTTACTGTTCACAGAGGGCTGAGTGATGCTAGCAATCACAGCATTGTAAGAGGGGGACAGTTGAACCCGGAGGCCTCCACCCCTGTTTAATGATGGACGGTTTCTTTTCACAAAGATGGCCTCCTTTACTCCTCTCTCAAACCATCGTTCCTCTCTGTCCAGGATGTGAACATCTTCATCCCTGAAAGAGTGACCGCTGGCCTGGAGATGAGTGTAGACCACAGAGTCCTGGCCTGATGATGTTGATCTTCTGTGCTGGGCCATCCTTTTGGCCAGTGGCTGTTTAGTTTCCCCGATGTAAGACTGATCACAGCCCTCCTGACACTGAACAGCATACACAATATTATTCTGTTTGTGCTGGGGGTCTGGATCTTTGGGATGAACCAGTCTTTGCCGTAATGTATTTTGGGGTTTAAAAGCCACTGGGATGTTATGTTTAGAAAATAAACATCTCAGTTTCTCTGATACTCCCTCAACATATGGAATGACCACTGGTCTGGGTCTGGGTTCCTCCTTTTCACCTGATGGCTGACTGGAGTCCTGTTTGGGTTTCTTCTCTGCTTTTAGGAAGGCCCAGTTAGGATATCCACATTGCTCTAGAGCCTGTCTTGTGTGGGATTTCTCCTTCTGCCTGGCTCCTGAGCTAGTGGGGATGCTGTCTGCTCTGTGATACAGAGTCCTGATGACTCCTAACTTGTGCTCCAAAGGGTGATGGGAGTCAAACTGCAAATACTGGTCTGTGTGGGTGGGTTTGCGGTACACCTCAGTTTGCAAATGTCCTCTATCAGAGACTGAGACCTCACAGTCCAAGAAAGCCAACCTGCCATTTTATACATCTTCTCGTGTGAACTTGATGTATTTATCCACAGAGTTGATGTGGTCAGTAAAATGTTGGACTTCCTGAGATTTAATTTTAACCCAGGTGTCGTCAACATACCTGAACCAATGACTTGGTGGTGTCCCTGAAAAGGACGTCAAGGCTCTCTTTTCTACCTCCTCCATGTACAGGTTGGCAACAATAGGAGAAACTGGAGACCCCATAGCACACCCATGTTTCTGCCTATAATATTGCTCCCCATATGTGAAGTAGGTTGACTGCAGGCACAGTTTCAAGAGTTGACACAGTTGTTCTGTGGAAAGCGTGGTCCTGCTGCTCAGAGTGGTGTCTGATTTTAATTTTAAACTGACCACCTCTACTGCATCATCAACAGGAATGCATGTAAAGAGTGATGTGACATCAAAAGAGACCATTGTTTCATCAGTCTCCATGATGACATCCCTCACCTTATCCACAAAGTCCATGGTGTTCTGTATGTGGTGTTCTGAGCTGCCAACTAAAGGGATGAGTACAGACGCCAGATATTTGGAAACATTGCAAGTGACAGAGTTAATCATACTAACAATTGGTCTTAAAGGTACACCTTGTTTGTGGATTTTAGGTAAACCATACAGACTAGGTGTGGCCTCCCCTGGGTACAGTCTGTGGTACAGAATACGGTCAATAGCCTTGTCCTGCTCCAAATTTTTCAGGCAATCTATTAACTTTTTCTTGTAACCACTTCCTGGATTTCTTTTCAGAGGGTCATAAGTGGTTAAGTCTCTAAGGAGTGTCATAACTTTCTCATGATAGTCTTTCTGGTTCAAAATCACTGTGCACCTTCCTTTGTTTGCTGGGAGAATGATGATGTTTTTGTCCTTGCTAAGAGTGGTGAGTGCATCCCTCTCCTCTCTACTGATGTTGGAAGGTGGTGGTTTGGCATTGCTGAGGCAGGAAGAAACTTTGATTCTGAGCTGTTCTGCTTCACCCTCTTTCATTTTGTTGTTGTGGATGGCTGATTCTGTGGCTGTGATCATCTCCACCAGAGGAATTCTACTTGGTGCAACCGCAAAGTTCAGTCCCCTGGCAAGAAACTCTGTCTCTGGCTGGGTGAGCTGTCTGTCAGATAAATTCTTCACCCACTTTTCTGTCTCCCTGACATGTAATTGACTACTGGAGTGTTGTCCTACACTGAATGTGTTGTTATTGGAATAGTGATGGTGTTGATGAGTTATTAGTAAGTTAAACTTGTTTTGTTGTCGAGTCTTGGACTTGACATGCTGTGCTAAGCGTGCCTGATCTGTACAGTCCATCACTTGCTGAAGTGTGGTCTGATCTAGACACATTGTTAGTTTCTGTTTAATGTGCTCTTCTTTGGCCTTCAAGGCCTCAATAGTAAAATTGGTCTGTCTCACCCATTCATTCAGCAGCTGGGTCAGTGCCTTCTGAAGGATCTTGCTTGCCCGGTGCCCGCTGACCGACGATTTTGATTCCAGGCTCTTGGGAATGATGCCACTTTGTCGACATCTGAGGTTGAATCGCAAGTGGTTCCTGTAGTCTGCCCTCTTCCTTGCTGTTTTCTCAAACTCTCTTACTAGTTTGAGGCAATCCTGGCCAAAGTGGTTCAAAATATCCTGATGCATGCTCAAAAATCCAGGTAGAAAGCTAACAGTTTGACATAAATGAAACCCTATTTAGCACCACCATTGCTATTACCGGTGAAACCTTTACAGATAATGCATCTTTCAGGTCCTGTTTCAGATCTTTAATCTATTTCTTTTTTGTTTCTCAAGGACATAATGTTCAGACACCAGTCATCTGTTGTCTTCTTTTGTCATCTTGTTGTTTATTTTCTCAAAATATAATGAACAAGCTGAAAAATACATTGACATGGTGGGTACAAGAACTGGACAGATAAAAAAGTATTCAGAAAACCCAAATAACTACAGATTAAATGTCTGGCTGCTTGGAAACAAAATCTTGCAAACTGAAAAATCATTACTAACTACATTTACTTTTAAATAATCAACTTTCTCCCTCACTGTTACCTCAGTTTGTAATAAACAGGAGGTTATTCTTACTGTAATTACATCAAGTGATTCTCCCTGCTTATTTTAGAGCTCAGGTGCCTATTTTCAAGTTGTGATCGCTGGTGTTCATATGCAGCAAAATTACCTCAGTGTATTGAGGATCATTAGGGGAACCGACGGGGATTTTTTCAAATATTGGCTTTAGTGACAAAAATCCCTTGGCTCTGGAAGAGGCTTGAATGAAAATTGGAAATTAAAAAAGCAGTCACATTTTACTCCATGTGCCAAAACTCAGTTTCTGACCTTATTTAGTTTTTCTACATCCTCATTTTTGCTACACGTTTTCTCCACACAACTAGGTTAAGAAATAATAATTAGGGTGTTTAATAAACCAAAAAATAAAAAGAGTTATAGCTCATATAAATGCACTTTTTTCTGTTTCTTTTTTCTCTTATCTTTTAACAAACGTGCTATAGACAGTAATAAAAATTCAACAATTAGGCAGTGTACATGACATCTAGATAAGCTACGTGCCTCTCAGTGCCATTGTTTGCTGGAGTCTCGGGGATTTAGAGTGCTATTAAAGTGTGAAGCATGCAACAAAGAGCTGGGAGACAGATGAGCCCTCATTGGGGGCAGACTGCAATAAACTCTGATGCATTTCCTGACAAAAATGGAAGAATTCCCTATCCATTCTCTTAACAAGAAGAAAAAAAAAAAAAGAGGCACAGAAAAGTGGCCGTGAGTGATAATGATAGATTGATCTTCAGTATAATGGTGGGGAGTCAGTCAACCAGAGAGCATCAAATGCAAACATCAAAATGAGCCAATCTACTTCTAAAATGACATACAGACAGGAAGACAGACAGGAAGACAGACAGGAAAACAGACAAGAAGACAGACA
>NC_056510.1:18497455-18590078 GCF_014905685.2 Nematolebias whitei
ATAGATAGATAGATAGATAGATAGATAGATAGATAGATAGATAGATAGATAGATAGATAGATAGATAGATGGATGTTCAAAACCCAACTTGTTAAAGACTGCTGTGCCAAAATAACAATGTTCAGAGAGTCAGAGAGATTTATTTGTCATTTGCATCTCATGTGGTACATGTGGTGGAACGAAATTATGTACTGTACGCAGGATCCCAGTTACATCCAACAATAAAATGTAAAAGAAAAACAATAATAAGATCTAAGACATGAAAGAAAAACCTCAGCTAAATATACACTAAGAACTAATAGCATAAAAACATTAAGTCGAACAACAGCATGAACATGAGTCTGTGTGAGCATCCAGCATTCAGAGTACATATTATGAAAGTTCTCAGCAAATACCACACTAAATTTTAGCTGACTTTCTGTAAAACTGACTGAGTTATAGTTATTTTTGTGTTTGCCAAGATCGCTTCGCTGCAGCGGCCATCTTGAATAGAGTTGACTCCACATGTTAGTCAGTTTTAGATGCACAGTACATCCAATGATTACTTACTGAGAGTTTCAGTAAAATCCATCCAGTTGTATGTGAGATATTTTGCTAACGCTACAGACAACAAATATTCATATAAAATCCTAGGCAAAAAGATTAATGTAATGCTATTTTGCTTTGGTGCCTGGCTTTAATAGTAAACTGTAAAATAGCATTTCATTCAAACTTTAAAAATCTATTTAAAAAAATCTATTTTTTTTGCTGTTGTTTTTTTAGTCCACACTGACTCTAAAGACAAAGATTTATCTAAAAAGTAAAAGTAAAAGTCATTGTTTTGTTGTTTGGCATTAAACAAACTTTCTGGTCTCAGATGAGGTGCTTTTTTCTGCTGCTGACACCATGTGTCCACGTCACTGGAAATCAATAGATGTCTTAATCAAACATCCTTCTCCCCTAAGACTCAAGTTGAACACTCTTATTGACAGCAACATCACATTTTTATTATTTATTTTCTTTTAGATGATTAATGTGAAGTCCATTCAGAAATCCTTTTTAAATGTACCACAGTATACACAGTATGTTTATGTGCATTGATGACCTAACCCTAACAAAGCTTGCCAGTAGCTCGTTCTTGTTTGTGCCATATTGATTCACAATATATGAGGTGGTCAATGACTGCCTGTGGATATTTTACCCAATGAGTCCAGCCTGCTGCTGACCTGCCTTACAGGCACTCTGGCCTCATCTGACAATTGGCTTCCTGTCAGCCACAGTCACATTAACTATCAGCAAAGTGCAGTATTACATTTAGAGTCTGCTTTTCAATTTCCTCCCTAAGAAAAAAGGAGCTTGACCCTCTGTTTCAGATGTGTGTTGTTTTTTTTTTCTTACAAAGCCTTTTAAAACAAATGAGATATTTTGGTTTACAAGCAAACATTTATGCTGTCTACTTTTTTTTTTTTTTTACTTTTTAAAAAGTCAGTAAGGAGTGCACATCATGTATGATCATTTACTCTCAAACCCTGTCCCGCTTCCCTCAGGGAAAATGTTGCGGAGCATTAAGTGTAGAACCACTAGACTGAGGAACAGATTCACCCAGATTTGCCCTGTCACCTCTGCGCTTAAGACGAGATCCTGGAACTGTGAGGAGCAACTGGTCTGCTGACCTCAGGGAACGCGGTGGGACATACGGTTTTAGCAGATCAGAGAGATGGGGGGGGGGGGGGGGGGGGGGGGGGGGGGACTGTTCAGTGATGAGTATTTTGAACTGGATTCGAAAGTGAACCAGTAGCCAGTGCAGTGAGGCCAAAACTGGAGTAATATGCTCTCTTTTGCCTGTACTGGTTAAAAATCAGGCTGCTGCATTCTGGACCAGTTGTAGTCGTGCAATGGAGGTCTGACTGATACCAAACAGTAGTGAATTGCAGTAATCAAGCCTAGATGTAATGAATGCATGTATTACTGTCTCCAGGTTCTTTTTGGACAATATGGGCTTCAGTTTAGACAGCCGCCTCAGTTGGAAGAAGCATGATTTAACAATCATGTTTACATGATTGTTAAGTTTCAGGGAAGGGTCCATTATCACGTCCAGATTATTGACTCTTTGTTTTTCTGACAGGGTTAGAGCGGAAAGGTCGATACAGTGGTTTGTGATCGTGTCGTTGGGAGGGAACAATATGACTTCAGATTTCTTTTCTTTGAAACTTAAGAAGTTTAAAGCCATCCAGTCCCTGATGTCAAGCCAGGCAGTCGAGCAGCGGTTGAATAGAGCATGTACCATTGTGTCTTAGGGGGAAGTAAATTTGACAGTCATCGGCATAGAAGTGGAAGGGCATGCTGTGTTTCCGGAAAATAGCACCAAGCGGCAGCGGGTATAAAGAGAATAGGAGGGGACCCAGGATGGACCCCTGCGGAACCCCCCATTTAAGCTCTGCTTCTGCAGAACTAAAATCCTTGACAGAGACACAAAAGGATCTGTCAGCGAGATAAGATCTTAACCAATTGAGGGCTGATCCTGTGATGCCCACCCACTGCTCCAACCTAGCAATGAGGATCTCATGGTCGATGGTGTCAAAGGCGGCTGTAAGGTCCAACAGGACAAGCAGCACAGAATCACCAGTATCTGTGGATCTGAAGATGTCGTTAAAGACCTTCAGCAGGGCAGTTTCAGTGCTGTGGACAGGTTTAAAGTCAGATTGGAATAGCTCTAAGATGGCGTGATCCTCCAGGAAGCACTTCAACTGGGACTCGACTATTTTCTCCAGTACTTTAGAAACAAATGGGAGTTTGGAGACAGGCCGGTAGTTGGAAACGACTGAGGGGTCAAGGTTTGTTCTTTTTCAGGAGAGGCTGGACAGCAGCATGTTTAAAGGTTTTTGGCCCCACGCCAGTGGATATACTACTGTTTACTATATCAAGAATGGACGGACCTAGAGTTGGAAAAACCTCCTTTAGTAGTCGAGGGGGGGACACATCAAAGGGGGAGCCAGAAGGTTTCAAGCTGCACATGACCTGCTCTAGAGAAGATAGAGTGATGGGTTCAAAATGGTCAAATAGAGCTACAGCTTGAGGTGGGATGGATGGGTCATGAGTTGGAGGGGAAATAAGAGCCCTGGTGGTCGCAATTTTTCCCAAAAAGAAATGTAAGAAGTTGTCGCACAGCACAGTCGAGGCTTCCAGAGGTATGTGAAATCACGTATTAGAGTCTAGTCAGCTTCTCTGCAGTTCAAGTTTATCACAGGAGTTAAAATAAAACATAACCCAACTATTTTGGTCCATTTCCTTGCTGAATTGCAATTATCACTTACAACTCGCAAAGCTGTTGATTGGCGAGGACATGCTGTTCACAGCCCCAGACTCTGAAAGAGTCGCTGATTCCCCATCATTCAGGCCAAGTGGTCCACTCCCATTTTTCAGCGCTCCCACCTGCTGATGTAATGAAATAACTGCTTTCTTAGAAAAAGATGGCAGAAGACCTATGAGTATGAGGTCAGACATGCCTGCTGTGAATATCAAATATTACATTTTATAAAAAGTGGCTGCTTTTTACATTTTAAATTGTAATAAAAAAAATTAATTAGCATTACCTGAAAGATTGCTTATTGTACACTACCTTGTTAGCTCTCAGAGTATTTATTGAGTATGACTCTCAGCTACTACCACATCAAATTTCAGCTCAGTGTCTATAAATTTGATAGAGTTACATTTGGTTTTATGTTGAGGCTGATCTCCAGCCAATGAGTAATCTCTGAGCATTTCATTGTGATTCATGAGATTTTTTTGCTAACAGAGAAACACACACAGAATTACATTATTACCAGCCTTTCATGGCATAATGTGATAAAAATTGGTCTTTGCAGCAGACAGACAGATCTGAAGGACAAACTGCTGCAGATAGACCATCTTCACGCTGACAGTCCTGACAATCTGCTACTTGTGAACTTATCTTGAAAGGCGTGAGCTCATGGATCTAAAAGGCACTGTTAAAAAAATGGATTGAACACGCTTTTAGTGGCTGGTTGTCACTCAGAAAGACAGAGCCCAGAGAAGAAGAGTAACAGGGAGACACCATCGAGACTCATCTAATTAGCTCATCGATACATATCCAGATTTATCAGTTGCGTAAATAAGCAGATGGACACTCAGTATTAATAAAACTCAAGCATTTCTATTTATGTAATTGCTTACATTAGTAGCAAATTTGCCAAGTTGCCAACATGAGCAAGAACGAGGAAGAAAAAACTCAAAAAAGTGCCTTCAGATGGGCCTTATATAAGAACATAATACATGTCAGATGACTGCCAGACACATTATTCTTATGGTCACTCGTTTTTCCTCCAAGAGAACAGTGTGATTTGTTAGATTTTTTTAAAAAGAGAGTTATAAGGAGTAGATGGAGGATGGATGATTTATTTGCAGCCAGATAGTTTACACGTACAGCCTGGCCCTGTCACAACTCGATTTCAGTGCATTCACAAAAGACGAAGTTTAATTAAACCACCGGCATCTTACATGTAATGAACTTTTGTTCCTGGTTGTAGTTTGAAATGCATTCCCTCACAACACCACACTCTGACGCCTCAGTCGTTCCATATCCGCAGCTATTCTGTCCGGATCCATTAAGGAATGCAGCGTATACGTTTCGTTTGATGCATCTGCTGTAAGAACGAAGGTGGTGAGTTGTTTTCATTTGAGATCTAATGTTCTGCTGCTGGCCACTCACTCCGCTGCACTCTCTGCGGCCTGTAATGAGAGGAAATGACTGGAGAAAAAAGAAGGAGGAGAAGAAGAAGATGATGCCAGGGGATTTGTGTGTGAGCTCACTTTGAAATGAGTCTTTATGCTCCATGTCCCTCGTTTACAATTTCCTACAGCAAACTCTGTGGCTGAAAGGAGATTCTGGCTTGTGCTGGTCGAGGGTTTATCAGGATAGCATGGGACAGGTTTGTGATGGCCTCCATGCACATAAAAGCTTTTGAGCCTGAATAACTAATTGAGTGCTAATACAGTGTTTTTCATAGTACATGTTATTAAAATAACCATAAGAAAGCTTATGTTCTCCTTTTAAAGTCATCTTAATTTTGTTTATGGACTTCTATTAGTACCACCTCCTAATTAAAGTTCTTTATAAGATTTATCAATACATTATAACTAGGTTATTCATGAGTTTGTAAGCATTTTATAAAAAACAAAGAACAGTTATTTATAGACATTTATAAAACACTGCTCATACACTGAAGCAGGATTTGGAAAGATCAAATCTTGTATTTTTATTAATGTAGGTAAATGTAATTTATGATTTACCTATTTAAACTAAATAAAATTAAATATGGCAAAACATGTTACAGTTACTTAAATGACTGTGGAACAGGCTGTAGGTTTGGTAACAGGATCATCAACCATTTACTGTACGCTGATGATTTTGTGATTTTTTTGTCCTTACACTGCTGGCCTGCAAGAGCTGCTGCAAGGTGTGCTCTGGTTATGGAAAAGACTTTGATATGAAATACAATTCTAAGAAAAGCAGCATCATGATTGTGCGGCGCAGAGAGGACTCCAAGTTGATGTTCCCTGATATCTTTCTGTCGGGCAACAGGCTGAAAATCAGTAATGAATGTAAATACTTGGGGCACTATGTGACCGCAGACCTGTCAGATGATAGAGACATTGACAGACAATGTCGTATGCTCTATGGACAAGCTAACATGTTGATCCGTTGGTTTGGACTGTGCTCAAAATCAGTTAAGATGCAACTGTTTAAGGTCTACTGCACTCCTATGTACTTTGTATACCGCTCACCTGTGGAGACGTTATAAAAGGAGCAGTATGTATAGACTAAATGTGGCATATAATGATGGCATGCGGATGCTGCTAAGGGTACCTCAATGGAGCAGTGCAAGCAAAATGTTTGTAGACGCAGGTGTGCCTACATGCCCTGCGGTGCTGCGTAACCTCATGTATAGATGCATGTGTAGGTTGTCTGAATCTGAAAACTGTATCATCGCTACACTGACCAACCCTGGACTAAGCTCTGTGCGATACTTTTCTACTTTATGGACTCATTGGCTTTTGAGCCTTTATAGAAAAACTTTTTAATTCTGTGTTTTTGTTGTTTTTTATGTTTTCTATATGGATCTTATATTGTGTCTGAAATAAAGTAAATGATGAATGATGATGATTTATTAGTTTATTGTTACATGATTATTCCAACAGAAGTATTATGATATTTTTATTATTCCAGAGCTGCTCTATAAGTGCTACTGCTAGCTGCTGCTGCTATTGTTTATGTTTGCAAATAATTATAAAATTCTAACTATGCAATTTATTATTGACAAAGCTGTAAAAGTGAATAAAATATCACTTGCATGTGTTAATTTACCAATATAGTAACTTTATTTCCATTGAATTAAGTTGTTTAAAGAACTATCTACACCAGGTAAGATGTTCATAACCTTTCTAAAGATCACTGCTTCAAAATATATAAAATATTGCTTATCCTAAATCTGCTTTAGTTAAATGTTTCTTACGAGTATGTGGATTTAAAGATTGTTTTAATGCAACATATCGTCATGGGTTGTCAATATCACTGGCCTTGCCTGCTTGTTTGTCTCTGAGGGTTTTTCTTATTTATTTTTTTAGCTTATCTCAGTGGAGAGTGGATGGATTACAGGGTAATCTGCGGATCAGGTACAGCTTTTAACCACTCTTCACTGCTCTTGCAAGAATATTCTGTAATGTATTTGCTTTCAGGAGAGTAGACCATACAAATCCATCTAATTCTGGTTCTATCGCTAAGAAACAGCTCTGGGCTTTTCTTACCCCAAGCAAAGAAAAGTGTGCAGAATTGATAAGCGCACGTTGCATTCTACTGCTGGATGTAGCTGCTTTTCAATACTCCCCCACAAAAAACAAACACGCACAAACACACCCCACCCTCTTTGCCCCCACCACTCTTTTCAGAACATTGTGTTCAGAACACGAATGAGCGGTCAATTAGCTATTACACTGCTCATTGTCTGTTATTAATACCCTGTCTATCACTCAGAGGGACTTCATGATGCTCATTACACTTTTTTTTTCCATCTAAATATGAGTCAACCCGTTACACACTGAATGATCAGAGCTAATTTTAGGCCTCATGTGACATCTGTTGCTAAAACTGTGAAAGATTGATGAGATCACAGGTGCAAAGAGAGTGAGCTACTGATCCCAGAGGAGTACCATTGTGGGTAGAGCGCTGTTAAAATGGGGCAACCATGGCAGGTTTACCACACATCTAGGAATAGTTGACAAACTTCAGATGACCCCCACCCCTCCTCCTCCTGCGAAAAATGCCCAGACGAGGAACAGTTTGACAGCGAGAGAACACATCTACACATCTGGCAGTACCAATTAGACATGCACGGCTGATTGCAGAGCTATAGGAGGACAAAACATTCAGTTTTTGAAGTTTTATTGTCCAGTGTATTGTACAGATGTTTTGCATGTAAATAGATTTCCTGTGTTATCAAGATCTTTGCAAAATTGTTTTTTTTTACAGCAGTCCATTATAATACAAGTTTTTCACATCTATCTTTTGTTAATAAAGTGTTTTTACTTCTCCATGCTTTCCATCTTTCTTCAGTCACATGCTCATTAACATGCTGATCACCACATTGGGTTTATTTGTGGGGATTAACCTGATGTTGTACAGATTAGTCAATGGACCCGAGATGGTGATTCCTGAGCCACAGCCACTTAGAGCAGGCGTCAAGGATCTATTAGTGTCATCAGTGCTGTGAAACTGGTGAAATTCTCGCCAGCTTTGTGTTTAAGTCTTAATGAGGAAGCAGCACGGTAACAAACTTGACAATGCCACTCTGAGTTTTTTTAACATGGTAATATTAGCATGTTGCTCAATGCACCTCAGGCTCATTAGGGCACATGCATGGTGGTTAATTATCAAAGGATGGATATTTTACTGAACATAACTTTAAAAAAACAGTTTTATCTTCAGGGATTTTTTATTTAATTTTGCAGAATTTATTGCAATCAATAAAGATGTATAGAGCTGTTATAGTTTAGTTTAAACTTTCATCAATAATGCAATTTTTTAAAACTTTTTACAGACTATATGAATAGTAAAATATTATAAATATATATTTCAAATGTATGCCTATTATATCACTGCATTTTTTTTTTTCCTTTGGACTTCTCGGACTTATTCTGAAGGGCCAAATTCAAAGCTGTCCTGAAAGCCCATGGGACCCTTTCAGAGTCAGACTCCTAGATGACTGCCTGTCACAGCACGGAGGTATTCGTTTAGCCGAGAGCACCTGCTCCAGAGCTGTAATGAGTACGCCGAGTTCATTGCACATCGGCCAAAATAGAAAGAATAAAAACCTGATGGAAACCCTGAGCCCAGGTAAAATATTCTGACGCTTTTGTAGAGACTTGGGTGGAAAAAAAACAAAACCCTTTGAGTGACATAGTTGATATTTCATTAAACTGCTGCTTTGAAGAGAACATGAAGAACTGATCCCAAGTTGCTCTTTGTGGCACTTTTTCTTTAATCAGTTTCCTATTAAAATATTTAAAAAAATTAAAAAAATAAATTGCACCTGCAAAGCAATTTTTCACTCCTTGACAGTTTTTTATTATTATTTCTGTTATGTTGGGATCAAAATATGTTACTGAACCAGGCTGCAGGTTCTGCTGCCACAGTAAGACTGATGTGAACAGTTTGACTCGCCACAAATTAAATCCTTATGTCCTGCTACCAAAGAACACAAAAACTAAAACGAAAATGGCAATATCCATGAAACATTTTATTCTAATAGTTTATGTAATTAAAAAAAAGGCAGCTCTAGATATTTGTTTCTCTCAATTCCTCCTGATTTAAAAAAAAAAAATTCTACAACTCGTATGCCTTGAGAATGAAAGTGTGCCCACATCTGGTAACCTCTGCTAGTTAATTAGATAATAATAATTAGATAGATAGATAATTAGAAAAAAAGTCTCTTTTGTTGCTTGACTTATTCCAGTTGCTCCATCTCCAAAGCTCTGCTTATCTTCACTAAACAGTTGGGCCGAAGCCATCTCCCTGCTGGCTCTCGTTTGGCTGCAGCAATCTAGTTGACTTCACACACAGAGAGCTCCCTTTGTGTCGTTTCTCAGAGAGTCCGATACTGCACGTCCGTCCCGTCTAATCTCGGACGGGCATTTAATTAAAAGAGCATCGCTGGGATGTTTTCACTGTCTCGCCTTAAGCCACGCCACTCACATTTCACCAGGTCAAGTTCAGGCAAACTAATGTTTGGCAATTTATCTTTTGGAAATTCAATTTCACATTGATGGAAGGCCCTCATTTGGATCATCTCTGAGTTCATTTTATGCATGATGAACATGTTTTTGTCATATCTGACACCTGAGTATTGCAAGATAATGTCATGTTTTTTTTTTTATCATGAAAGATTAAAGTGCTTAGCTGTTTTAATAATAACGACTGACTAAATGTTGATGAGTAGTGCTCCACCAATCACTGTGAACTGATAAAAGCCTTTGAGTCACTCTGAAGTTTCTTGTGATTACTGATGTGGGGAAAACATGTCAGAAGATTTAAAGGGAGATTTCAGAGTCATTAAAAGAAAAAAAAAGTGAATTTAATGAGAAAGAAAAAAAAAACAGTGCAGACCAACTGGTAAAATTAAAATAAAGAATGTGCCTACAACTGAAAACACGACTAAAATGTAAAGAATATAGCAGAAAAAGCAAACTGTGCAAGTTGTATTCTTTATTAACAAAGAAAAAAAATTGTGTTCATCATGACCTCCAAAAATATGACTTAAAAGAAGGAGGGCAAACTGATACTTTGCTATTTTGGTTTTAAATAGCTAAACTGGAGCAAATAGTTTCTTTCTAACAATAAAAGAAGTAGAACATTTCAACCTGAACATAAGGCTAGGAAAAAGGAGAAACAAACAAAACCAGTCAAGCTAATCATAACTGTTATAAGAGTTGGAAAAACTGCTCATTTAATGGTGTATGTTCTAATTATTCTGTCATATGGGTGGAAACAGCTGACTCGGGTGAACTACAGTAAAACGTGTTGAATTAAAATATTTAAATTAGGGATGCACGATATTGGATTTTTGGCCGATATGTTAAAACTTATTAGTCCGATACCAATATTTTTTAATATACTTTCCTTTGTCAGAACATAGCCCTTTTATTTAGGCTTATTTGCTACTGATACCATGCTGATATTGTGCATCTCTAATTTAAATCAATGTTACATGTTAAAATAATCAACCATTAAAACATCACAGCATTGGGTATACTGTTTATTTAATATTTATTTTGCTGTTTTGTTGTTTTTTTAGATTTATTGCACAGCACTTTGGTCAAACTGTTTTTTAAAGTGCTTTATAAATTAATTTTATTTGATTTTATTTAAAACTCACAGGTTTACACTTTCAATGAACTACTTCCTTTGTTTTAACCTGCTTAGCTGCTGCTTTTCCTATGAAAAGCAGCATAAATAAATAAATACATAAACAAATAAACAAACAAATAAATAAAATGAAACCTGAATTTGGAAAAACAAACAAACAAACTTATTTTTCTGCAATAAAAGCTGTTAAGATGAAATTTTCTTCACTACTGAACACCCTCAGTTCTGAACAGCAGCAGTGCTCACATGACATGAGTATCAACAAACTAGAGTTGAGTTAATGAGAAATGTCATTTACGGGCTTCCTCATAATAAGTTGCCCTCAGTGTGAAAGCAGAATTAATCAATAAAGCCTGTTTTTACCGCCTCCAACATACAAGTACTAAACAGATTTGTGCAAAGCAGCAAATGCCTTTAATAAATATGTAAATCAGAATATATTTCTAGAGCAACTTCACTGAGAGAAATGTTTGCTTCACTGTGTTAGAGTGGCAGCTCCTCTCTTGGAGTCACTTCTTAATGCTGCGAGCCCCCCCGCCCACACTTATTTCCATTACGTGAATCTTTGAAGGATGTGATGCCTGTTATCTTCAGACCTGGACAGGGAAGTAAAGGGCACGAGTTGGAGACAATAAATCAGTTATAGACAGTGAGGGAAATAATGGTCCTTTGAGCATTAAATTGTTGTCGTTCCATGTGATTTGCTGATCTAAAAAAAGAAAAAAATTTAAATCCCCCCCTGAATATTAATCAAGCTTTTTTTTTATTATATTCCATCTAAGTGTCCTTAAATAAAGAAGTCGTAGCACCAGTTGCCTTCAGTCAAATCTGTCCAACCTGTCTGTAGTCAGAGCCAGCGTTGGAAGGCTAATGAGATGTGACAATTGTCAAATCTATGCAGCATGTTCCATCTAACATTTTAGAAAACACAACATACTGCTCACAGCTATGTATGAGATACCAAGAAATCATATCCATTTCTTTAGAGAATGCATGTCACCTGCCACCTTGCATGCCAACATTTCACATAAAAATCTTGTGCAATCTGCTAATGCTTATAGTATGTGATAGGGATGATAATCAGCCAATACTGCATCCAATTTTAGCTCCATATCTGCAAAATTCACCGAGTTATTGCCATTTTTGTATTTGCTAATGTTAATTGGCTGTGGTGGCCATCTTGAATCAAGTTGACTTCAAACGTTAATCAGTCCTTTCTGAGAATGTCAGTGACATTTCTCAAACTGTAAGGATTCAAGGTTTTTTATTTCTCATTTGCACCACATGTGGTACATGTGGAGCAACAAAATTGTGTACACAGGGTCCCAGTTACATTTGACAAAAGTATAAAATGTAAAAGAAAAACAGTAATAAGATCTAAGATATGAACTAAGAAAAACATTAACTAAAAATACACTAAGTACCAGTAGCACAAAAACAATACGCCAAACAGCAGCATGAACATGAGTCTGTGTGAAAAGATGAGAACGAATGAACACAGCAACATGAAACAGATCAGCAGCAACACGAAACAGATCAGCAGCAACACGAAACAGATCAGCAGCAACATGATGGGATTTTTTACAGTAATTATTCTGGTTAGATATTCATGAGTCTAACAGCCTCAAGGTAGAAGCTGTTCTTCAGTCTAGTGGTTTTACACTTAATGCTCCTTAACCTCCATCCTGAGGGAAGCGGGGCAAAAAAGTGTGTGTGCTGGGTGAGTGAGGTCCTTCATGATGCAGGTGGTCCTCTTCCTACAAAGTACATCTGGAGGTGTAGATGTCTGTGATGGTGGGGAGGCTGACTCCAACAGTTGTTCTAACTGTAAAACCCAGAATAAAGAAAAGGCTAGCTAAATCTTATGTAGCAAATGGCTACCTAAGGGCAAAAGTGGCAAAAGTGTAGCTGAAAGCTAAAATAGCAAAAGCGTGGATAAAAACTAAAGTGAGAACAGGCTTGCTAAAACTATCAAAAGGCTAGCAAAATTTTATGTAACAAATAACTAGCTAAAATAACAAAGGGCTACATAAGGGTGAAAGTAGCAAAAACATAGCTGAAAGCTAAATTAGCAAGTGTGGCTAAAAACCAAAGTCAGAAAAGGCTTGCTAAAACTATCAAAATGCTATCTAAAACCGAAAGTAGAAACAATGCTCACAAAAGCTAAAGGTAACAAATGATTAGCTAAAAGCTGAAAGGAGCAAACATCTGACAAAATATAAAAGTAGCATAATTCTAGTTTATAGCAAAAAGTAGAAAAGTGCTAGTTAAAAGGTAAACATGGCAGAACATTAGCTGAAAGTAGCATGTTGTCTTTCATTCAGCTGCTTCCTTCTGCAGGGGTCACCACAGCGAGCAAACTCGCACGAACTGTTTGGTGATTGTTTTACACCCGGAACCCTTTTTGACACAACCTGGGCTCGAACCTGCAAACTGAGGATTACAAGATTGCAACAATGATTACTGAGCTACCGCAGCCCCGCTAAAAGTTGCAAAAGAAGACAAAAATAAAGCAAAATAGAGTGAACAATGTTTTTAAAGGAATCAATAAAGTCCATGCTCAATAATCCAGGCACCGAACTGAAAATTGTTGGATTGTATACCTGGATTATTGAGCATGGACTTTGTTGGTTTTGAACCAGTTTGACATGACTGTCGATGAGGACGAGGGCCGGCACTGGAGGAGGGGGCGTGCCACAGAGACCATCTTAGCACCAACATAACTGGTTTGTTCCACTTTGGAGTAAGCTGTTGGGGTAACAATAAAGCTTTATGTTGTGTGTTTCCTTGACTGATGAAGCCTTCTGGATGGAAGGTGAAATGTTTCAGCACAAAAAAAAAGATGACCTTTACCTCGATGAGGTCCAGATGACCTGACTGAAAATTGTTGGGTTTTTAAAGGAATATTCCAAAATAATTTCTAAAGTATAAAATCTACAAAACCCAAAAGTCACAGCAACAATTTCCTGAACGAACTGGACATTTTGATACTTAAATGGCTAAAAGAGAAAATTATGCAGAAGCAGTTTGATTGCAAAAACTACAAAAAACAAAACGGGAAAACAATAATTGTTAATTGCTTTAAAAAACAGTTAGTTTAAACGATTGTGCTGCTTTTAAATAAATGAGTTATTCTCCTGTGTCATAGTAGTTTGACTATCTGTAACATCTCTCCCTCCTCTCGTCTCCAAGGGTTTTGTTGCTATGTACATTGCCTTCCACAGTCCTATCATTCCTCAGTAAACACATTAACTCATTTATAGGTATTAGCTGTTCCTTTCATCCTAGAGTAGTCAGTCATGTGCTGAGTAAAAGGGAAAAGAAGAGCATTTGTTTTGTTGGATGTGGTGGCAGCTTTAATGTTGCGGCTTTCAGCAGAGATGAGGTTGTCTGCACACCTGTGAGAGATTTGCATTTGCAGCGTGGTGCTGCAGGGTCTGGTGGTGCTGAAACCTGCTCCGAGTGCTGCTGATGTGTTTTGACACTGCTGTCACCTAAATGCAAGCTGAAAGCGAGCAGAGGGTCACTGCTAAAAAACAAAAAACAAAAAGAAAAAACTGAGACACACACATATACAGTAGGTGAAACAGGTGCATTAAAGAAAATTGTAGAAAACCTAAGGAAAAAACACAAAATAACTAGCATTCTATACAGGAGTGCATAAAGCACTGGCAGCAGGTGATAAAAATCCAGACGGATTCAATTTTACCTATTTTATTTTTAATCAAAGTAATATTCTGCTGCTTAAACTGGTTTAATTTCCACCCTGTGTACCTGACAAATCCAGCATCTGACATGTTTCTTTGTTACATTTTCTTCACGAAACAAACAATTTTCCAAATGTCATGTTGAGTTTTTATGGCTTTCATCCATCAGCTGCTGCCCAACACAAATAACAGACAGCTTGTCACACACTCCCGGGAGTCTCTGTTCCTCAGACTGTTTATTTACGGGAGTTCTGTATGTTTGAGTTGCAGCCGCTAAGATTTAGCCTGGACTACAACATCTCCTGCATTAAACTCACTGCTTCTGGGCTCAGTTTTGTTGCTGATCTGTCAGACTGCAAACATGGTGTCACGCTTGAAAAGAAAAGGAAGTTGTCCCCCGCCCCCCCCCCCCCCCCCGCCTCTGTTGCTGGTATCTTCAAATTTTAGACGACAAAATTATCAAATCTTTTCCAGACAGTACAATTTATTCTGTGTTATGATGCTCTTAGATGCTTCATAACAGGACTGACCAAGTTTTAATCTAAGGTCTTGAGCCGATCTCAAGCGTCAGATCAGGGTCCTGATCAAGGCTTTCTTCATTCTGCAAGAGAGTAGCGGACCAAAGTCCTCTCTGCTGATGAATCTCTGTTGTTCACCTACTGTTAATGGTTTTATGCCAGCAATGTCCTACAGTATTAGGATACAATGTGCCATCATGTATGCAGTATGTAAGTATTTTGAGTACTAAATAAGAGCTGTTTAGGGCCGCTGTGGCTGAGTGGTTAGAGCAGTTGTCCTCCAATACAAGAGTTGCAGGTTCAATTCCACCAGCAGTCACATGTTCTAGAATTGTGTCGCTCAAGGTGGCTGCATGTTAGAGTAGCTGTTACTTTCATTCTGGGATATTGCTTTTGACAACTTTATTTCCTCTTTTTTCTGGATGTAAATGGCTTATTTGGATGATTACTTCCTCTGGTATTAGTTGCTGTGCAGCTGGAAGGATTTTTACTGAAACCCTTTTACTTTTGGACATTTGTTATGAAGTGTAACCATGACAACAAGGTGGTTTTTACAACCGGGAGCAGCTGATTAACATCTCAAAGCTCAAATATTACCTCAAATACAGCCTCAAATCCCAAATGAGTTGTAAAGGAGGCGCCGTGGATGCATCTTCGTCTACCTAGTGAAAGTGTTCGAGTGACAGACTGCTGAGATCCTTGGAGCTGGCAGGAAACATGATTCATGACAACAACAAGACCAGGATCATCCCCCGACACCTGCAGTTGGCTGTCTGCAATGATGAGGAGCTCAACAAGCTGCTGAGAGGAGTGGCCCTCGCTCAGGGAGGAGTTCTTCCCAATGTTCAGGTGGTCCTGCTGCTCAGGAGGCCCGAGAGGCCCACTGGGTCCGAGTGGACGGATAGGTATCTGCAGCCAGTTTCTTCAGATCCGCTGTGGTATGGACTGCTGCAGATCCTTCCTGCCCACAGCCATCAGTATCTATAACAACTCTTAATGAAACCAGGATGATGAGCTACAACAACATTTAATTTCCCTTTGGGATTAAGAAAGTATTTTGAATTGAACTGAATTGAAATGAATGTTGAAGTGTCCCTGGGCAAGACACTGAACCCCTCATTGCCTCTGATGTGTGTCCCATTGGTGTGTGAATGTGATTTAAAAGCACTGATTAGTCTCTTTAGAATGATTTGTTCAGTTAGCTTGAATAGATATAGTAGAGTTATGAATATGTGTGTGTGGAGGTAAATGAGGCACAGACTGTAGTGTAAAGTGCTTTGAGTCTCTTGATTGGATAGAAAGGCGTTATATAAATACAGTCCAGTTACCATTTACCATGAGTGGATATTTAAGCGCCTCATGATTCAGTTCTATAACAGTATAGATGGCTGCGGTGCTGTTTTAAAACAATTATCAATGCATTTCGATGATCTTGATGCATCTTCTGCACTTTCTCCATGTGTGACTACTTGGCAGTTTTAAAACGAAATGTTTGTACATGGAGTTACCATGTGTATGAAATGCGCTATTAATAAAGCTGCCTTCCGTCATATATTTCAAGTTAATGCACTTACAGCAGCATGGATACCTACTTGAACTGTTTACATATGTTTACCATCACCTAAAATATCATTTTTATTTATAATTAAAACAACAAACAAAATAACAATTTGGGGAATATCATGACCATGTTTGTTCGAGCTACTCAAGTGTAAAGCACATAACAATATTCATTTTGATAAATTTATTGAACTAATTATTTTATGTCCAAGTACTTACTTTAAAAATATATAAATAATAATAATAATAATGCAAGTATTTAGTTGAGACTCGGTAACAGATGAAGGCTTGATTGAGACTCTTGTTTTTCTTATGGAAGTTATAAATTTTGATAAACTTAAAGTCCAGCCCATGTCAGTCTGTGACAAACAGGCTGCCTCTTTAGGGACTGTCAGATGCTTTGTGTGATGAAAATGGGAAATGGAAGAGGAATACATTCTCTTTCTGCCCTTGGGTCATTTCAGCGGGGATTTGCTCAGCATGTACTGAATGTCATGCACTGGCCTTTTGACTACATTTATCCAAAAAAGCCAAACTGACTGAAGTTTTAACTTACTTGTTGTCTGTTATAGGTTTTATTATTTTTGACACAACAAAGATAATGCATAATTACTTAAAAACATAGTTTTGCTCCACAAAATCCACACAGCATTTGTAGCTTTGATTTAAAAATACACAGCACAGCCTTTTCATGTAAAGCACCTGGTTCAGGTCCCGATGATGGGTAAATGTGTGAACAGAGGTGCGGTGAGAGGAACGTGACGCCCTGAGGGATCGCTGAGGAATATGATCACTTCTGCAAGCGGCAGAGAGGAGGTCAGAGTCTGCAGCAGGGCACCAGCTGCAGTTTCTAATGACAGACGTGAGGCTGTCCTGCAGCTCTCACAGCATCACAACAGGCCGATAGTTTACCAAGCATCTTTAATTGCATGTTTTCTGGATATGTCCTCAGTCAGACTGCTCCACTTTATGAGATCTGGCAGGGTTATTATATCAATGTTGAATCTGCATCTCATTTGAAAATGGAAATAAAATGTTTTGTTTTTTCTACCATTGTAGAACTTCTTAAAAAAATGAAATATGCACAAGGAAATCAAATTAGATAATCTTTGTTGTTCAAATACAAAAGCATTTTTACACAGTATCACTTTTAATTTTTTTGGTCTTTCTTTGAGTACACTAAACTGGTTAATTTATTTTTTATTATTTTTTATTTTTTTGGGTGAAGTAACAAGTTGGGATCTGATCTGTCAATTTTCACAAGTAATGGACAAAAGAAATTCACAGTTTACACTTGACCTACACTAAAACATTATGATTCCATTTTTTAATCATTGTTTGACTATTTAGTGTCATAAAATGATCAGTAAAAATACAGTTTTACACTCAAATAACCTCATGTACATTTTGTTGTGCCCTAAACCAAAACACGCTCTTCTAGAAGGAAAATGAACAAGACTGAGAACATCCAAATTTTATTTACATGCATATTTGCTTTCCAAACCTCATGAGGTGGGACAGTCTCACCTGACGTTCAGTAGTGAGAAAGCTCACAGAACAAAAAAGTAATGTTTGCACACTTGGAAAAATATTCAAGCCAAACTAGGAGTGGCAGAAACAAACAGCATAACAAGGTTTACCATCTACAATAAAAAAACTGACAACCTGGGACTATGTGTAATGGACAAAATACAACAATTTTACACATATTTGACATATATCAAAGTCAAGGTTTTCTTTATTGTTGTTCGCATCTTATGTGGTACATGTGGTGGAACTAAATTGTGTACACAGGGTCCCAGATACATCCAACAAAAGTATAAATTGTAAAAGAAAAACAGTAATAAGATCTAAGATATGAACTAAGAAAAATGCTAAACTAAGAATATGCTAAACACTTAATAGTACAAAAACAATACACCAAACAACAGCAGCACAAACATGAATCTGTGTGAGGAGATGAGTATGAATGAACACAGTAGCATGAAATAAATCAGCAGCATGAGATCAGCATATATATATATATATATATATATATATATATATATATATATATATATGATATATGGTATTTTTGATATATGATGCAGTAGTAGCTGAGTCAATGGAATGTTGGACACCTTTGTTAAAATTTTAGCACACGTGGTAGTGAACTACAGGGATATGCACTTCATGCTAAAAACGTATTTTTGAATTCCTTTATTTTTCACAAATTGTGAGACTATTGTTGCATTTCACACAGTACTGACATAAAAGACTGTCAAGTTATAGGTTTTATTCTTACGAACTTTTTTGTGAGCAAAAACAAAAAAGAGACTTCTCTAAAAAGACATTTGGTGAGACAAAATATCCCAAACATAATTTGTATAGGGCAGCACGGTGGCGCAGTTGGTAGAACTGCTGCCTCTCATCGAACTGGTCACCCCTCTGCAAATCCTGGTCTGGGGGCCTTTCTGGGTGGAGTTTGCATGTTCTCTCCGTGCATGCGTGGGTTTTCTCCGGGTACTCTGGTTTCCTCCCATAGAACAAAAACATGCATGTTAGTCTGATTGGTGACTCTAAATTGTTCCTAGGTGTGAGTGAGAGAGTGAGTAGTTGTTTGTCTCGTCTGTCTCTATGTGTCCAGTCCATCTGTGATGGACTGGAGACCTGTCCAGGGTGTACCCCGCCTCTCACACAGTGATAGCTGGACATGAGCACCAGTGACCCCCACGACCCAAAATGGAAGAACCGGGTAAAGATGATGGATGGGTGGATGGATGGATGGTTATTTGTATAGTTTATTCATCAACCCTCTAGAGGTGACATACTTTCACCACCAGAGCCCATGAAAGAAATGCTGATTAGTTTTTATGCACCAAAATGTTATAGTGTCCATCAGTACAGACCAATGTCAAAGAGAACTTGGAGACAGTTATTAGTAAGTGTAATCTCTGCTTCAAAATAGGGTTTAAAACTTGTCATCAGATTACAGTTTCCACGACATACTGCATTGTTGTTCAAATTTAAGCCAAACTTTATCAGTTTTCTATGTCAGAGTTTATATAACATACAAAAAACATATTATTCAAAAAGTGAGATGTAAATTATAACAGCAGAGTACTGTAGTCATCGGACAAAAATGTGGGTCTAAAATGACACATTTAACATGAATGACAACAGCTGAAACGAAATCTTTAATTGAGCTGACACTTTAATGAAGAGGATTTTCATGTGAAAAATTGGACTGGATTATTTTAAATGGGAAAAAGTGTCTTCTTTGTGTGAACATGGAGTCACTGCTGTGTCACCACACACACAACTCCAGCCGCTGTAGAAGCCACCCACACAAGTGCTAGCCCGTGCAGACACAAAGACGCCTGTCCTGCTTTTTCCCTTTTTTTAATCACAAATCAGTGTGTCCCTCAAAGGGGAGCAGGGAGCTGGTTAATGGCCACAAAGAGCAGAAAACAAGCATAGAAACAGATCAAAGATCCTCTAACACAAGCCAGGTGCAATGCTCTGCGATCAAACATTTTATATGTGACAACTTTAGCAGCTATGTGCATAATTCTCAATATTGTCACACTTGGTCTTTAATTGACGCTTCTCATTGTCATTGTCAAGAAATTGTTGTGACGTTTCATTTAAAGCTGAACTGATTGGATGACAAGGCACTTTAGATGAGTTGTCACAGGGTCTATCAGAAAACACACTATAGGATTAATGTGGGTGATTAGGTGTAGCTACATAATGTGCCTCAGAGATTTGTATCAAACGGCATCATAAAGACCAAGGAGCACACCAGACAAGTCAGGGAGGAAGTTGTTGAGAAGTTTGTAGAAGAGATAGATTGTAAAAGCAAATTTTAAACATCTCACAAAGCACCGTTCAATCCATCTTTTGAAAATAAAAGTACGACACAACTGAAAACCCACCACGACATGGCCGTCCACCTAAACTGAGAAGTCGCCGCAAAGGGAGCATTAATCTGAGAAGCAGCAGGACTTGAAAATTACTGTTCAGATGCTGTCTGACAAAGTTTGAACTATTTTGCAAAGAAGAAAAGACTAAACATTCAGTTTATATGGGCAAAACTGCTAAAGACATACAGCAAATAACTTGACATGACCACACTGGTTTGTTGTCATATTTATTATCTGCATCGTTTTTATGTCTATATTTTTGATTGACTTCATTTTGTATATTGCTTCATGTGTTGTCTGTTGTTCTGTCTGTACAGCACTTTGGTTGGCCTTGTAGCTGTTTTAAGTGCTCTATAAATAAAATGGTATGGTATGAATTGCAATGCAAGGTGACTCTACAAAGTATTGACTCATGGGAGCTGAATATGAATGCACACCATACTGTTCAGATGTATTTGTAAAATAATTTGAATATCATGCATCTCTTTCCTTCCTATTTTCAACTATGCACTACTTTGTGTTGGTCCAACATGTAAAATCTCAGTAAACTACTTTTAATAATTTTGTGGTTTAAATGAGACAAGATATGGAAAAGTTTAGGATGTATGAATACTTCTTCATGGTACTCTATTAAAAATAATCACTTGCTTTTTGAACAGGTTAACTAAAAATTACGGTTTGATGTAACATCCTTGTGGTGTTTGTAGACCTGAGTTGATGTAGACTGACACAGTCAAACAGGCGGGAGTTTATTGGTCACCTGACAGGGCTGACCTTTTGTTTGTAAGAAGACACACAGCAGAGGTCTCTCCGTCAGAAAGCTGCTCCTGGAGAGCTGCTGGTGGGATGCTGATCTTCTGTGACATCTGTGGAGATGGAAGGTGCAGCCCTGTTGGCTCGAGATGTCATTTTTCACACACATGCACACTGGCATGTGCACCTCTACAAAGGCATTTACTTAATTGCCTTTCTTTCTTGCTTGTGAGTAGTTGTTAGAAAAATTATGTCCATCACTAACGTTGTTTACTCCAAAGAGCCACCACACACGGCAGGTGAAGATTTTTAACCAGCTTTGCTTGTAAGGACCCATTCAGGACAGGTTACATGCATAAATGCATATGCATGAAAAACAATGTCACATAAATTAGCCTCAAACTGTGTCATCTGCTGATTTTTAAAACATTAGCAGTTCAGTGGGCGTTCCTTCAAGGCAACAGCAGTCCCATCTCACAACAACACTCCTGTCTGCACAAATATGGTTCATGGGCATCAGAGTCGGCCTCCGGTCCGAGATAAGAGTGTTTTTGGAGACACCTGAGGTGCCTGTTCTCATGGCAGGAGGGAAAATGTTATCAGCCACAATAATAAAACACAATGAAAACATTCATAACCCTTGACTGAAAATTATCTAATAGTTCCCCCCGTTTATGGATATTTTTACATTATCAATATCAGCCCCCTTGCAAGTATGATGCTTTATGTGTGTGACCAAAAAACCCCAGAATAGTTCAATCAAGGGGGGCATGTCATACTGCTTTGCTGCCCTCCGAAGACAACCTTATGGCATGGTTAGCATCTCAGCCAGGTGGGTTAGGATCCATCCATCCATACATACATCCATCATCCATCCATTATCTTTTACCCACTTCTTCCTTTTTGTGTCATGGGGATCACCAGTGCCCATATCCTGAAGTCACTGTGTGAGACGTGGGGGGACACCCTGGACATATCTCCAGTCCATCACAGGGATACATTCACTCTCTCACTCACACCTAGGAACAATTTAGAGTTACCAATCAGCCTAACATGCATGCTTTTGTTCTGTGGGAGGAAACTGGAGTACCCGGAGTAAACCCAAGCATGCACGGGGAGAACATGCAAACTCCACCCAGAATGGCCCCCTGGCTGGAATTCGATCCTGCAACATTCATTCATTTTCATTACATTATCAATATCAATATCAGTCCTTGCAAGTACGATGCTTTATGCATGTGACAGAAAACTGCCTCGGGCCAAACAGTTCAAAACCGTTGAAACAAGTGGGAAACTGTTCATTCATTCTTACTCACCTGCTCACACAGACTCATGTTTGTGCTGCTGTTGTTCGGAGTATTGTTTTTGTACTATTAGTGCTTAGTGTATATTTAGTTTAGCATATTTATTAGTTCATATTTTAGATCTTATTACTGCTTTTCTTTACAATTTATACTTTTGTCGGATGTAACTGGGACCCTGTGTACATAATTTCATTCCACCACACGTACCACTGGTGTGAACAACAAATAAAGACACTTTGACTTGACCTTCTCACTGAGAGGTGGCAGCTCTGCCAACTGCACCACCATGAACAGTTAATCTACTTGTTTCTTCTCATGTTATGCGCTTAAGTTCAGAATATGTAAGTCAGGAATGGGAATGCGATGCTGCTGTGTCGCATTTGTTTGTTCTGTTGGTTCAACTCCTCAAAATGGGTGTGGTCGTAACTAAAACTGATCTCAGATACGTCAAGTCTTCCTCATTATCTGCATTTTTGAATAAGTTGTTGCCATTTTTGTGTTGGCAAAGATAGAGTAGCTGTGGCAGCCATCTTGAAAGAAAATGATAATCATTTTACATGAGTTGCTGTGTCAGCTCACAGAGAGTGATGGGTTAAAATCTCAGCTGGGGTCTTTCTGTGAGGTGTTTCTTTCTACGCCCTGTGCATTTATGATTTTTTTTCTAGGTATTTCAGTTTGCCCCTCAATCTATACAAATTCATGCTAGGTTGCATGGACATCATAAGTTGTCCATTGGTGAGAGAGAGGTGTCCAGGATGTCTCCCACCTCTTACCCATGGAACTGAAGACCCCAACTCACTGTGAAACTGATCAGGATCAAACAGGTGTGGAGGATGGATATTCTTCTTGATAAAAGTTTTATTTTTTTAATTATTTTTTAAAAATAAACAATACAGCAAAACACATGAGTTCTACATGTTTGCATTTCTCAAACAGCTGCGATTTAGTGGAACTTTTACAATTACCGTAAATGTGACATTAAATGCATTGAAATTACAAAATAACTTTTTTATTTGTTAAACAGAACTGCTTGTCTGTGCAGTGAAGCAACTGTTTATATGCAAATATGAACTGCAACTCATTAGTGTCACTTTTTCTGGCTCATTTTACTCAAGGCCCTGGGGAGGTCGGATGCTGCACAACAGACCTGAGCCGCAGCACAGGAGTGACAAAATACACCCACTACACCCATACACGCACTGCTGCAACGCTTCATGGACATCGGCACCTGCGATGAAGACACTTACAGTGTATAGGCACAAGAAAAGCTGATACACACACTAAAGAGTAGAGATAAGACTGCGAAGAATGCAACTCAAAGTGCACAAAGAAAACCTGAAGAGGACGTCATCAGTGTGTAAGAAAAAGCAGATTTCTGGATTTTTCTTTGCCATTTTGACACTTTGAGCCGTGAACTAACACAATACTATAGCCACTGCTCTCACACTGATTCAATGGGACACAGGCACTTTTATGTGAGTGACATTTTTGAATGTCATCCTGTTCAGCTGACAGCAAGTCAGAAACGACTTCTCTGGAGCAAACGATGGTTTGGACACAGTGACTGATGTGTCTTTTTTGACCAAATTTTAAATGATCTAATCTGACTGAATGACTTTAACAGTTGCCTCTTTGTCCTCTGCTGTGTGATAAATCTGTCCTCTCTTTGCTACTGCTTATCTTTACCCAAAATAGTCTTTCCTTAAATGAATCTGTCAAACAAAACATTAAATTTAGCTCCCAAATCATTGCTCTAAGATAAGTGTCATTTGTCTTTCTGTTAGCAAAATATCACAATAACGTTTAAACAAATTTTAGTGAAACTCTCATGAAGCAAACTTTGGTGGAAAAAAACCTTTGGAGTCACACAAATTAATGTTGGGCACCGCTGCTAACTGACATTAGCCTACAGAAACATGGCTACAACTCTGTCAGTTTGACATGAGCTAACATTTGACATGAAAGTAGGTGAGATTCATCTACAACACGTATGTTGAGCTCTAACATATTTGTAGGGTCTCACAATATTACACACAATATCATTAGAAGGTCTCAGGATAAGATGATTTAACTGTAAAGTTATGGAAATAAAGGCAGTGGGTAATAATTCAAGTTGCTTCAAGTTTCTATATTTACTTGACACTGCCACAAACTTTAACCTTTTTCATGCACTTTAAATTGTTATTATTATTATTGAGGTTCTATGCTGTGCTGTGACTTTCTTTGGGACTTTCCTTTGGAGCGAGGCTGCAGTCAGAAAAGTGACTGTAAAGAAGCGTGCGATAATGGAGCCTGGCCTGAGGGAGGAAGAGCTCGCAGCACCACGAGAAGCAATTTGAGGCAGCTCAATAAGTCACGATCCTGTAGAGGTTTTATCATACAGTGCTCGGTTTTACTTTCCTGTGGTGTGACGGAACCAGAAGGGGCACCATTAGGCTTGAATTCCCAAAGGTTCCCAGATCAAAAACAAGGAAGACTCTGCTCAAAGCAAATTTAAACTGCAATTGATACTGCTAGCGCAATGGTTCCCAGATAGGATTTTTCTATGTAAAAATGTTTATGAATTCTAAAACATATCATTTGAATAAACACAAATATTCCAGTGGACAAAGTGTAAAATGTGAGTTGCTGTTCTGAGGATTGGGTGATGACATGTTATGTGCTGAATAGTGCAGAGATCAGTGCAGAGACTGAGTGTAGCTGACAGCTGGGGGCACGTCCGAGCACCACACAGGCAGGTAAGTCACCACTGTTTGGCAGGCAGGTCCGAACTGTCATAGCTAATTTCTACAGTCAGGAATGAAGAAAGCACCTTGCATCAGTGTATCTTTGCTCAGTCAAGAGATTAGACTTTTTCACAAATGCTGAAATGGACTTTCTGATTAAAAAAACATCATAAATATTGATTAAGTTTGATTTTTTTTTTCAGCTCTAGGATTGTGTGGTACTTTACAATCTGTTCAGTCCTCAAGAAGTAAAACACTTGAGTGAGTGACACCTCCTCTCTGTCCTCAAGGTCTCAGGAGAGCAAGTGATGGCCATGATGATGATGATCGCATAAGTTCCCAAACTTGAGTGTGATTGACTCATGTGAACCAGATGTCAGACTGAAGTCTTCATGTCTCTTTCTGGTCACTTAAACTGACAGTAAGAGTTCAGCTTAGCTACTCTTTTTTAGGCTTTTTCAGCACCCTGAACATGAAAACGTGTGCCAAAGGCTTGAAACTACATTAAAAAGTTTTAAAATAGAAAGATCAGATAGATAAAGATACAGTACATAAATCCAACATGTAAAAGTTCAGAAAATAGTGAGTGAATATTTTGATTTGATACTCAGAGGTATAAAATTAAACATTCCTATATATTTGCATATTAGGTAAAAAACAACAACAACAAAAAAAAAACAAGTACAAAAGGAGAACCAATTATAAGTTTGGGCATCTTTCAAATATATATAATATATCAGCTGCAGGCTGTAGTTTTTTCACAGTAACTGATGACCCAAATGCCTTTTTAAGCACCCAGTGATCACAAGTTCCCTGAAATCCGTGCCAAGGCTCTATAAAATATAAATACCAATGCCAAACAAATTATAACAAGAGGATATTTAAATTTTATGAATCACAAGTGACACTTAGGAAAGGATAGTTAAGAGCCACCGAGGTTAATCCGAGACTCAAGAAAACATTTCCTATGTCACAAATCTGCATTTTCCAAGTACCTACTCAAAATCTTGTTAAATGACAAAGACCTGGATGACTGACTTCATAGTTTACAATAAAAACAATTCTATCAACTTTGCTCAGAAGTTGTTTTTTAATTATTATTATTATTACAAAGACTTTGAGTAAAAAGTTGTAGAAATCCATTGAACATTTGCACCATGGTGGTTGTGTTGCATCCATGTGGGCCAGGAAGAAAGTAGACATATTTTACTGGTTGAGGTACAGCTTCTAAATAAATTTAACTTCTAAACTCATATCATTTGGAATTTTGATTTGATTATCTGTCTAAATTTTATAAATTTGAACTTGACAATAATGAATGACAATAAAGAAACTCTGACTCTGAGTCTGACTCTGAGATGGGCAGTTAGTTAAATGTTAACATGCAGACCATAAAAAACACTCCCCCTGTGTCTTTTATTTTTGTGTGTTTGAAAGATTAAAACCACCAGAAAGAATTTGTATTTTGCTTCGTTGTAGAGTTTGTATGTTCTCCCCGTGCATGTGTGGGTTTTCTCCGGGTGCTCCAGTTTCCTCCCACAGATCAAAAACCTGCATGTTAGGCTGATTGGTAACTCTAAATTGTACCTAGGTGTGAGTGAGAGAGTGAATGGTTGTTTGTCTCGTTTGTCTCTGTGTGTCCCTGTGATGGACTGGAGTCCCGTCCAGGGTGTTTCCCACCTCTCACACAGTGACTGCTGGTTATGGGCACCATTGACCCCCGTTACCTAAAATGGAAAAAGTGGGATGGATGGCTGGATGGATGGATGGATGGATGGATGGTTGGAATTTACCTGTTAGTTAGATTCAGAAACTTTTCCGTCAAAGTAAAGCAAGGATTTTAATTTGATATTATAAAGTCTGTACACCGGAACACTTTAATAACAAATACAAAGTTATCTAGATTGTACATCTTAATCTGTTTCAATTTAACATAATCCTTTATTAGCAAAATTAAGAACAAAAACTCTACTGTTTGCAAGATTTATTAGATTATTTAGTAACTAAACATTTTTCATGCAATGATTTTGAATTTTCACCTTTGTACGCACCAACATTTGAACCTGAATGACAACCTTAGCTGTGGCAACAACACTTCCAGCCTGATCAAGAAAGCTCATCAGAGACTCTACTTCCTCAGGCGGCTGAGGCGAGCTGGATTAGGAAGCTCAGTCCTCACCTCCTTCTACAGGTGTGCAGTGGAGAGCATCCTGTGCTCCAGCATCAACGTGTGGCATGGAGGCTGCACAGATGCAGAAAGAAAAGCTTTGCAGAGAGTGGTGAAGGCTGCACAGAAGACTGTTGGAGTCAGTCTCCCCACCATCACAGACATCTACACCTCCAGATGCATGAAGAGGGCCACCTGCATCATGAAGGACACCACTCACCCAGCACACACACTTTTTGCCCCACTCCCCTCAGGAAGGAGGTTGTGGAGCATTTAGTGTAGAACCACGAGACTGAGGAAGAGCTTCTACCTGAAGCTGTTAGACTCATGAATCTCTAACCAGGATAATCACTGTGAAAAAAAAGAAAAGCCCTATAATGCTACTTTAATTATGTGACTTATATATGCTGCTGATTATCTCATGCTGCTGATTATCTCATGCTGCTGTATTCATTCATATCCATCTGCTCACCACAGATTCATGTTTGAGCTGCTGTTATTGTCATGAACCAGAGGCCGGATCGCAAACAACAACAACAACCACTGAGAGGGTTAAAAGATTTATTGTGAAATAAAGTAAAACTCTGGAGTAGGTCCGGTTCTGGGCTGGTTCCGATCTTCTGATTGGTAGTTCGAGATTGGGTAGTGTTGTAGTGGCGGGCTGCCAGTAGAAGTAGAACTGATGTTAAGGTCCACTGGAACGGAGTCCAACAGGCTTGCAACTAAAAGATAAAGGTTAGTAGATGCAGGGGGGGAAAAGACTAATTGGGGAAATGAATCTGTGGGAATCAGATTCAGGGGTAAGGATAAGTCCGTGATACAGAATGAGCTTGACCTTTAATCCGTGATCCAAAAAACAGTCAGAAGGGAAAGGCAGAGTTCATACCGTGAAGTCAGTTGTTCAGCAGAAGTATCCAGTACGTGATCCAAAAAGAGAGTCAAAAAACAAGAGCATGAGTCGGTACCTGATCAGATGAGCAAAAGCAGACGAGGGCTGAGGCAAAAGCATGGTCGTGGTCAAGGCAAGGGTCATGAACGTGATGAGTCAATCAATGGAATGCTGGAAAGTCTACTGCTGATGAGACAGGATAGAGAATCTGGCCCAGACTGAGAGGAATGAGTGAGCTTAAGTACTGACTGGACCAGGTGGTGGAGCTGTGGGATAATGAGCGATGACAGGTGACATGAGTTGAGTGATTACTGAGTGTGCAGCATGACAGAGGAGCTGACAGAGAGCAGAGCTATGACAGTTATGCCTTATTATTTTACACAATTAGAGTTTAGCATATATCTTCTTAGATCTTTTCGTAAACCATTGGTGTTCGTTTAGCGTATATCTTAGTGTATATCTTAGTGTATATCTTAAATCCTTATATACTGTTTTTTTTACACTTTATATTTTTGCTATTTTTGCGTGTGGCTGGGACCCTGAGTACACAATTTTTTTCCACCTCATGTACCACATGTGACGCGAATGACGATAAACTTGATTTGAACTTGAACATTTGTTTGAATATAGAGATTTTTCACTGATGTTACTTTTACCGTGTGTTCTCCGGCTGATTTGTACGTTTGGTTCTGCAACCTTGTTTATGTAATATGTTACGTTATTATTGTGTTTATGTTAAGCAGAATATTTTGGCATTTTCTTGTTGAATTAAAAAGAAGTTTCTGAACATTACCAGAGTTTTCACTTGTATGGAAATGACCCATACAGTGTGCACTAATGTAATTTCCAGTTTATACTACACAGTGGTTTCTGTCAGCATCTTCAGTTTGAAACTGTTAAATGAGAAGTGTTTGAATCTTTTTCTCTGCAGGGTAACAATTTATTTGGATTAGCGGCTGTGCTAATGAACTGCAGTCACGGAAAATGGTCTTCATTCCTGAGCTCATATTATTTCCATACTAAGAGGATTTACATTGTTGGCATGTTGAGTTTTTATAGTATAACAGGGAGAAAACGGTACAGTAATGTAACTGCACACACAGAGAGTAGATTATAGCAAAGTGTCAGAGGCAGCACTGTTCAGATGTTAAATCCCTGTGATGTTTCAGTGTAAAACAATCATCAACACAACAGACCCATGACTCATCCCATAACTGGACTCCTCCTGAACCAGACAGGGTTGACTTCAACAGTTAATGCCAAAGCTTTAGGCAGAAGTACTGCACAACGTGTAAGTAAGTAATACTTTATTTATAGAGCACTTCTCAAGAATAAAATCACAAAGTGCTTCAACAAACAAAATAACAAAAACACAAAACAGATTTAAGCAAAAGCAGATTAAAAAAGACGTTTTTAGCTGGCCTTTAAAGGAGCCACTGAGTCCACTGATCGGAGCGTTTGAGGAAGTTCTGAGGTCTTGGGGTCACAGAAGAAAAGACTCTGTCTCCTTTAGTTTTTAGTTTTCTCTGGGGGATAATCAGCAGGTCTTGATCACAGGTCCTCAAAGCCCTGATCGGGGTGTAAGGATGTAAAAGTTACAATATGTATGTCTGTCCACGCAGAGCTCAGCAAGTCAAAACCAAAACCTTGAAATCCACTCGATAATTGGGATGTTTGTGCTGATGTTCAATGTTTTATGTTATGAGTGCTCAGTGTATATTTAGTTGATGTTTTTCTTAGTTCATATCTTAGATGTTATTACTGTTTTTCTTATACATTTTATTGTTGGATGTAATTGGGACCCTGTGTACATAATTTTGCTCCACCACATGTACCACATGAGGTGCGAATGACAATAAAGAATCTCTGACTCTCTGACTCTGAATGAACTGGGAGCCAATGGAGTTGCTTTAGAAGTAGAGTTATACAACATTTTGAAGACCCAGTCAGGAGTCTAGCAGCAGCATTCTGTACAGACTACAACCGATCTAGGGAAGTTTTGGTTCAACATGTGTACAGCACATTACAAAAATCCAGGCGAAATGAAACAAAAGCATGAATTAATATTTCCAGTTCTGGATGAGAGAGTATGGCTGGCAATGTTTCGAAGATGGTAGAAACAGGAACGAACCAGAGACTTTACATGATTTTCCAGAGTAAAACCTGAGTCAAAGGTTATCCCAAGGTGTCTAACCTAAGATTTAGCAAAATAACCAAGAGGCCCAAGGATCTGTTTTATCATTATAGTTGTTTTTTCTGGTGCAAAGATGATTATTACTTCAGTTTTCTCTCGATTTAGATGGAGAAAAACTTTCAGTCATCCAGCTTTTAATTGACTCCAGACAGTTAAGTAAAATGAGTAGTTTCGAAACTTCAATTGGAAGAAAATCAGACCAAGAGGGAGCAGATAGAGCAGAAACAACAATGGCCCCAAAACAGAGCCATGTGGAACGCCAAAATGAACAGGGCAGGAATGGGATCTAGATGTAGCCAAGAAGATTGAGCTATCAGACAAGTAAGAGGACGACCATTTCTAAGCAGAACTAAAAGTGTGGCACTTTGAGCATGGGTTGGGGATGATGCTCATCTACTACAACATCTAATTATGTGTGAAAGTGGCTGCACCTTCACCGTGTTTCCTCTAAAGTCAATAGATGTGCGTTGACTCCAAAATGTCTTCACTTATTCATCCAAAAATTATTTCCTGAAAGTCATAAAAATATAACATTTTCACTTAGTATGAGGTGAGAATTCCTAACTCTGTTGGATTTGGAAGTAAATTTGCATTTAAAGGTTAATATTGAGCTCAGCGGCATAAAACAGACGCGTCGCTCCCGAACACAGGACAGGAGATGAGCTGCGGGAAAACAGGAGCGAAACAGGAGTAAAAGCAGAGAACAATGGCTGTTGCCTTGCTGCTATTTGGGACTTTTAGTCACTATCAAGTTCATTGACCAGACTTCTGCTCAACAACCAGTCACGTTAGAGTGAACCTGAAAGCCTGTTTTAGCCCACAATCAACACCCTGCAGATGCTGTCATGGTTGAGCACACTCCACTCCCCGTCCACATGGGAGAAAGTGAGCCACTGCTGCCCTGCTCTGTGCTACACGTTGTTGTTTTTTTCTTGCAGACTGCTGGTTCACGATGATATGTGAGTCATAACACTCTCTGCCTTTTGGGAAAAAAAGTGTGAGCATACACGGTGACATCACGCATTCTATGTATTTTTAATAACCAGGCTGACTGCTTTGGGTTTGTGCAGCGTAATAGTCACACCACATTTCAGAATTTGTCGACCGTAGAAGAGAAAGCTGCTACTGAATTCCTCTAAGCATCCCAGGCTCCTCGGAGTTGACCAGATTCAAGTCAATTGGTGCATTAGGCTCAGCACGATAACTGGTTAGACTGGAGATTGTTCTCAGCTGGATATTTAAAAGCTGCAATATCTTCCTGTGCACAATTTCCAGCACTCATTAATGAAAGCAGTCACTCAGAGCTGAGGAAAAGCCCTGCTGTGGGATTAAAAAAACAGTGCTTGTTGCTCTCCTTTGAAAAGGACAAACTAAAAATTGCATGCAGTTTATTGATTTACATTTAATAGCTGCAAGGGAATAGTTTTTCTTTTGTTTAGGAAAAAAAGAGATTATGTTACATGTAAAATGAATTTCTATCGAGTGTTTCATCTCTCTGGTCTGAATTCAGCCTCCCACAATAATAAAAAAAAGGTTTTATTATAAATAAATTATTGCTGACTTTGTGTGTTACTCAAACTAAGGATTTATTTTAGACGGCAGCCGAACATATTCCTTTTGTATAAATGTGTGATGCAATGTGAAAGTGAAGACTTTGATTCGGGTGCAAATTTATTCTGCGTGAAGATTACTTTGTAAAAATCTGCCTTTTGCACTTTTTCTTATTCTGTGTGACTGCAGATTTGTAAAATGGCATTTCAAAAGAAGATGAAGATAATTTAAAAAGTGTAACACACCACGATGTGTTTAATTAACATTGGATGACAATACTTCAGACTTTGTCATAGTTTAGTCATCCAGATGTTCAGCTCATTCACAAGAAGGATTTTGTAACTTTTATTTATTTATTTAATGTTTTACTTTTATATTAAAAACACTTTATTAGGAAATAATTCCTATTCAGTTAAATTAAATTCAGTTTATTTATATAGCGCCAAGTCACAGCAGAAGTCGTCTCAGGGCACTGAACAGAAACATTCATATATATAAAAGTAAGTTAATAACCTTATTTATCTGAGGAGCAGACTGCTTTGAGTTTAACTCAATCACAGAACTCTCATCTTGAGCAAGCACGAAGGCGACAGTGGAAAGGAAAAACTCCCTCATGAGGAAGAAACTTTTAGCAGAACCAGGCTCAGGACAAGCGGCCATCTGCTTCGACCAGCTGGGTTTTAAGAGGAACAGATACACAATGGCAGGTCCAGAATCACATAAGATAGAAACAATATCAAATGAAATATTATTCAATTTTAACTATTCATTTAAAGAAATTAGGTCAATTTGTCCTCCAGTAGTCTAAGCCTATAGCAGCATAAGAAGTCAACCCTAACTATAGGATTTATCACAAAGTAAAGTCTTAATCTCAGCCTTAAAACTGGACAATGTGTCAGCCTCACAGACAGAAACTGGAATTTGGTTCCACAAGAGAGGAGCCTGATAACTGAAAGATCTTCCTCCCTCTGCTTTTGGAAACTCTAGGAACCACAAGTAAACCTGCAGTCTGAGAGCAAAGTGCTCTGTTAGGAAAATAATGAAAAATAAGATCTGTAATATAAGATGGAGCTAGATAGTTGAGAGATATGTAGGTTATTAATTTCCTTCAAAATCATTCCTTACTTTGAAAACTGCTTCAACATATTTTTTTCTTCTTATGTTACTTTTAGTTAGTTAGCCTTTTGCTACTTTTAGCCTTAAGCTACCATGCTCCTAGTTTAGCTTTAAGCTACTGCACTACGTTTTGTTAACTTTGATTTTTGGCTACCATATTGGGGGCAGAGATGAGGTAGAGGTAGAGCAGCCGACCTGGGACCAGAAAGTCGCAGTTCGACTCCCATATGTCGTGGTGTCTCTGAGGAAGACACCCAATCCCCAACTGCTCCCTCCCTGGGTTCTCAATAGCTGCCCACTGCTCCACCTGGGTGTATCCTAGGTGTGATGGGTTACATGCAGAGAACCAATTTCATCTTTGTATAGAAACAATGATGACAACTTATACAGTAGCTTTTAGCTATTTTGCAGCTGCATTTAGCTAATGTTAGCTAATGATTTGTTACGTTTAGCTTCCAGTTTGTGTTCTACTTTGTTTTTGCTTTAAGCTAGTGCTCTGTTCTTTTAGCTTTGACAGCTTAGTTTCAGTTTCTTTGCTGCGTTGATGCAGAAATTGCCATTCCTCTTGTTGCACTTGATTTTATAGATGCTGCTGCAGTTCTGATTGAATTGGCACCATGTTGAACTAAGAGCATGAAAATCTACGCCGTCAAGATTTTGGCCACTTACATCGTCACCATCTGTTGTTTAAAAGATCGCAGCTTATTCTGGCAGATTGCATCCAATTTCTAAACATAAAGTGTGTGGTCCAAGATGGCCAATCTGTCAGTCCTGTGGACACCCATTGGAGAGACAACAAGACCTTTGTCCAACAGAACACATGGCTCCGGAGGGCATGAGGGGGAGTCCAGAGGGTGAAGGACGTTTTAGAGAAAGTTATCTGATTCTGTCCTGAAAACACAGGAGTTGGCAGCATAGTGCCTGATGGCTTCTTCTCCCTCTTCTTCGTCTGCATTAAGTTGTTCCTGAAGCTCCTGCAGAGCTGAACAGGTGAGCCGGGCCCAGACAGATGTTGTAACAGAAGGTGGAAGGATATGAAAGACTGCATGAATCAAAGTCTGACCCAGACAGAACACCCCCCCCCCCCAAAAAAAAAAAAAAAACAGGCATAATTAAAGACCTGTCATTCCAAGAAAGAATGTTTACCACCTGCTTCCTTTCATGCCAGAGTTTTTAACTAAGATCATCTTATGTGAAGAAATAAAGTTACAATTGTCTTGGTTAAGCAGAAAATAATGCATCAAACTTTAGCTCAGTGTGTGTTAAATTGAGATATTGCCCTTTTTGTCTTGGCTAATGTTAAATATACGTCTGACATCTTGAATTAAACTGGCCCCAAAGGTTAATTATTTGCAGATGTACCTCCCGTGATTAAATTCTGAAAGGTTTATCAAAACCCATCCAGTGGTTCATGAGATATTTGGCTAACAGACAAACAGGGTTGACTCCAACAGTTAACGCTAAAGATTTAAGCACAGACCTTGAGCAATGAGCAGCACTTGCAGTATGTGTTGTAAATGATTCTCAGCTACTACCACGCCAAGGTTCAGCTCAACATCTGTAAAACCGACTCAGT
The DNA here is from genome assembly GCF_014905685.2 of Nematolebias whitei. Taxonomy (NCBI): domain Eukaryota; kingdom Metazoa; phylum Chordata; class Actinopteri; order Cyprinodontiformes; family Rivulidae; genus Nematolebias; species Nematolebias whitei. The sequence goes on from NC_056510.1 coordinate 18,531,839, forward strand.
TATAGTGGTTTATTTATTTTCTAAATTCAGTTGGCTGTGGATGCCATCTTGATATGGGTTGACTCAAAAATCTAACCAGTTGTAGATGTTTATCCACTGATCACTGAGTAAAAGTTACATTGCATTTCGTTTAGTGGTTTGCGAGATATTTTGCTAACAGACGCACGCTCAGGAAAAAAGAAAACATGATCACCCTCATTTGCATTTTGCAGCTATAATAAGGTATTTTATCCTCAGATTGTCATATTTTCCTAGAATAAATATGCATACATGTGCATGCGCACCACGTGGACTAAAAATGAAAATAGGGCCCCATTATAATCCAATTAGTGTCGGCATTAATAACCCTGCAAAGTTGGAAGAAAGAGAAAAAAACATTCGTCTCAGAAGGAAAAAAAAGAAGCTTTAATCACAGAATAAATGCATTCAGGGTGAGAAGATGCTTCAGCCTTTTTCCACACTCACTCACCAGCTCATCCAGAATATTGTCTGTTTGACAAAACATGCAGCACATCTCCGTCTCCATTGCGTTTTTTTTAAAGCAGCAGATCCACAATCTTTACCACAAACTGCTGCCCAAGTGTTTAAAAAGGCCACAGCTCAGGGAAATAGTTTTTATTTTAATTTGGCTGTTTGATCCACTCGGAGCATCCTCCATCCATCAGTAGGCTCCAACAATGACCGCCTCCGTCTCCTTCGACGGTCTCCTGTCCGTCACCAGAAAGTTGATCATCCCCTCGGACTTTATGAGGAGGTTGCAGCCCAGGAAGAAGATGCCAAACACCACGGTGAGGGACAGGACGCACATGACGGCAATCTGGACCACCCGCATGATGAAGAGGCTCCTCTCATCCGGAGCGGCCGCCACGAAGCCGTCATCCGTCACCACCGAGGAGAAGTTGCAGCAGAAGAACTCCTCGGTTTTGTTGAAGAGTCCTCCTTCTGTCTGGTTGAAGCCGGTGTGGTTCATCTCTGCCGCGGAAACTTCCACAGAGCCTGCAGGCGGAGGAGAGGGAGAGCCTCAGTCCCGCAGGAGCTGCGCGTCAAGTGAGGATGAGGAGGCGATGAGGTGAAAAAGTTCCGCTCTTCCCTTGGAAGTGAAAGAGATGCGCATCGCTGGAGGTTTCATGCGCTTCGGTGTCGGTCCCTGATCCAAATGGTGGCACGGACCCAGTTCAACAGACTCGGTCTCTGCGCAGGACACAGTCAGAGCGCCACCCCACGACCACACCGAGACCGTCCCTGCAGCCTTTGTGGTCCACGGGGGACATTTTGTGCACAGATTAGTGTTTGCACCAGAGGCGTAGCCAGGATGACTTTACAGATGGGCCTCCGCAGGGGCACCAGCTTAGTGCCCCTCATGTCTACAGCCGTGCTTGACAGGAAGTCGTGACTGTTCCTGAAAGTTTATGCAGAGGATGTGCATGCATCTTGAGTTAAAGGCCCCGCGGTTCTTGTCTTTGCTGAAGTTTGATTTTTAAAACAAGCAGAAAGGAAGCTGAAGCTAAAAGCTAAAAGTAGCAAAAAAACGATAAAACATGAGCTAGAATGAAAATAAAAACAAAACACTGGAAAGGCTGTTGAAATGTGCCGAAGAAGCTTAACAGCTGAACTTCCAAAGTTGGGAGGAATATTTGTAGGAGACAATAAATAAATAAATAAATACAATAAATAAATAAATAAATAAAAGACTAAAGTGCATAAAGACATGAAAAGATGTCAAGGGAGAGAAGAAAAGATAAAAAAAACACACAAGTGGACATAAAGAAGCCTTGGGAGGCATGAAAAGACAAAAAATAAAAATAAAAATTGAAAAACTGCAGAAAGAGACAAAAAAAAAATGCAGAAAATACACAGAACTGTTTTTAAAGAGCCCAAGGTTCAAAAGGATGTGAAGAGCCTTTCATCTTCCAATAAAAGAATGATGGTCATTTCCTTATATAGTATATAAAATTTAAAAAAAAAGAAATAAAGTCATAGGAACATCATGAATGAGAAGAACGTTTTGAGAGATGAAAGATTAAATGAAAACAAGGCATGCAGAAAAAGTTAGATGCAAAAAAAAAAAAATGCTGACTCAGAATTTACATGAAACAACTTGAACAGCTGCAAACAGTTAGAACTACTTCATCAACTCTTTCTACATTTTGCCATGAAACCTTCAGCAAACCTTTCATGAATGTGCTACCATATTTAATGATCAGGATAAATATTCATCAGTTCATTTTTATTAATTGTTATTACTCTTTGTTCAGTCCAACGTTTCTTAATGCGTCACCACTGAGAGAAACGTTTCTACTCAGCATTACATTTAGTTATAAAAGCAGCTGCTGATGTATCAAATCAGCTGATATTCTGTATTAAACTTTAAACCATGAACTATCTGTTTATCAGGATGTTTGAGGAAAACCAAGTGAGCTTTGGTCAGAACGAAACATGAATTTTGCAGCTATTTTGCAAAATAGATATAAAAGGGGGCAAATAATACAATTCTGGGTGTTGTTCTTGTACATCATCAGTACAGACTCTAAAAAATTCAACTCACAGGCCAAAAAGGGGGTTTTGTGGAGATGATTTAGTCCTAAATCCAACTTTGGGAACCGTACACCTCAACAGTCCTTAAAATCCTGCTGGACCAACTGAATCAGGCACAGACGCTACATAAATCATTAAAGCTAAACTATTAAATCTGCAATGGTCAGCTTACAGAAGATATAGGACTCCAAAATAAAAATGAGTATTTAACTATTAAGAAAGCTTATTTGTAGGTAGCTTACTTGTTAATTACTGATTCCACATGCAGACATACTGGGGGACTGAGGGTCACAGACAATGATTTATCAAATGTTTTCATCAACTACAGCTTCATCAAGGAGATCAGCCTTGTTTGTTGATCCTGTTCATTATTTACACACAAAATGCAGTCATCAATAGATTTTATCTGCCTAATTAAAGCTTAGATCAAACATAATAAAAAAGTCACATTAAAATTGTTCAGAGTCCATACTTTAGCTGCTTTTTACTGACACTATATCCAAGTTTTAATGATAAAATGTGAACAGGCACAACACTGTGTTCTCATTTTAACCAGCAGGTGGCAGCATTGTTCAACTAGAGTCAAAACAAGAACTACTGCTGCTGCTGTTTTTAGTAAAGAGTGTTACCAATGGACACAATTTGAGGAACATATTTGTGGAAATGTTTATGTATAATTGTTGGCTATATAGCAGTTGCTGTGTGTACTTCAGTTCATTTTTTGGTCTTGTGGAGGAGCTCCTACCAGGACTGAAAAACCTGACCCATATCACCGGGAGATAAAACCAGACAGTTGTTTTCATCTGGCCTATAATGTGACATCAAGCTTGACAAGGTGAATGAGATGAAAGTGATCATATGAAACCTTTTAAAACAGTCTTGTTTGAAACGTTTCAATCCCCTTAAGCACTTTTTGTTGCATTAGAGACGATTATTTAGTTCATGTTTTTATTTGATTTCATTACCTTATTTTTGCTATTTCCTGTTGCAAAGATAAAAGACAAAACAAAAGTTTGGAAGCATTATATTAGATTGAAATAAGATTTTTTTTTCCTCAAAAAAGCAAAACTTTCCACGTCAGATAAAAGTAAGTAAAAATCATATCTTAAAGGAACATAAAATACATCAGCAATGACTGGACGGGACATTTCTTACAGATTAGGAACCTTTATTTGTTTACAGCTGTGATTTTGCAGATGCAAAATCCTTCAGTTGATTTTCTACTGTCTGCCAAGTTTTCAGTTACTGGCTTTTTGGTACTAAAATATTATTTTATGTGTTAAACTGTGTCATTTTTGGTAGATTATGTTAAATTAATAGGATTAAAATATGCTTCAATTAAGAACAAAGTGTAAAAAAGACAAAATAAAGTTAATTATATGATAAGTTGTCAATAGCTGTCAAACCACTGGTTCATTTATTGAGTTCAGGAGATATTTTATGCCTGATTTTAAAGTTAGATTTATTTGGCCTAATAAACAAGGATTCAGATGTGCAGTTGGCTCAAACACCAAAATGAATCTACGTTTAAAACCTTAACTTTTATTATTAGGTATGGCTGGAAAACTGCCAAAGACAAAAAAACGTAGAAAAAAAATGGAAATTGGACATTTTCCAGCAAACCAGAAGTATTTGTGGAATATGTTTTTTATCAGCAACATTTAGTAGCACCAGAAATCCATGAGCAGTCACCAAGGACTGTTGTTCCTCCAGTCACCTGCATTTGCTGCTTCCCCAGTCACTTCTGGGTCCACTGAGCTTTTGGACGATGACAACGCCTATCCATCCTAAGACTACAGTGTCTCGCTCCCGGGCCTCCAGGGTCCCATGCTCCTGAGACTTCAGGGCACATAGCCTCTTACTGCATCTTTGTGGGAGGTCGTTGACGATGCTCCACCGCTGTGTGTCTCTGTGGGGGGCAGCCATGACGCCCCATCTGCTTCTGATCCAACAGATGCTTCTGCTCTGAGCTCTAGGACTCTGGTGAGCCCCAAGCCTCTGCAACCTCCCCTGGTTATTCATCTGCAGCAGCACCCTCTGGTTCATTATCTGCCATCACAGTCCCCCCTTCATTGCCTGTCACCTCAGCGCCCCCTCTTTGACCCCCCCGACCCCGCAGCGCTCCCCTCTGTGGTCCTATTTGTTTTTTCCCATGGTCTTATTTCCTGTTTTTTTAATCCTTGCATTTTTCTTTGTGCCCTCCATCTTGCTTTTCTTCCTCCCATCTGAGTCATTTTGTTTCAATATGTCAGGTGCTGTCCCTTGAAGGGGGGGGGGGGTACTGTCATAGTCGGTGTTTGTTCTGTTTTTCATTGAGTCTCTTAAGTTGATCTTTTAGTCATATTTATCCTTGTGGTTTATGTGTTATTTTTCTGTTCCTTATGTTTGGACTAAGCCTGTTTTCCATGATTAATTACCCAGGTGCTATCACTTTTCTCTCCCCCCACGTTCTATTGAAACCATTTCTGATCACCACTCTAACAGTGGTTCATTGTCCTGACTACAGCCAGATGTCTCAGTCCTTCTTGTGCTCCTCGTGTTCGGAAATCTCGCTGCTATGCCAGCCTTTGTTTTGGTTTATTTAATTAATAAGTTTTATTTTACCTACGCTCCTTGTGTCTGCCTGCATCTGGGTCAAAACCCTATATACAGGGCCATTCAACTAAATTGATCAGGGGCCACAGTTATTGGAAGTCAAGAGCTCAGGGGCCAGATATCCAGCAGTTATTGTCATTTGTTTTATGGTTTAAAATCTAGTTTTATTAAAATGAACCCATTGGTGGGCCGAACTGAGCTCATCCGTGGGCCTAATTTGGCCCCCGGGCTGCCAGTTGAATAGCCCTGTCATATGATTGTGACAGAATCGGACACTTCTAGATGTATAAAATAGACTACTGTATTTGGGATTATTTCTTCAGGAAATTATTAATTAAGTAATTAGTTTGAGTAGTACTTTACCAAACACAAGTTTTTTTTTTTAGGAAAATTACTGAGCAAATGAGCAGTAACATGGGCAGGACAAAAAAAAAAAAAAAGAAAAAAGAAAAAAAAGAAAGAAACTGTCCAGATGACCTGACTGAAAATTGTTGGACTGTATACCTGGATGATTGAGCATGGACTTTGTTGGTTTTGAACCAGTTTGACATGACTGTCCACGAGGGCCGGCACCAGAGGAGGGGGCGAGCCAAAGACACCATCTTAGCACCAACATATCTGGTTTGTTCCACTTTTGAGTAAGTTGTTGAGGGAAGAATCAGTTTTGTGTTGTGTTTCCTTGACTGATGAAGCCTTCTGGATGGAAGGTAAAACATTTCAGCACAAAAAAAAAAAAAAAGAAACTGTCCAGATGACCTGACTGAAAATTGTTGGGCATGGGAAGGACAGATAGGCAAGCAAAACCAGACATATGTTAAATAAGTACATGACTTTAAATGTTAATGTTTTAAAGCTAGAAATTAAATATAGTCTTCATAATAAAACAAAAATTAAAACGTGCTGAAGAACCATTCGATGAATAAAATCCTCAAACTCAACTCTGGTCTGGGAGTTTAGCTTGTAGTGCACGCGCTCTGAGCCTCCTCCTGAGTGACGTGTCCGTCAGCCAATCAGAGAGGAGACACGCGCCAGCTGCAGGTCGAGGTAAGATTGTGTGTGTGTGTGTGGAGCGAGATTACCTCGTGCCCGCTACGTGCTCCTCCCCACTCGTGGAACAGGTGCGCGCGGAAGGACATTTCGTGTTTCCGACAGCTCGCGCTCGTTTAACCGAACAAGAACACCCGTCTAGACTCGTCATATCGACCAGTTTCACTGCGGCTGTGGAGGGGTGGGAACAAAAAACAATCTCACATCAAAGAGTCCAAGCAGGTGCCGACCATCATCATGGGAGGCTCGGCTGGACGGACGGTGTCCCGCTGGACTGCGGACAACCCCGTGCTCAGATGGACTGTAACCTAGGGGTCGTTTCGGGACGCTCTCCGCTTTAAACTGAGTGTTTTTCTAGTTTAAATAAGTCTCTATTTAACGTTCAACACGTTGCCGGGGAGCGAGGCTGGAGCAGGTCACCGGTTCACCGCGTCCTTCGTTTAGGTGAGTAGACTGTCCTGGTTATGTGACGCGGTTTGCATCGGATAAATCATAATGTCACAAATAATACAGAGCATAAAGATGGTTGTAGGTGTCAAGTGTTGCATTTCAGTGAGCAGATATATTGTCACATGCAATATATATAAATAAATAAATATATATATATACTGCCACATTTCTATTTACCAAAATAAACAGTCATTGGTCTAATGGGGCTAAAGAGATCAGCTTTATAATCGCCTTCTGTTCATGCCAGGATTAGGTTTAAATGAGCATTTTCAGTGCTGGTGCCAGTGGCAGCATGGCAGTTTTGAAACTGTTTCATGCAAATAGCCTACAGTGTTCTGACAAAGTATTTGCACCCTTCTTTTGACCACATTTGTGCACTACAAGCTTCAAAGTATTTTACTGGGGCTCAGCACAAAGTAGTGGGAGGTGTAAGGAAAACATAAAACTGAAAAGTGAGGTGTGCGTTGATGCTCAGTCCATCTTAGTTAATATTTTATCTGCAATCATAGCTGCAAGTCTTAACCTAGAGAATGCAACTTTTGGCCCACTTTTCTTTGCAAACAGCTCAAGCTCAGTCAGATTAAAGAGTGTCAGTGGACAGATGCACCTGAGCACTGGATCTGTGCAGGTAGAGTTCCCATGAGCTTCTTGGCTGCTGGGATTTTGTTTTACAACCCTTTCCTGCTTTAAATTCCTGAGCAACTGTATCTCTGACCTGTGTAATGTGTTTCTTGTGCTTCATGATGCTGTTAAATCCCTAATGTTCTGTAACAGAACAGAACAGCTGAAATGACTTCTTTGGCTGCGCTTCATTTTTAGTATCGGAGTTAAAGGGTGCTGAATACAAACACACACCGCACTTAAAAAATGTCATTTGTAAAACAAATTGGAAACGTGCAGCCATGTTCTTCTACTTTACAATTGTGTGTATTATTGTGTTTGTGCATCACATACATTTCTAGTAAAATACTTTGAAGGTAATGACAGGATGCAGAAGAGTTGAATGGGCACGTTTTCTTGGGACTTTACGTACCAAATTGCAACATTTAAGAACTGTTGCTTTCTGATTGAGATTAACACCTGCCCACACTCCTTACTCCTGAAATATTATTTAACTTTTCAATCTGCCTTGGATTTTCTTCCTGTCAAAAAGGTTCAAATGATTTAAGTTGATTTACTGTAATTATTGTAATTAATCTTTTGATCTGAATGAGTTTTGACCACTGCGTCTGTATTTTAAACAGTTATAATGAAGGATGTGGTCTGAATCACAAAGTTGATTGTTGCACTTTGAGTAAATGTGTTTTTGAACGTTGACATTTGGGTGCCTGTTAATCCCACAGACGTTTTTTTTTTCTTCTAGTTCTTAACCTACAATCTGCTTCACACCCTGCTCGTGTTAATAAAAGACACAAGTGTGCAAACATTAAAATCTCAGTATTGGTCCAAGTTAGACTGACACCATGATTTAAAGCTCCTAAAACTTGCTTTTTTTCTGTCTACAGAAAACGACAAATAACTTTGGTTTGAACCGACAAATACAGAGGTCTCAAAAACAAAATCAAAAAGAAAGAAAGCTTGCAAGAAATGTTTGACCACATTTTCCTCCTAACGAATGGATCCACTGTCAAGTCTAGATGTAAGGCCGGTCCAGTAGTTCACCTGCACATTAGTATGCTGCAACTGAAAAATATGGAAATTAGCCAGATTTCCTGCAGGATATGCTGCAGGCGTTTTCCACTTGCAAAAAATAACTAAGTTATTTTTTTTAAATCAGCGTTTTCCTTAAAGATGAAACGTTAGTGTCGAAATAAGAGTAAGCTAAGAACAGTCAGACTCAAAATACGCCTGATGTAATGTTATCTGATACAGCTCCGAGGAATATTTGTTCCCCCATCATATTACAGCAACTCACAATGGGATGTTTGTCCTGTCATTATTTAGCAGGTGTACACAGTCACCAACTAACCTCAAATCAGTAGAGGACCATCAACCTTAAAACACCCCTCCCTTCTCCCCTCTAAACCCCATATTAGATTACTGCAGTCTGTTCAATCTGTGAAACATTGTACATATAAAACAACCGGTTCTTCCAACATCCATCTTCTAGCACCAACGCAAGCATAAAATCTGTTTTGCAAGTAAACAATGTGAATTTGTTCATCTCCATGCGAGCTACTCAAAAGGTGGCTGACCTGGTTGCTGTTGATCTTAGTAAACCTGTTAATGGTTGTGCTGCTGCTTCTTTGGTCTGTTCCAGTCAGTTTCTCTATGCCAGATACGTTTCAGATGTTTAATTTTGTTGTCTCTTTACTCCAAAATTATACTGTTATTGATGCAAGATTGTTCAGCTTTGTAAGGTTTTTATTTTATTTACGGTTTAACCACAAGACAGGTTTCAGTATATTTAGCATTTTCTTTCAGGCGCTTCAGTGACTTCATGCCCTGCAACTTAAAATCCTAGATTAATCAGTAATCATTTTCCTTCCCAGTGTCATGTAAAGGAACCAGTCCACGGTGTATATTATATTTCTATCAGCATCAAAGAGCAACAATTGTTTGTGCTTTTCACATTTGACAGGCTGAATGCATTTTGCCACCACTCCCATTCCATACCACTTATGTTATAACGCCTTACAACAAAAACGCTATAATTTCAGTCAAGGCATTTTGTTCTTCATCAGAAATATTGTGAAGCCCAAATTCTATGCCAGGGAGATATTTAACCTCCTCAAACTGCCTCTGGTATCAAAGCTGCCCAGATGGTCGTAGCAGCTCTGCTGATGAAGTAGGGGAAGTCTTTAAAGGGGAAATGAGCACTTACTCATCCTTTCAAATGGGAGAATGAGAAGGGTCAGCGGGCAGATCAATTGATGATTTTTTTCTTATTGTATTATAAATGGGTGTGCACGCACTCGGGGAGCAAAACCGTGATTGAAAATGACAAGGTTGTAATAAACTTATTATGTTTAATAAATTCTTGATGGCAACATAAATTAAAGTGGCTTTTACACTATCTAATATTTTCAGTACAGACTTGTAGACATTGTAAGCCAACAATATTATCAAATCATAATTTATACACTGAATGTGTTTTTCCCCATTGTCCTTTTTCATTTTTTAGATGCACCAGCTGTTTGGTCATCAGTTTTTTTTTTTTTGACCGAGAATAGATTAAAGAGTGCCATCAGAGGAATTTCATGGTTTGATTTATGGCTGCACTGTATTAGAAACACTAAGGCTGCGCGTTGTTGTTTAATATTGCAATAACTATATCAGTTGAGATAAATGTGTATGTTCCTCACTCCTCACTTTTACTTTGGTCATCATCTAAATCTTATGTGGGCATCAAGGCCAGTGAGAAGCCATTAGCTTTAATAAATATTAGCATGCGGATCGTGAAAGGACTCTATACTTTTTGTTTTTACTGGTGTGCACTATCATTGTTTTGCTTCTGGCAAACTGCTGTGATCTGCTAAAATTACTGAACAATTCATCTGTTTTAGCCATCAGACAGTATGGCAGGAAGACTTTTCTTCTTAACAAGAAAGTCCTGGGTTTTATAACGCAGCTATTTTATTATTTTTTTTAATTTGCATGTTCCCTCTGAGCATGCATGGGTTTTCTCCAGGAGCACTGTTTTACTCCTGCGGTCCACAATTGTGTATTTTAGGTTAATTGGATATTCTAAATTGACCTTAGTGAGAGTCAGTGTCGTGACTGATTGATTTTATATTTCTCTGTGTGAGCCTGTGATGGACTCGTGACCTATCCAGGGTATAAGCTTTCTCTCACCCACTGACAGCTGGAAAGAGACCCTGCAACCTATAGGACAAAAAAAATACATACTCCTTGCCTTCTTATTTGTCTTTTTTTATTTTTATTTTGAAGGATGATGCCTCCTGATCAAGCATGCTTGGCCTCAACCCTGTTTCCTCACCCCTTGGTCAGAGTTCAAACGCGTCGCCCGCAGCCTGAAACCTCGTAGGCCCTCGCTTTTATCCTCCTCGTCTGTCTGCCTGGCTGACATCCCTGAGAGGTGATGCGACGGTTTGTTTACTGCAAGGTGGTGCTGACCACCTCCTTAGTGTGGGTCCTGGTGGATGTTTTCTTGCTGCTGTACTTCAGCGAGTGTAACAAATGTGATGACAGAAAGGATCGCTCTCTGCTCCCTGCCCTCCGAGGTGAGTTTACAACTATGTCCACACCTTTTGCTCCCAGATGGGATTGAAGAAGTTGTAAAGTTTCAAGTTGCTAAATCTCAGATTCAGTAAAGCTTGGCTGTCTTGCTGCTTCAGTGCTATTAAACATTGGATTTCAAGAGGTTTTTTTTTTTTTTTTTTTGTAATTTAGAGGAAAAATCAAGTCTTGTAGATTTGAGAAAGTTATTTTAAGGTTTAAATGTTTTATTTTAACATAATAATATATATAATTCTTACAGAAAGAAGCATTTTTATAGTGGTAGTTTATTTTAAACTTTGCTGCTATGATGTTGTATGTTCTGCACATAGGGTACTATATTCTCCAACATTTTTCAAGGTTCAAGGTACTTTATTGTCACTACATCACATGTGGTACATGAGGTGGAACGAAATTGTGTACTCAAGGTCTCTATTACACCCCAAAATAGCAAAAATATAAAGTGTAAAAAGAAACACTATACAAGGATCTAAGATATACACTAAACGAACACTAGCCGATACGCTAAAAGATCTAAGATCTACGCTAAACACTAATAATGTAAAACAATATGGTATATTAAACAGCAGCCCAAAAGTGAGTCTGTTGTGAACAGATGGGTATGAATACAACAGCATAAAAGCAAGAGATCCGCAGCATGGATATCAGCAGCACATATAAGTAACATATCACCAATTAAAGTGGCATTACGATGATTTTTTTTTTCTCACACAGTGAAAATCGTGGTTAGGGATTTATGAGTCTAACAGCTTCAGGGTAGAACCTGCTCATAAGCGTAGTGGCTCTACACTTAATGCTCCGCAACCTTCTGCTTAAGGAGAGTGTGTGTGTGTGTGTGTGTGTGTGTGTGTGGGGGGGGGGGGGGGTGCTGGGTGAGTGGGGTCCTTCATGATGCAGGTGGCCCTCTTCCTGCATCTGGAGGTGTAGATGTCTGTGATGGTGGGGAGACTGACTCAAACAGACTTCTGTGCAGCCTTCACCACTCTCTGCAAATCGTTTCTTTCTGCAGCTGTGCAGCCTCCATGCCATACGTTAATGTTGGAGCACAGGATGCTCTCCACTGCCCACCTGCAGAAGGTGGTGAGGACTGAGCTTCCCAGACCAGCTCATCTCAGCTGCCTGAGGAAGTAGAGTCTCTGATGAGCTTTCTTGATCAGGCTGGTGGTAGTGTTGCCCTGATGTTTGAAATTCTGTTTAATTGTTGTCATTGTTGAGCTGTGGTTGCAAGATTGCTTTAGAAAGCCCAAGTTTTCTATACTTTTAAAGTAAACTAATCAAAAAACAACCATTTTTTACACCTCACTTACAAATCTTCTCATTTTTCTGGTTCTTTCAAAAAGTGTTTGACTTCAAATGGTTGATGAACTGCTGGGACTTTTGGAAGCTAAGAGCAATTTTTGAAGTTGTGTAGAAAGGCAAAAAAGTCCATTCTCAATAATCCAGGTACAAAATCCAACACTGTTCAGTCGGGTCATCTGGACAGTTTCTTTTTTTTTTTGTGCTGAAACGTTTCACCTTCCATCCAGAAGGCTTCATCAGTCAAGTAAACACACAACACAACACTGATTCTTCCCCAAAACAGCTTACTCCACCGTGGAACAAACCAGTTATGTTGGTGCTAAGAAATACACCATCACTAAAAACACCATCTTAACATCAACATAACTGGTTTGTTCCACGGTGGAGTAAGTTGTTTTGGGGAAGAATCAGTTTTGTGTTGTGTGTTTACTTGACTGATGAAGTCTTCTTGATGGAAGGTGAAACGTTTCAGCACACACAAAAAAAAAAATAAAAAAATAAAGAAAGAAAGAAACTGTCAAGATGACCTGACTGAAAAGTGTTGTAGAAAGGCAGTTTTCATGTTCTTACTGAAAGCTCTAAAAGCTATGCTTTCATTTATTACAGTCCTAGGAAGGAACCAAAAACAAGACTGTAGACCACTCTGTGAGGACTAACAGATTTTACTTTAATTTGGTGTGAAACCAATATGCAGTTGTCTAAATACAATTAAAATGCAAATGTCTTAGCTGTAAATGACGAGAACAACATTAACTGTCACTTCAACCTCTTCAAAGGCACAAAGGCGACATTCTCCATCACAATGAGTTAGTAAATACTTTTATGGCTCTTGAGTTCAGTGAAAATCATCAGTTTTTAAAAGACTTGAAGCAGATAAAGGGCTGCTTCAAGATTAGAATGCATTCATTCTAAACTCAGTTGTTGTATTTAAATACTGTTTATAATTTTAGGTATTAATATTGAATGACATTTTTTGTTAATGGCTCATTTCCCTGGAAACATATTAGTTTTTATAAGTTTCACCGCTGATGAATTTAAACTCCACAATATTGACTTGGTGTGTGTGCGTTATAAAATCTACAGAGGATCAGCAGGTCAGGGGTTGTTTATCTGGGAATTAATTGGTACACTTGATGGTTTGAGTTTATAGCTACCATATCCTTTCTGCTGATCTTTAAGGTTTCTTTCCACTAATTTTTATAATCGTACATTCAGATACACATAGCATTAATATCAACACAGCATTCTCATCTGCTTTTTTTTAATGAGAGTTTTGCAACAAGAAAATGACCATTTCCACACTGAACTTGCGCATTGTGTCCTGCTGGAGACAAAAGCTGTGAAAACACACCACTAGCTGAGAACATCACGTGTTAATAACTTCATGAAAGTTTGGTAAAGTTGCATGCATGCTTTTCAAAAATATCTCCTGTGTTCATGTTCAAAATAAATACAACAAAAGTGCGCTCCTGGATCGTGAGATCAAATTTGCTTATCCCTTTAGCAAGACTTGTGTCCTCATATGTCCTTAAGAAAGGAGTTTTTTTAACTTTCTAAGAGGCTTACTAATCCTCTTAGGTTTTAAATGAGGTAGAGCTGCCCTCTACTTTGGCTCATTACTATGTAAAGGTTTAATGTTACATTATAGGTGGTTTTCTTTTTCATTCAACCTTTATTTATACAGGTTAGTCTCATTGAGTCACGAGGACTCATTTTCAAGAGACCTGTTTTAAACAAAGAACACAGATGAGAAACAGACAAAAGTAGACAACCATAAAAGCATATAAAATGAAAAGTAAATAAAAGAAGTGATGTAAAACGAAACAAAAACAAGCTACATTATACAATGATGTAAAATACTAAAAACGGGAACATGTCTGCATTGATTTTTGCATTGAACTTACCAGTTACTTAAAATCACTTAGAGTTGTCAAAGCCGACAACTTCAGGTCTTTTTGCAAGGTGTTCCAGGTTACAGGAGCTGAGTAGGAGAAGGCTCTTTTGCCAAATTCGGTCTGTACTGAAGAGACACTGCAGGTACCGGTAATTATGTCTTGAGAGCGCACACTATAGCTGCACTCACACAGTGACATATAGGAGGAGATATATGAAGGCAACAGACCAAAGAGTGATTTAAAGATGAAAATGTACCAGTGTGAGAGTCTGTGAAGTCAATGAAGACCAATTGACCAATGAGTACAGGGTGCAGTGATGGGTACGGTAATTGCAGCCAGTTATGAATCTTAGTGTTCTGTTCACCAGTTTGAGACGGAACAAATTTGTCTGGATGATGTCGAATGCAGTGATGTAGATTGTGAAGAGGGTGGGTACTAAGACAGAGCCTTGTGGTACACCAATGTTGACAGTTAAATAGCTGGAAAAAGTACCATTATGTTGAACACTTTGCCTCCGATCTGAGAGATAATTAGAAAACCAACTGATAGTGTGGTCCAAGAAACCAGTGTCTGAGAGCTTATGTCATAAGAAGCTTCTTATGACATCTTATGACCGTTTGATACAGTAGACTCTAATGTATCAAAAGCTTTAGACAGGTCTAAATAAAGTGCAGTTCAATAGTCCTTAGCTTCCAATGCTTCAACATAATTAATTATTGATAAATGTCAGAGCTTTCATTTATTAACCAATATATTTTTCAGTACTGTTTTCAATCAGTGTCACTACAGATGCGTCAACATTTTCCCTCATTTTGTGTCCAGCCTAATGCTTCTTATCAAACATATATTGTACCCATAGAGAATGTACCCATGCACAGGAGAACATGCAACCTCTACCCAGAAAGGCCCCAGCCCAAGAGGTGATCCTGTGACCATCTGGCTGAGTAGTGACAGCCCCAACCTACGTCACTGTGCCGTGACAAAATGTCAAGATACTTTAATATGAAAAAAAAGATTACGTATAGGCAATTTTTTTAGACAAACATTAAAAGGAAAACAATAGTTTTCCTTTGACTATATATATATATATATTTATATGTATATATATATATATATAACTATAAACTATAAATAGTTTTCCTTTTACTATGTATAGTAAACTATATATAGTTTTTCTTTTAATTTTTAATGTTTTGTGTAAAGTAAAGTTGCATACTAATCTTCTTACAACTGCTCAGTTTCTGTTATTAAGTAGTAGTTTTTTTGTTTTTTTTTCTGCATTGACAGTTCTGACCAGTCAGGGCATAGTCAGAGACCTTATATGGAAAACCTGGACTATGCAGTACAAATATTTTATCATAGATCCTTAGGCTCTGTGAGCTGTGGGGTGGGATTTCAGTGGATTTGGTTTGCTTCCTATCAGATCTTATAAGTATGAATAAGACTGAAACATTGAGCAGTAAATGTCTGAAGCAGTCTATTTCAATGAGCCTTTCATAAGCTGCTTTGCTTAGCCCATTGTTTTCCTGCTGGGGTAAGGGGTGAAAAATTGCTCCAGTAGGGACGTGATTGTCTTACATAAATGTTTAGGTGGGTGGCAGGTACCATCATAACATTTACTAAAATGCAACAATGCATTTTTTTTCCCTGAAAAACAGCACTGGAACACGGTGAGCTGAGTTACTTTAGCTGTCTGGACAGATTGTTGTGGCTATGTGCAAAAAGTCATTGCGGCTTGACAACGTTTGGAGAGATTTTTAAACCTTGTTATTCATTATTATGGGGGTGGGGGTGGGGGGGCGGACTGCGGTAGCTTGGTGGTTTGTGCTGCAGTCTTGTAACCCAGAGGCTGCAGTTTCAAGCTCGGGTTGCTTCAAAGATGGCATCTGGGATTAAACAATTGCCAAATCTTTCATTCGAGTTCACTCGCTGTGATCTCTGCAGAAAGGAGCAGCTGAAAGAAAAACAACATATTGATTGTAGACTGTGTCTTTAATCGCATCACCGGGTGGATAATGACCTTTAAACTATGTTGACTCTAAATTCCTGATTTGAGTAGACATGCCTTGGCCCACATCAGTGCTTTCCCTTTGACCTAAATGGACTTTAGTACCATTTGCTCCTGCGTACAATGTTTATACTAGACTGTGTTTGGTTGACAGTGAAGTTAATTGGGGCAATGTTAATAATATAACAAATTGTTTTGAATAAGTTGTAGCAACAAGGTTTTGCCCTCATTGGAAATATTTTTAGACTTCTGCATCTGTTTTGCACCACTCTGTAACTAATTACTGAATTTCCTTAGAGCTGGTGAGAAGATTAGACATTAAACCAATAAAAACTATGTAATAACTGTACTTTTAGTTTTTGTAGGGGGGAATAAGCTGTTGTACTTACCAAAATGAAATACTCTACTAGGCTTTCTTTGTAAACATGTCTTTGTCTTAATCTGAGATTGATTTAGGTTCAGACTCTGCTGAATTAACCATCTGTTGCTCTGAGCTCCGTTGAGTTTTTGAGAATCCTGTGTGATAAAGCTGCTGAAATACAAATGTGATTTTTTTTGCATAGTTGATCATGTACTGTGACACAAAACATATATTTCATTTATGTAGCAGCTGAATAGCATTTAATTCTGAAACCAACTTGCTTTATAATACAGGAAATTATTTCAATATTTAAAGAAAATCACAAAAATATCTTGGTGGCTTTGGTTGTCAGCTGAAGTGTATGTCGTAGATTTTAAACACGTTTACTGACAAATCAAGCCGTGGCTGTATGGTATTATGGTTACTATAGCTATAATTGAAATTTTAGTTTTTACTGCCAAAAAAATTAACTAGTCACCACCTGGATTTATTAAAGTAAGACCCTCCAAATTGAAAAATACTGAAATGAATGTTTCAGCTGCAGCGACTTATTTAAACACAACTGGTGCAGTGGGTAAATGTTTTAACCTTAACAACCATATTGGAAGACACAAATGCAGTTGTGGAAAAATATTTAATTCCAATTTTTTTTTTGAATGTTCAAACTATTTTTTTGCATAAAAAACAACCAACCAACCAATAAATACTCAAAAACAGCAAATGGCCCAGTGCATTATTAAGAGCTGAAAAGGACAGAGGCGAACTTTCATTTTTGAAAGAGAAAAGTGGTTTAAATAAAACTTAATTTTAAATAGAGATCACAAAGTTTTAGTAAAAATCAAATTAAAAGATAAACCATAAAACACTGGAAGGTTTTGTATGTAAAATAAAAGCTATTCTAAATGAACATTGAGAAAAAACTAAAGTATTTGAACTAAATAACTGCTAATAATAATAATATTAATATTAATAATAATAACAAATAATAACCTTAGAAAATCCACTTCTCCGTTTCATCAATATAAATGACCGACTGTGGGAGTGTAAAAATTTGAACTTAAAAGCAATAAAAACAAGTCAAATTAGTCAATTTTGTTTCAGTGTTGGATTCAAGTCAAATAAAGTTTACTTTACAAGAGACTCATAATGGACAACTATAATTTTATGATTTATTTATTTTAATGGACTTTAAATGACCTGTGCTGATTAGTCAGTTTTGTAGACACACAATAAACCCATTTGCATAAATTTAAAAGAACAAAGAAATGTAATCCTCTGTGATTTATTGTAAATAAACCTACGCAGCTAAATTAACTTTTCCTTTTACTCTAACTATAGCAGGCTTTTGATTGAATATGAAAACATCCAAACCAATTTAAAGCATTATTCTTTGTAAGTTACTCATCAGTCATAAACAGTGGAGGTAAGGAGCCTATAACTGCAGTTTGTACCTGCTCTGCTGATGTGTGTAGAAATGCAGCTTCTCTGATCTGTAATGTAATGGCAGCTGTGTCAGACCTGCAGACTGAAAAGCAGAGCAGCAAAGTGAGGAGGAGGAAGAAGAGGAAGAGGAGGAGGTGGTGGTAATGGATCGAGTCTAAGGCGCCTCCAGCTGTGCACCACTACACAGATATTTTTCTACAAAGTAAATGAGAATGAATCGAGCTGCAGGACGTTGGAGCCCGTGTGATGAACACAACACAAAATCTGCATGCAGTTTGGTGTTCACCTTGACAGACCAGCTGAGACGATAATGAACGTCTCAGACATTTCAATACAGATGGAAAAAGTGCTCTGGAGGTAAAGTAGTTATCTATAATGACAATAAAAGTATATTTTAAATGATTCAATGTAAGTATAATGTAGGAATTTTTGTTCAAGTGGCAACTGTTCTTTATAAAGCATGGCTCAAATAAATTTTGATCTTATTAGTTGCTTCAAGAATTGACAAATTCATTAAAGATTTGAACCCCATATGCAAACTAATAAATTTTGTGGAGTGAAAAGCAGATAAAACAACTCAGCTGTTTTAAAACTATAATAAAGTAAATGCAATGTCAAGAAATAAAAGAACAAAATATACTAATTGTAGCAAGTATTTGTGCCATCTACAGAAATTTAGGGGTCATTCTACTTCATTTTACCTTGTCATTATTTTACTTTTTAGAGCGTTAAAATCAGGTCAAGAGCTGTGATTAAAAGTTGCCAGCTAATGACGGCTGAACTCTGAACTTGACTTACTGTGAAGATCTAAAAGAAAGCCCATTGATGCATCCAAAAAAAATGAGTATTAAATTGATATATTTGCTTCTATTTAAAATTGAAAGATCATCAAGAAATGGACATTACAGGAAACTGCAAGCTCTGAAAAAGCAAGAAAACTTTAGTTGGCTCTCATTCACTTTTGAGAAATAATAATAAACAAGTCCAGTTAGAAAAATCACATTTGAATATACAAACTAACAACATTTTTCAGTCAGGTCATCTGGACAGTTTCTTTTTTTTGTGCTCAAATGTTTCGACCGAACTGAAAAATGTTGGATTGTAAACCTGGATTATTGAGCATGGACTTTGTTGATACAAACTAACGTTTTTTTTCTTTTCAAGCAATCGCTGTACTGAAGCTAAAAATGACATTTTCAACAGGTTTGTGTTGTGGTGACAGCTCATCTGCCAACACCCGTACATAAATATCCACCTCTGCCTAAACGTCTGTCAACTAATGTCACATGACAAGTAGATGTCAGTTTGTCTCGTAGAGTTGTTAGTCGGTAGGTGGATTTATTTAAAGCCCACTTTAAAGCCAAACACTAAAATATTAAACCCATGCTGTGTAGCAGAAATAAGAATCGTGTTTGAGACATGAAACATTTAATGTGAACTTTCATGTGAAATAAAAACTTCTTCCAACCACCTAATAACGTCTTCCATAGTTAAACATTTTTTATTTGTTTTAGGTACATGGATAAACCAAGAGGAGTGGTGACGCAGATGTTAGAGAAGATGGGCCTGTGATTGGAAAGTCACAGGTTCAACTCCCGGTACCGACAATATCAAAATATGGGTGGAAAAGGTGAAACACCCACACCTGCCTCCACCCTCATTCGCCCCACTCTGGGCCCCTGAGCAAGGCCCTTAACCCCCACCATCTGCTCCCAAAAACATGTTTCTCTTGAAAATGAGCTCTCATAACTCAATGAGACTATCTGTATAAATAATAAAAGGATAAATAAACCAAAATGGTCCATTGTGCTCACTAAATTATTGATGATTCAGCTTAAATCTAGAAGCAGTCAGCCTGCTTTGACTGATCATTTGATTGATAAAGAAAGAATAAACTGGAGACAGCCAGACAATCTAGTCATTGCACTAAAGTGTGCCCCATGGTGATATAATGTACAGTAGTCCTTCACTTATCGTGGGCTGTGCCAGACAGCTCCGTGACAGGTGAAAATCGGCGAAGTAGGGAGATTATATTTATTTTAGTATTTATATGCTTTAGCAGTGTTCTTAACAATGCTCTAAACGCTCTAAAAGAGCACAGCGAAAGAGAGCAGTCTGTTGCTACGGTTACTGAGCCAATCAATGCCCGGGGATGGACTGGCCATCGGGAGCACTGGGACATTTCCCGAACCATACCGCTCACTCTGGTATTTGCCTCAATGAAGCTCCCAAAACAGTGATGGGGAAAGACAGACCCCACCCCCTCCTTTCTCTTTCTGAGGCTCTCTGTCACAGGTTGGGCACCCGTTTGTGGTGTTTCTCTGCTCTACCGTGACAGACCCTCCTTTCTCTGCCCCCTTGGCGATCATTGAGTGGGCCAGACCACCATGAAACAATGTGTGTAATCTTACGATGAAAACCAGAAAGAGTGAGTCCACAAAAGTTGAACCACAAAGTATCGAGGGACAACTGTATTTAGGTGAGGAAGACAAAAGCAAAGCTGCGTGAGAGGGATTGTAGGATCAAGGTACATCTGCAGTAATTAGGATGATGGTATGATCTGTTGTGTAGAAGGAGCAGAGCTGAAAGACCAATCTCTTGGATTGTCTGTGTTCCATCCCTCAACTATAGTCATGAGGCATGGATCATGACTCAAAGAGCTAAATGTTTGATACAAGCAGCTGAAATGAGCTTCCTTCGTAGGGTCAGCCTTAGATATGAGGTGAAATGCTTCATCATTCAGTGGGAGCTTGTCGTAAAGCCATTGCTCTTGCACACTGAAAGGAGTCAGCTAAGGTGATTCGGGCGTTAAATGAGATGCCTCCTGGGTGCCTCTCATTAAAGGACTTCCAAGCATGTCCTACTGGGAGGAGACCTTGAAGTAGGTATGTCTTGGGATCAGTAGGACCTGGAGAGTGTCTCTGGTTGTCTGGGTTTTCTTCCTGGACTGTTGCCTTTCCGAACTGACCACTGATGAGCAGAAAAGAATGAACTAATGGATAGTTTTTTTTTGTACTCCTATTTTAAACACTTACTGAATCCTCCCCTTTCTACAAAATCACTGCACAGCTGTTACATTTTGGCATATTTAATGCGCAAGACATTTGTGTGTGTCTGTACATGCAAGAATGATGGATTAAAGAAGGATAAGAACATGCTTTGATATTGTGCTCAGGCATCCAGCTCAGGAGTGGAGTCTATCAGATCCAAACTGGAGTAAGGCAAAATTTGCATGTCAGCATCTCTGTGTTATTTGTGGCTAACAGTATGGTCTGTCTCAGTACAGGTTGAAGGGAATCCTCTTAATTGTCGGCCATGCAGCCAGTGTCTCATGTACTCTCACCTTTCATGGAAATCACTGCCTTAGTTTTAAGAGATTATTAGGGGAGGAGTGGGGGGAGTGCAAAGCCATAAATCCATCAGAGGTTATTTACCTTTGGTGAAAGGAGCTGCAGCTCAATACTAATCTGCTGATGTTCTGTAGGCATGTGACTGTTGGAGTCTTGCCAAGAAGACTATTGTTGCTGAATAAATCATTTTACTTTCATATGAACATTTTGCACAGGTATAGTATTAGTGCTTTTTTTTTGCAGTTTAATAGATTATCTATGAAAATACTGTAAATATAGCTGCCAGACTGCGCAGTGCTTAAAGTGTCCGCGACATTCATTTCCTACAAAGACTGTAAGAAAACACATTAATATGTAAGACATGTGGCATAACACACATAATAGCAATAGTGCAACAACAGATGTGAGTTTGCGTCGCTTTCAGGCGCTTCTCTTCGTTGTCGCTTGTGGTTACGGAACATGGCGGAAAAGCTCGTCTACTACTTGTCTACTCTCAAACCTACACATCAGAGCAGTCTGAGAAGGCCTTTTTAGTGACATTTGTGACCATATCTTAACAGCTGTACATCTCAGTGGCATGAATCTTTTGGGCAATATGTTATCTTTCTAATAACACGTTTGTATTTATCACAAAAGTTTTATGTCACAGTCACTTTAAAACCAAGTCAGCCTAAGCCAAAGCATCCAGGATGGAGTTTATGCAGGGTGTCTGTTCTGCCAGTACTAAAGGCTTTTTTCTTCTTCTAAGATTTCATTCACTCAAGCTTTCAGTAAGTGAACTGCTACATTTATGCTACTCGCTGAATAAATATAGTATAGTAATCATACAGAATAGTATTTGAATATGCAGAAATGGCACACACATTTCCAGAACATAAAGTCTCTATTTTACGTGTGCTCTCTGTTCTTTATCAGAAAAGTTTGGCTTTTTGCTCTGGGTTTTTTCTAGTACAGAAAATGATTTCTCAGAAAAAGGACAAACGTCCTGTAAAACATTCAGTTTCTTTAGCCCAAAGGACGAAACCTTTTTCAAATCGAATTTAAAAAAAAAATATGCACAATGTGTTTGCTGATGATTCAGTTTGTTACTAATTTGCGCCTCATTAGTGAACCTAATGTCTGTTATCTTACAGCGGCGATATCTCGGAGCCACGAGGGTCCAGGCGAGATGGGCAAGGCAGTAAACATCCCCAAGAATGACCAGGAAAAAATGAAGGAGCTCTTTAAGATTAACCAGTTCAATCTGATGGCCAGTGACATGATCGCACTCAACAGGAGTCTACCTGACGTCAGGCTGGATGGGTGTGTAAGCTTCGACTTGGATCTCTTCCACGTGGCTGCGGTGAATCATATTACTGTACTGACCATTAAACATCTGCTTTAACAAATATTCACACAGATGTGGACTCACATACAGGACTCTGGTGGTCAGTTATTCTGTCTTGTAATCCTGAGGCTGCAGCTTTGAGCCCAGGTTGCAACAAGGGCATCTAACATAAGTTAATTTGCTGTGGTGACACCTGCAGAAGGGAACGGCAAGACTAAAACTTAGAATTGAATGTTTTAATTACTTCCATCAAAGGTGACCTGCAACTCTGAAATTTTCTGTTCATTATCACTCCATTAAAGTATTCCAAAAGTGAGCTTTGCAAAATATCTGGGGTTTGCAGTAAAACATTCAAACCTGGGTAGAATTGCAAGTTGCTTCTGAAGGGCAATAACATTTTTATTTGAAGGCAACCTCCTGGCTTAGTTGTGTCAGTCTGCGCTGTCATGTTGAATAGACGAGACTGAGCGAGCGCTGCTGTCTGCTCCGGTGGCTTCTTTCACCCTCCGTCACTTCTCACAACCTCTCCTCCTGCCACACAGGCTACTTTTGCTGTCCAGCTCCTTTTTTGTTACATAGCTGTTTCTTTATTCAGTAACATCCAGTCCAGGAGCGTCTTGAGATTACAGCACCCTCGCTGTTAGACGTTCACATGCATCACATGAAGCCAAAGACATGCTGGCATCGCTGTCAACGCTGGGTTTACATTTTTCACTTTCTTCCAAGATATTTGTCAGTAAATCCCTTTTGGGAATATTTCTGCACTGGTGGCAGCGTTAGACAGCAGCAGGATACTCAAACTACTTTCAGAGATTTTAATAAGCTGCTCTTTTCGTGATATGAATTTTAAATGTGTATAATATGTAATACATATAAATCTAGGTTTAAAATGAGCAAAATTGTAACTCGTGCAGAAACAAGTGAGCTAATTGTTTTAATTTGCTATGAGATTAGAAGAATTAGATGCTACTTATTTAAAACTGTCATTTTATGGTGTTGTCTGAAGACACATTCAAATAATGTATTTGCTTAAAGCTCTAATATGTTTACTCCTTGCAGCTTCATTGTTCTCATTAATTTGTCTCCCTCTCAAATTTAGACACTATAATAATGTTATATAATTAAAAGTCTCTTAAAGGTGTAGTTCTTAAATAATATGGTCATATGTTCAGACCTCGTGCTTTCGAACAAATGATTTTAGATTGAGTTTATAGTTTTGTAAAGCTCTCCGTTTCCCTTTTATCTGTGTTTCGCTGTCAGCTGTAAGACCAAGTTGTACCCAGATGACCTGCCCAACACCAGCATTGTGATTGTGTTTCACAACGAGGCATGGAGCACCTTGCTGCGGACCGTTCACAGCATCATAAACCGCTCTCCGAGACACCTGCTAGTGGAGATTGTTCTGGTGGACGATGCCAGCGAGCGAGGTTGGTGCTGTGCGACTAAGTCATCACCACCTCACCAAATGGACTGTATTTTATACCTGACAGAATCACAGCCAGGGCTGCAAAGAAAAATAATTGAAATATCAATATTGCTAAGGACTGCTTGGACTGCAATCAATTTTAAGCTATCTGGAGTGAACTCAAAGTGAAACCATATTTAAGTAAAGGTGTCACATTTTTATCATTTCAGAAATAAAGTTTGTTATTCCCTTTATATCTGTGAAGAATTTCTTGCCAAAGAATGATAGAGAACTCATGCTAATTTTAGTAAATCCTCCCTCTCTACGAGTTTTTATTGATTATAGGTCTGTAAAGTTCCCCTGCTGGTCTGAGAGGGATATTTAATGTGTCTGCTGATATCAGATAGGATGACACTCTTTTTAAGAAGTTAACATGAATGTGTTCAGCTGAATTGTAGCTTCTTATCCTATCACTCATCCCCAGTAGATACGTTTGCTAAAATTAGAGCAGAAAAATGTCATCAAAATGTCATTTTTCTTAACAAGTTTTTTTCCTTCCCAGGGTAGGAGGCGTAATCTGATTTCCAGACAAAGTTTTCTTATTCAGTTCATAAATTTTCACTTGGCAAAATATCATAGCTTAGGAAAAAAGTTAGTATCTTTTGTTAGGTTAATGGTAAGATTAGCTTTTTCTCTGATCTCTGGTCTGCTTCTGCGAATTTATCAATAATACCATTTGTTTATAATAATAGTGTGAATGTTTATGAAACATTCACACTATTGTGAACTATTTTTCTTCCGTACATTTTTCGGTATCTTTCTCATTCCACAATTTTTGTGCTATTTCAACAAATCATATCAAAACATTCAGCTCTTTCAGGACAATCCTGCTATGACTTTTAGTGTTGGTGAAGCTTTAACGTTTTGAAATATTTAGCCTTTTCTGCCACTTTTTTCTCCTAGAAAATTAATTGAGCTCATTTTACATCCTTCATATCTTTAAATCTTTTACTGCTTCTCATTTTGTTCTGGCTCAGCTTCTTTCCACTTCTTTGTGTAAATTTGAACTTTTTTCCAGCTACTTTCGGCTAATTTCAGCTGTTTCTTTCAGCGGTTTTGTGATCCTTTCAGATTCTAACTACAACATTTTTATGCCTCTTCTACCTTCTTTCTGCTAATTTCTGTTTGTTATGCTCCTTTCAGTTTATTTCTGCAAACTTCAGTTTTTTTCTTCTATTTCAGCTACTATTTAGCTGTTCTATGTTTATTTTAGACTTTTCAGCTAATTCCACATTATTGGCACTCATTTCAACTTTTTTCAGCCTAATTCAGCAAAAATGTGTTCTCTCCACTTCCTTCTGGTAATTTAGCTTCTTTATGCTTTTTAGCTACTTTTCATCTATTTTTTTCCCTTCAAATTTCTACTTTTTCCAGATAATTTCCACTTCATGCACTCATTTCTGCTTCTCTCAGCCTAATTGGGCAAACGTGTTTTTTCTGCTTTCTTCTGATAATTTAAGCTTCTTTTACCTTTTTCAGCAGGCTGTTTAGCATTTCTTTAGCTAATTTCAGCTGTTTTCAGATAAATTCATTTTTTATGGTAATTTACGCTACTTTCAGCCTAATTAACTTCTTTATGCTAATTTCAGCTTTTTATGCTCCTTTCAGCTTTTGTCTGATAGTTTCAGCTTTATTCTATATCAGTTACTATTTAGCTGTTTTTGTGCTAAATTTAGCTTTTTCAACTAATTCCACATTGTTTGAGCTCATTTCAGCTCCTTCAACTTTGTTCTGGTAATTTAAGCTTCTTTCTGCCTTTTCAACTACCTTTCAGCTCTTTTCTTTGCTAATTTCAGCTTTTTAGCAAATTTCCTAATTTTTTGTTCTAATTTCTGCTTATTTAAACCTATTTCAGCAAATATGTGTTCTTTCTGCTCTCTTCTGCTAACTTAGGCTTGTTTTTCCATTTTAGCTACAATTTGCTACATTTCAGTACATTTTTAGCTAATGTCAACAGTTTTTTAGCAAGTTCTTCAGCAATAAGCATTCACACTGCATTTTCTTAGGAAATGTAATTTTTCTAGTGATATTTAAAAACATTGCTGATTCACCAGTTATTATTAAAAGCTTAAGATACACACAAACGTATGTAATTAAGTTTTGTTGTTAAAAAAACTTTCTTGAACTAACTCTAAAACATAGACTGTTAGAAATTTTGGATTATATTGATGATGTATTAAAATGATCAGTTTCATCTTAAATACATGTGAAAAAATATCCTTTTTTATTTATTATTAAACAAATAAGTAGATATCTTTTTATTTCAGCTTCAGTTAAGTTGTTCTGCACTATCTCTTTCTCTATCAGACTTTTTGAAGATGCAGCTTGAGAGCTATGTGCAAACTTTAGAGGTGCCGGTGAAGATTCTGAGGATGGAGCAGCGTTCAGGTCTGATTAGAGCCAGGCTGAGGGGGGCCGCCGCCACCACAGGTCAAGTCATCACCTTTCTCGACGCTCACTGTGAGTGTACCATCGGCTGGCTGGAGCCCCTGCTGACTCGGATCAAAGAAGACAGGTAGGAGCCGCAGGGACCATACACGGGACTTGAGATAAAAGCTGATACATATGATGGGAGTTTTAGGGCCATTGCAATGCAATGCAGTGGAGCTTCTTACAGTCAGACAATTTCTTCTTCATGTTTAGTCTTGAAACTTTTGTTAAATTTGATGTTGTATTTTGGTAAGGTTGCTCATGCTCATAAATGCCAACAGAACGGGGGCGTTTTCTTTGTTGTGTTTCTGTACTGACTAAACACTGGAAAATCTAAAAATTCTGCTTTGTAGAACAAAAAAAAATTGTTTGAATGTAGAGCTCTAATCTTTTGACGTGTTCTGTGGAAAGTTTATGAATAATTAACATCTTACCTGTTGTAGATAGCTCTTTGAACAACATCAGTTTAGATCTGACTGGATTGATGAGCGAACAACCAGTTTGTATCAGGCTGAAGTGAATTGATGTCATCTTGAAAAAACGCCATGCTCCAAAAATGTCACAGTTCATTCCAATGTTTTATTATGAACCATTACTCTGCAGCCATTTTAATCTTATTGTTGATCTGTATAAGATGTGTTATACATGTTAAATGCATGCATGCTCCATTCCATCTCATATCTGAATATACCTTTTTGTCTATCAGGTCAGCAGTGGTGTGTCCAATCATTGACGTCATCAGTGATGAGACGTTCGAGTACATGGCAGGCTCGGATATGACTTATGGTGGATTCAACTGGAAGCTGAATTTTCGATGGTACCCTGTTCCCCAGAGGGAGATGGATCGACGTAAAGGAGACAGAACACTTCCTGTTCGGTAAAAGAAACATAATAATTCTTCCTTCTCAGATGCTAAATCTAAATTATTTTTCAAGCAAATGGGTGTCCAGATTTCCTCATGTTTAATTGATGTAATTTCATTAAAACTTAGGACAGTGAGGGTCTAATTTCCCTCTCATAAACACAAAATTTAATGACTGCTTTACCCAAACAATTTATAGTGTTTTTCTGATGTGGCGGAAAAAAAAAAACCGCTTCTTCTCCTCTTGGAAAAGCAAAAAATAAATTATTTCCCTGCAAGGTTTAGTTTTTTCTTTAGTTTAAATATGTGCATAGCATATCCCTAAATAGACTATTGGAAACTTTGCTTTGGATTCACAAAGTGATCACCATTTATCTATATTCTGATCACTCGTTAACAGCGTCCCTAAGTCATTGCTGACCAAATTAAAAGATAAAAGCTATCCCGTCTTTGTTTTATTTTGTCAAACAAATTGTGTTTTCATTTTATCCTTTGTTTTTTTGAGTTACAAGACGATACAATTACAACATGGATGTTCCAAGCAAGAAATATTATCAAATATTCCTTGAAACAAATATTTATTTATTTATTATTTTACTTAATTTTTTTTTTACCCTTTTTTAAAATTTAACAAATTAATCAATGCAGTGGCTTTATTATTCATTAAAGATTTCGTTCACAATATTATTTTCTCTTACAACTACTTAAGCCCCCTCTAAATCTCTCTTACGCTGGTTTCCTTTTTATTGAATTTAAACTGGATTGAATAGCACTTGATCATTTGAAAAGAAAACAAATGATTCAGTTTTGACTCAAAAAGTTGTCTTAAAATTATTTTTCAAGTGCCTTGTACTCATGTTGCATTATTATTTTTTTCTTCTGTAGGACTCCCACCATGGCAGGAGGTTTATTCTCTATAGACAAAACTTATTTTGAAGAAATTGGAAGCTATGATCCAGGGATGGATATATGGGGTGGAGAAAATCTGGAAATGTCTTTCAGGGTGAGTGAATGAAAACGCATCATTCTACCTGAAATAGCTGATGGCAGTTTCCCTTTGCAGATTCTAGTTTTTTATCCTAAACCCTAATCATAGTGCCCAATGCTGAAGATTCATAAAAGAGATTAAAAAAATCCCGTTTGGTGAAATAAAATAAGGTGGACCGCTCCATCAGCATTATTAATTTCTGATGACAACTGCATTGCTACAGGCAGCGTTTGTTTCTTTTGTATATTTATAATCACATTTGTGCATTTTTGCTTAATAATTAGACTACACCGAGGGTAATTCAGGCACACATTGAGATGCAATCCTATACATTCACTAATTAAATTGAAATGAATATTTTCTGTTTATCCAGATCTGGCAATGCGGTGGGTCTTTAGAAATTGTGACATGCTCACATGTGGGGCACGTCTTCCGAAAGGCCACTCCCTACAGCTTCCCTGGAGGAACGGGCCAAGTCATCAACAAGAACAACAGGCGCCTGGCTGAAGTCTGGATGGATGAGTTTAAAGACTTCTTCTACATCATCTCACCAGGTACAGAGCAAAGAAACTGCCTCTGTGGCTGAATCTTCCTGTCATTTTGACATTAGGATGTGCTGAAGACGAACCACTTAAAACAACATGAATTTAAAGGAAGTTATGGATTAGTCAGTAATTTAATGGATGCTTTTATTCACTGCTCACCCATGTTTAAAAGCAGATGTGAGCAATCCTCGTTACTTAAACCAAACTGTGATTGCTGGTATTATATTTGGTAAATGGCTGTAAAAGGAATTGTCTGCTCTGTTCTTTTATTCTCTTGTCCGGTACTTGTCCTTTTCATTCATTTTATAATCCACTACTTGCACATTGGTATCTAACACTGCTTTGTCACCCTGAATGAGAACTAATCCATTTCTGCTTCCACACATATTTGTAGTGCTGTCTTGAACTTGAGTTCAGAAATTTGTCAGACAAAGGTCTCTCCAAGAGAGCTTAAACACATATGGAAAAAACGAGAGTAACTGTACAGCTTGAGCGATGAGAACTCCCTTCCATCTGTCGACCCAGTAATGTGATTACCCTTTAGCAGAAAGCACTTTTCTAGAAATCTCTGGCTAAGTGTTCTAGATGGCTGCCAACATATAAGGGATCATCCGTAATCTGCAGGTCTTCTGGCACAAATTGTGACCTTCTTCTTCATTCAGTCAGGCAGGACTCCGTGGGCAGGTATGGAGGCAGAGCCAGCATTGTGATGGATGGCTTTTACTGTGTATTGTGGCCCCACAATGACTGTCTGTTCCTGCAGGACATTAAGGAAAATGATCTGGGCTGGGCTGCTGCCAGGCCTTACTTATTGGCACAGAGGAACACACTATGTCACTATGCTCGATTTTGGAAGTGGTGTAGGGCAATTCTATTTAAAGTGGAACCGCTTTCTTGTACATTTACAAGATGTAATGTAAAATTTGCTGTTCTAGTTGCGTAGCATGATTCTGAATAGTCCCTCGCTACTTCGCGGTTCATTTTGCTCTATCACGGTTTTTTAAAATAAGATTGGACATGACACACAACGACTGATTGACTGATGAGCCGCACCTTCGGCATGGAATTTTTATTTAAAATGAATTATTTTAAATTATTTAGCACTTGCTGCACCTTTGCAGGCCACACTGCAGGAGAAACTTCCTCCTGCAGCTCCTCCTCTGTCGATCTCCCTGCAGAGCAGGCCACGGCAGAGAGCTGAGTTCATGACATGCTGCGTTTTTTAGGGTGTTTAGAGTTTACGAACGTAAAAAAAAAATAAATAAATAAATATATATATCCCCCGGTCCCCCGCAATAAACGAGGGACCACTGTACATTGATTGCTTCACGTTGCGCAACATCTTTGCTTTAAATTTTGTCATTTCCAGTGGTGCAAACCATTTTTGTCTGTTAGCAAAATACTGTAGTTCAGAAACCACTGGAGAGGCTTTAGTGAAACTGTCAAAGTAATCACTGGTGATTACATTTTGGTGTCAACCTAATTCAAGATGGCCGCCTCAGCTAACTGACCTTAGCCAACACTAAAAATGACTAAAACTCAGTCAGTTTTGCAGATATTAAACTAAATGTGTGCAGACGGTCATCCTCAACACATAGTTGAAGCACTAACCGATCACACAAGTGTTTCCTTTCTCATATGAGAATAATGTCATGGCCAAGGTTTGACAAAAAGAGCTACAACTCCTTACCTACTCATCTTTAGATTATTTTAGTTTAAAACTGCCATGAAAGACAGCGAGCAATGTAGATTATTTTATAGTTTTATTTTCTCTCTTTGCCATCATCCTCTATCATATCATATACCGGATCTTTCTCCATGCAGCTTGTGAGTCCATGAGAGACGATCCAAAGAGAAATGTGCTTTTAAGTGTCGTTTCGCAATTGCTGTCTAATCCCTCCCCTGTGTCGATACATCAGTCTGTTTGTGTTTGGCTTAAGTAACGTAGTTCACAAAAATGTTGCAGGTGTGCATTTCTCTGATCTTGAGCTGGGTGGGTGTATAAATGGGACAACAGAGATCAGGTTAATTCTGTGTAACTCAACAGGAAATCCCTCCCTGATCACCCTCATGGCTCATACTTTCAGGCTGGGCTTTAATGTGTTTGTGCAAAAGGGCCCTCTGGTGTTTAGTTATGGTGATGCATGAAAACTGAACAGCTTCTCACTTCTTTTTTTTCTTCCCTGACCAAAAAAATAAAGTAAATCCATGCTGGTGATGCTCTGTGATAAATATGTTTGAATGTCTGTCTTGACCTCTGCAGGCGTGATGCGGGTGGACTACGGAGACGTCTCCTCCCGTAAAGCCCTCCGAGAGGCTTTGAAGTGTAAACCATTTTCTTGGTATCTAGAGAACATCTACGCAGACTCCCAGATCCCACGGAGATACTACTCGCTTGGTGAAGTATGAGCACATTTGTATTTTAATTTTCCCATCATACTGCAAATATTTACTTCTTGGTTCAGTAAGATAAGCACAGCTGCTGGGCGTGTTTTCTGAGAAGCAATACGGTTGAAAATAAATGTGTGAATATCTGAGAATCCAGCCAAGGCTTGAGAAAACAAGATAAAAGCAATAAGAATGCCCAGTTGTTTGTATTGAGCGTCTCTGACAAACAATCCCTTGGCTGCTTGAACAGTTTATATTGATCCGTCTAACAGTTTTACACAATTATAGTGTGCATGCTGAGCGTGTGAGATAATGCTCATAGATGCATTTATTGGATTTAAACTCAGCAAAGCAAAAATGAATGTTAAAAGGTGAAGGTATAAGTGTTTTGTGGTGCCATATTGTTGAATGTTTTAGATAACACATTTTTATCACCTGCTGCAGAGGGCCAAGCGGCAGTCATGTTTCTACCCATGTCTGTTTTTGTGTTTGTCTGAACCGTTAGCAAAATATCTCATGAACGACTGGATAGATACATACTCATACTCATTACTATTTGAAGTCAACACAATTCAAGATTGCCACCACCTCTAATCAACCTTAGCAAACGCACAAGCGGCTTCAATTTAGTCAATTTAACAGACTGAATTTGGTGTGGTAGTAGCAGATAGTCATCCCCAGGGCTCAATTTGAACTGGATCTTGCCGGAACAATCTTATTTTGTCAGGGTGCGTTCCGGCAATTGTTTGCTCGGATCCGGCAACTCTCAGGCTTACCAACAATAAAGTTATGAATAAATATGGCTGCCTTGTCGTTTTGGGAGCCGTGCTTGTACCGTGTCGCTCCCCTCTGCTGCTGAGATGATAAATAAATAACTCCGACACCTCCGCTGCTGTTTGGACGACGCTCTGGACGCTTGTCACCCACAGCGTGCATGCAACAAAGAGTAAACTCAAAGTGAGAGCGATGCCTGCCCCTCTTTTCCTCTTTCGCGTTGACAACATTTTTTTATTGTTGAGTTTGTCAAAGCACAATTTTTACGTTTTTTGTTTTGTTGTAAATACAGAAATAATGTTTAATAAGTGTTAGTACTCTATTATTTGCTAACAAAATATATTTTATGTCATTAAACAACTTGACAGTTTCTTGTCTTGTGAGCATGCACATTCCCCAGGACTCCCCCACCCCCAGCCGGTCCACCCACTATTTGCGTTCCGGCATTGATCGGTTTACAAATTAAGCCCTAGTCATCCCCAACACATACCGAGTGCTGACGCTTCTCGTAAGATCTCCCAACATCATATAAGATAATGCAGGATTCCATTAAGGAAAATGGGAATATAAATGTTTATCATAAGACGATTTGCATTTAAAACTTGGACATGAAAGGCAGTGGGCGATATGCACGCTAGACCTTTTAATTTGTCTATTTCTTCAAAGTCAGTCTGAAAAAGTAGTTTTTTTAAATGCACAATTGGTATGCAGCTATGAGAGCTAGTGCTTATAAATATTGTATTTATGTACAATTACAACATGATAGTACTGTTAACAGAAGGTCAAGCTCCATCTCGCTCAGACTAAAGATGTTTTTTTTGTGTGTACTTTTTTGATGACCACATTTGCTTTTTGTTTTGTCAACGTTCGTGGTAGAGTCAGAACGGGCACGCAACATGCAAAGATGGCTTTTTGTAAGTTATGTCAAAGAATTTAGGCTTTAAAAGAACTTGTAATCCTCCAACAGCTGAGGCAGGGAGAATTTTCCTCATTGCTGCTCTGCTATAAAGCTGTAAAAGCTGCACGTCTTTCTGTCACTCTTTAGCCTCTGCGGCACCTCTCCTCCCATTTCCCTCTAAGCCTCTTTTGACCAAGTCTCATCTTCAACACACAGTGTGCCTTTTCCCTACCAGCCTATTTCCCTATATATCATGCCTATATACATATACATCTTATATACCTACTTTAACATGAGAAGTATTTGGCTTAGACAATCTTCCTCTCAGTTTTAACACTGAAGGAAGCTGAAGGGGTTTGAAAAAGCTGATATAAACAACTTGGAGCTGTGATAACGTGGGTTTTTCTGGTTACTATTTCAGCTTTTAAAGTGAATTTAATGAGCAGTGGAAGTTGGTCTCTTGGATCTCGTATTTTAGGACAACAGCTTGTATTTTGTTGTCAGGTGATTTTGTAGCTTATAAAATTCTTCACTTTTCAAACATCTGAAGCCATTATGTTACTTAAGTACAGACCAAGAAATCTGAAAATGTTTGTAATTGATGCCTACAAAGAACATTGTAAACCTGTTTTTACACAAGGCAGGTTTTTTTTAGTTAGTATTGCAATAAAGAAGATGACAGATAAGTGGAGTCATGCTGTTCAAGGTGAGACGTGTGTCTTCAGAAAACTTGAATATGTCGGAAATTTGCAAAAACCCTTAAATTTATCGGGCTGTACTTTTGGATAAATTTAGTCTCAAACTGGTTGTCGATGGTGCTGTAAATTCATTAATCTTTTTGTTTTGGGTTTCTGATATGAAAGCATTTAATTTAATCTTACTTTGATATGTACAACACAGCAAACTGTATGCCATTCTCAGTTGGTTCTAAATGCTTTTTATTTAAAATAAATGTTGAAATACTGTAATCGTTTTAAAGAGCAAACTTTTAGACTGAAGCTATTTTAAGAAATAAAATGAATATAGCAACAATTCCTTGGTGGTCAATTAAAGCATGTATTATTAAAATTTTTTAAATAATTTCGGACTATTTTTAAGTAAAGCTGAAAGTATTGAAAACGAAATTTGAATGGTAAAACTGAAATATTGAATAAAATTGTCAGGCTCAGGCATGAAGAGAACATAAAAGCTGTACAAGTGTAAAAAAAAAAAGTCTTGTTTTGATTAAAAATATGAAATGCAATTTCTCCTTTGGGTTTGCAAACTCCTTCTTGCTTCTCACACATTGTCGTTAAACAAATACAAGTAAGCAATTATGAAGCAAGACATAAGTCTAAGAATAATTGTTGTGAAAAGTAAACATTGTGAGGAGTGATTAATTAATTAATTGTGAAGAGTTAAGATTAGAAGTATCGGAGACCTTCCTCAGTCTAGAGTCAAATATGATTTTGAAAACCAACAATGTATTTCTTGTCTGCAGATCAGAAACGTGGAGACCAATCAGTGTGTGGACAACATGGGAAGAAAGGAAAACGAGAAACTTGGCTTTTTCAATTGTCATGGCATGGGTGGAAACCAGGTAACAGAAAATACGGAGCGCTTATTTTTGCTACATAAATACACGGACACGCAAAAGTTTGAACACGTCTATAATTTTTAATAATTAAATGTGTTGAATTTAAATTTGTTTTCAGACTATACAGCTCTACCTAAAACAATTATTTTAGTATTACAATGATTAGTATGTTATTCCTAATATCTGAGGATGAAAATTATACAAACGACATGGCACTGAGAAAATGTAGGCCTTTAGAAATGATTTTCAACTTTTTTTAGATTTGTATGGGTTATTTCTTGTTATCAAAACAGCCCAGTGAAGCAGCTTTTTATAAATAACTCAACTTGTATATAAATATAAGCATTCCTGAGCTTTTATAAGTAACCATTAAACTCTTTAAAATGTAAAACAGTTGAACATTTCAGATTGCTCACTTTGTAAAAAAGTAAGAAAATAGTTCACTGGTCCAGTTAATGCTTGGAAACTTTACCTGGGAGGTCCCCAGGTTTCAATGTATTCAGGAAACATGCACAGATGAAGTGAAATTCCATTTCAGCAAATGGTACAATGAACTTTTCCCTTTTAAAGATAATTAATTACATCTAGCAAATTCTGAAAACAGATGCCACACTGTAGGTAAATTTTAGTCTGTAGGTAAATTTGTATATATATATATATATATATATATATATATATATAATTTTACTAAAGGTTTATACATCCTAAAAACAAGTTCAGATTGAAATGCAAGAGTTGAGTTACGGATGTACAAAGCCAATCTAAGCCCCTCCAACATGAGCACAAACTAAAAGGGGTCTGTACACAAAACATGCTTTGAACCTTTGAGCCCTTTCTCTGCAGGAAGGTTAAAATAAACTGATGAGCTTGTAGTTGCAAGAAAGCATGAAAAAAATACAACATCAGTAGAAAGTACTGAAGGGAAATCTTATACAGTGACTTGTACAAGATATCATAATCCTGATGTTACTTGTTTATTTTTTCCAGGTATTCTCATACACGGCGGATAAAGAAATCAGGACAGATGACCTCTGTCTGGATGCGTCCCGGCTCAACGGGCCTGTTCTGATGCTCAAGTGTCACCACATGAAGGGCAACCAGATGTTTGAGTACGATGCTGAGGTAGGATTTCTGTTCAGAGTCCTAAGTGAAGCTCTGTCGTCGGTCATGTTCTCTTCCTGATGGTGCGTGCTCTCAAAATGAAAGCAGTAAATCCAGTTGGGAGGTTTTGGGTTCTACCAAAGCAACCTTGTGCTGCCACCAGATGGCACTCTGCCTGTGTTTCTCTGTTTTTTTTTTGTCTTTTCTATAAAACAACACAGGGATTGAGTTGCTATTTCTATCCAGCAGCTGTGTTTCTCATCTTCTCATTTCATATAGTATGTTGGCAAGTGGGAGTATGATTTTGAGGTAAGCTGTCCAAGTCAGTCCCTCCTTATTCCCCGTAGTTTGTGTCCTGTGCTTCAAGTGTCCTGACATCCTGTGTGGGCCATGAAGGGTCGGTGGTTGTTACATTAGATTAAATGAATCTTTAGTGAACTGAAGTCTTTTTTGTGATAGACTGTAGCAACGTTGTAACTAAAATGAAATGATAAATTAATAACAAAAAGTAAAAATATCACAAAAAGTGAAACTACATCAGTACTTGCACTGTGTAGTCAAAATATGAAGCCAATTTATGTATTCAGTGATTACAATAAACAAATGTTGAACTTGATGAGCAGTCTTTAAAAGCAGCTTACATATTCCAAAAGCACAAATAACAAAACAAAAGCTAACAGAAAGCAAAACCAAACCATATTTATATATATTAATATACCAGTGTAGTAAAACACAAACAACTCAGAGTTTTGTTCTTTTTCTAGCATTTACAAATTACAGATAACAGAGACGTAAAAAAAAAAAAGTCATAATTTACAAAAAGTGGGAGCAAAGGTGAAATAAATTGTGCAGATTGCTGCATATTACTCAAAAAGGTTAATACCTCCTGCTTGCAGCTGTGATTTCAATATTCAGTCATATGGAGGAACAGTTTGCAGGAAGTAAAAAGCCATTTAGAATCTCATTAAAGAGCTAAAATATCTTACCCACTGCCTTGTTGCCTGACTAAAAGAAATACAACTTTATGATTTACACAACTCAAATTATATAGTTTTAAGAATTCACAAGTTTTTAATTCACTGGAGAAAGGTAAAGTCCTGCAGTGTTCTGGTTTGAGTGATTCAAATGTCATTTTGCTGACATGTTTGCGTGACGATGTGAAGGAGCCTTCAGGCCGTTCCATCGAGCTCTAAGAAACCCCGGGAGAAATTCTTTAATTACTCTTTGTCCTCTGGGGCTTTCTTAAAGTGAAAACAGCTGAATAAATAATGAAGGAAGTGGACTTGTTCTCTCTGGTAAACAGCGCTGGGGCTTCACCGGTGTCGGTGGGCTGAGGTTATTTTTGGCTCAGGTGTGACTGACAAGGACTGAGTCCTGCAGCAACCTGAACATTTCATGTGGGCATCAGTTTCACTCTCACATGTTCATTTCTTTATATTCCTGGTGATGCTTTAGCTAGATTTCAACGGTGCTGAACCACTACAATTAACATTTATACAAAGGGGTGCTGGATTTTCTATTCACTCAGCTTTACTTTTTTGTATGTGTAAAGTTGCATGTAGGTAAAATGCAAATTAATGGCTACAGAAGTATTTAACTCGTGCTTAGAAAAAGAGAAACATTCAGCAAGCAAAGTGAATATTTTTTTATTTTTTCTATAATCTAATCTATAAAATGAAGTGAAATAGTCTTATGACGCTGCATTCATGTCATGTTGGATTGAAAGCTGTTGTACAATTGAACAGTTGAATCTGATGTCTCAGACTGCAACAAGCGATCAAAACACACAAACCAAAATAGCTATAATTTCAGTTTATGTTCAGTTTTATGCAAACAGAACGGTACAAAACATGCATCATGTAATAAACAAATTTTCGCTCGGCTGAATAAATTAGTTAGACCCACAAAGAAATGTCAAGAGAGGCATGCAGGACAGAAATGTGGCTCAGGTGTTTTAGTTCTTTCAGATTCTTAATTCGTCCTTGCAGACTGCTTGAATTCATGTCTTGGATTTTAGGTTCAGACAAATCCATGACCAAAACACGTGTCTCAAAACCTAATAGGAATAGAACAGGGGTTCTCCAACTTTTTGGGTTCAGGGACCTCTTACAGGGGACAAAAAGTTTCCGGGACCACCTCATAACCCAATAATTTTCTTCAGTTTGTCTCGTTAGTGCAATGGAACTATTTGTATAACATTAATACTTGAGACCTGTTCTTTAATAGTGTTAATACAATTTTTGCACTTTTAAACATGGGGTATTTTTCATTCAAGACACACTTAACAAAAATTTTAATATTCAACTTCCAAAAATGACAGTTTTGAGAAAATTAACAGAATCAAAAACCATTTCAAGTCGAGGGTTCTTTATTGTTATTCTCATCACATGTGGTACATGTGGTGGAACAAAATTGTATACACAGGGTACCAGTTACATCCAACAAAAGTATAAATTGTAAAAGAAAAACAGTAATAAAATTTGATATGAACTAAGAAATTTGCTAAACTAAGAATACGCTAAGCACTAGTACAAAAACACTACGACGAACAACAGCAGCCCGAACATGAGTCTTTGTGAGCAGATGAGTACAAATTGAACAAGCAGCATGAAATAAATCAGCAGCATGAGATCAGCAGCATGAAAAGTCAGCAGCATCAACAATTAAAGTGGCATTACAGTGATTTTTTTTTTTTACAGTGATGATCCTGATTAGGGATTCACAAGTCTAACAGCTTCAGGGTAGAAGCTGTTTCTCAGTCTAGTGGTTAAAACTTTGACGGTTGAAACTTAAAAGTTAAATAAAAGTTAAAACTTTATCGATTCCCACAATGACCATCATAAATATATTGCTACTTCTTCAAATTATTACAGAAAACACTTTACATAAAACTGAGCAGAATCATAACTGCAGTAGTCAGACCAAGTAACAGGGCTCAATTTGTAAAGTGATCAATGTCGAAACACAAATAGCAGATGGAACGGGGTGCAGGGAGACTGGGGGTCCTCCCCCAGAAAATGTTGAATAAAGTAGATGTGATTTCCTGCATTTTGGTGCATTTAAATGGGTTAAATGTCTACGTGCTTGTAAAAAAATAAAATAATAATAATAATAAAATTTTATTTATTAATAATTTTTTTGCAGACCCCAGTTTGAGAACCACTGGAATAGAAAATAGATTCAACTCTATAAGTATCTGTAACATTTCATGAAAAGTTTTGTAAAATACACCAGTCTTGCGTATTAGCTGAAGAAAGTGGGGAACTTTAAAGTTGCTCCAGTTTAAGCACGACAATGACTTCTTTTGTCTTTCATGACCATCTGTCCTTCCTCCCTCCTGGTTCGCTGCAGAAGCACACCTTCCTCCACATCATCACCCAGTCATGTCTGACCATCAGCCGTTTGGAGGATGGCACCTACGGTCCCACGGTGGAGAACTGTAACAACACCCCCTTACAGTCGTGGATTCTCCACAACTACACTCGTCAGGAGGTTGCTAGACGCCTCTACTACAGCCCCACGGATTATTTTCTCTAAACTCATGTCTGCTCCTTGGGCCATGTGGTGGGGGTCCTGAGGTGAGCAGATTAGGATGCATTAGCCGTAGCATTTTAGGCTGGTGACAATTTTAGCTGTAGCTTAGAATTGTTAGGCTGTGTAGTTGAAAATGGTGCTTTCAAGCACTTCCGTAACCAGTAGCGGTCCTAGCTTCTTAGATTTTTATTTAATTCCTTGTTTGTAGCAGTGAGTGGTGCTAAAATTCAGAACATGATGCTGTGGGTCTTTCAAGTTTTAGAATGTACATGCAGATTGTCTCAGAAGGCATTAAAAAGCTTTAACGTGACCTTTTAAAGCGAACGCATGAAGACAGGGCAGAGACACATTAAGCAATGACAGATGTCCTGTCAAGATGCTTCAGTGTATAAGATGCTATCTGCAAGACCTTTAGCTAGTCTTCGTGCGAAATTAGATCTCATTCGACATTTATTTTCCAGCATAAATATTTTATTTTGATGTGAATATTCGCTGGCTGTCTCCTGGACAGCCCACGCCTGGTGAGTGATGTTTGAAACGGAGGAGGACGTGTATATTTTTAGCTGATTATCTATCGACACACATGATTGAAATGGGCTTGCCATTGTTTACAAGTTCTTTGAAGTGATCCTTCATTGTGAGGCTACCTTTCATGGCTCTGGACACTCAGATCGCGCTGCTATTGGCCCGAGGCAGCTGTGCACACTGTGTGCCATGCTCATTGTAAAACCAGTGAATCCCAATCATCAATGCTTTTCACCACTCAGCCTGCTTATTTACATAGCTCTGTGTAAGAAATGTTCTTTTGCACAGCTTTTCTTTTCATTGCAGGTTTTTTTTCCTTTCCCCTGCTTTTCCAGCTTTTGTGCTGGTCATTTTCTCTACAGCCTATTCTGTTCT
The DNA here is from genome assembly GCF_014905685.2 of Nematolebias whitei. Lineage (NCBI taxonomy): Eukaryota > Metazoa > Chordata > Actinopteri > Cyprinodontiformes > Rivulidae > Nematolebias > Nematolebias whitei. Next base: position 18,571,810 of record NC_056510.1, read on the forward strand.
GCTGAGTTATCTCAGATTTGCACTTCAGAGTCCCACTCCTTCGTTCCTCTCAAAAGGCTAAAGAGCATGTAGCATGCCACAGTTTTTGTGTCCACGCAGTGTAAATTGGGTTTGAAGCTGCACAAACTGCTGGTGTGTGTGTCGGAGTTGTGGCAGTAAAGTGACATGCTGTTAGATGGCCTGATTTGTTGTTCACACTCCCTGGTCCTTTTGGCATCGTTCTGACAAGAACACACGTACACAAGAGCATGGAGGGGGGTGAACCGTTAAAGCAAATGAAACTATTGCTGACTCTGCCTTGAGGTAAAAAGGAAGCTGCTGTTTTTGCATCTCCCTCAGCAAAAGCTACTTCCACAGCCCGAACAGAGATTCTCGTCTTTCAGCAGATTTAGCGTGCAGCCTGGTGGCAGAGGAAGCTCTTCCTTGACTGGAGTTTATGGTCGGAAGCTGTTCTCATTTAATTAGCCGGCCTCAGCTGTGCACACACTCTGCAACTCGCTCCGGAGGCGCTGCTCGGTTTGTTGGGAGGTTAAGATGGGAGTTTTCTTTGCCCCAAAGCTAGCATGAAATAATTATGAGCAAAGAATGGGGCCTTCACACTTCTAGTAATTTTATTAAATGTGGGACGTTTCCTCTACTCTCCACTGTGCTATTACTTTTCTGACGTCTTCCCAAAAGCCTGAAATCTTGAAGAAAGAAAGAAAAAAAGATTCCACTTTAAACAATACCTCAACCTGTCCAGGATTTATAGTTGGTCAGAGTGGAAATACACTCACAAAGACAGTTACCGTATTTTATGGCGTATAAGTCAGTTTTTTGCGTAGATTTGTGAGTCCTGTGACTTATATATATATATATTTTTTTTTTTCTTTCCTTATTTATAACAGAATTTTTGACAGACACTTTAAATTTCTAAGAACTGCAACAGCGAGTCGTACCGTTCGCACTCGCTTCACTCAGCCGGTGCAGGCAGAGGAACGCTGGAGAGCTAGCAGCTCTGGCCACGATGGATGGTTGGATGGATGGTTGGATGTATGGATGGATGGATGGTGTTGTGCCACCCAGGCAAAATGAAGCCGTTTTAATCATTAAATAAACGCATAATAAACTTGACGGGTCAGCAGTGACGCATAATAAATGCGGCTTATATATATATATATATTTTCCTCTTCATTATGCTTTTATTGACTGATGTGACTTTTATACTCTGGAACGACTTATACACCGGAAAATACAGTATTTGTTTTTTAAGCTGCTTGTAATTTTCACATTCTAAAAAATACAGTATTTTTCTTGTCAGGATTTCAAGCTTTTATTTTATTTTTTCTAAATAAAGCATCCTTGTTGTTTTTCCAGTCTTTTTTGGCAGGTGCGGAAGATCGCGTGCCACCTGCTCTTTGTTCTTTCTCCGTTTGAACAAATGAGTCTTGCAGGGCAGTCTGCGATGTGCACTTCAGGAAAAATAAATGTGGATGTGCACTTATTTGTATCCAGGCAGAGACAGCCAGGCCCTTGTGTTTTATTGCTTAAGATCAAAGATGGCCTGAGTGTCTCCGTGAGCTCATTAGTCTGAATATCCTCTGTCAACAACCAACACACATTTTAGTTTTAATGAACAATTATAGTATGCCTCAAGCTGTAAGAAAATCCCTGTCCTATAGAGATTGGAGTTTTATATATATATTTATTATTATTCTTTACTTGATTTTAATATTATGTGGCTCGAGAACGACTCCCTGCAGACGAGGTCATTTCTGTTGTAACTGTACTTTGATAGATCCTTACATTTTTTTTATTCATTAGCATTACAAAAATGATGCTATTGTTCCAAACTAAACTGCTTCCTTCATAAATGTCTCAATATTTTCCCCCCAAACCAAGTCCTCTACCCCTCTGCATGCGATCATTAGATCGAGAAAAGCAACTCAAGTGAGCAGCGAAATTGCGGAAGCATGTTACTTCTGAGGACATGAACACAAATGGTTAATCAAGGCCGTTGAGAGCTCTGTGGTTGTTAGAGTGGTGGGGGGTCTTCATAGCAGATAGCTACAGATTCCTTCCCATGTTTTGGGCTGATGTGGAGCTTGAGATCATCTCAGATTTTCGTTTTTTTTTTCTTTTCTTCAGTCTTTATGTGGGACTGTGACTGAACAGCAGGCCGGCAGGACTGACAGGTGAGAGGAGACGAACAGCAGGAGAGACGTACAATAATTACATCGTGCTCTTCTAGCATCTTGGTTTATGACAAGTGAGCCAGCATGCACAAATCCAAAATCCTGAAACAGAAGCAGCTTAATTGAATTCAAAAGTTATTAATTTGTCTTCATTGTTCATGAAGTGGGCTTGTTATTCAGCCACTGTCACCAGATCTGCATCTGACAGATCCTGCAACAACGTGCCATGGTCAGTTAATTTTTTTAGATGACTTTACTTTTAACCTGTGAGGTTTGATGTAGCATTCATACTTTTTACTTTGGCAAGGTATATTTTGAAACAACATTGTAATTACAGATTTTTTTTCTTTTTGGATTCAGGTTTGTCTTCTGGCTTGTGTGTGTGTTTTGCAGCTTATAATATGAATTACAATAGATGAGGCAAAGTATTGAAGTACAAAAACAAACACTGATATCAAAAACAAAGATTTTGTTTTAATATATGTATTTTGAGTATTTTTACGCTTCTAAACACTTTGTCCTTGTGGTGTAATGGTTGAACTGTAAATTATACTGGGTCAATGACCTTTTGTTGCTTGAAGCATGTCCTGCATTGTCTCTTCCAGCTGCTGCAGTCTTTCAGGAGCACAGCTTATTGGCAAAAATAAACAAGTAGATGGAGGGGAGGGGGGCACCATAAAATCTGTTGTTTTTACTTAGAAATAAAGCAAAAGGGCAGCCTTAAATTTTATCCATCCATCCATCTTTACCCGCTTCTTCCTTTTTAGGTCGCAGGGGTCACTGGTGCCCTTGTCCAGCTATTACAGTGCAAGAGGCAGGGGACACCCTGGACATGTCTCCAGTCCATCACAGGGACGCACGCATAGAGACAAATGAGACAAACAACCATTCACTCTCTCACTCACAGGGACAATTTAGAGTTACCAATCAGACTAACATGCATGTTTTTGGTCTGTGGGAGGAAACTGGAGTACTTGGAGAAAACTCACATATGCATGGAGAGAACTTGAAAACTCCACCCATAAAGGCCCCCTGGTCAGAATTTGATCTGGCAACCTCACTGAGAGGCAACAACTCAACCAAATGAGCCACTGTGCCGCCCCCTTTAATTCTAAATTAAGTAAAATAACACAATTTTTCCAATAGCATCAATTTTTATTATCGTTAAAAAAATCCCTTGTGCAAACTTACACCTTTCTTCTTCTTCTTTTGGCTGTTCCCTCTTCATGGGTCACCACAGCGAGTCATCCTCCTCCATCTCGCTCTCTGCATCCTCTGTCCTCACTCCAACGACCTCCATGTCCTCTGTAACTGCATCCATACATCTCTTCTTTGTCTTTTTCTTGGCAGCTGCATTTCAATGCTCTCTCGTTGATCACACATAAACTGCCTTACTACAGCTGTCATTCCTCTTCTTTCAAGTGCATACCTCCACCTCTCCAAGTTCTCTTCCACCTGTTCCACGGTCCATGTTCTGAGGGGGAACATGGACCCTCCGGCACCCTAGATAGCAGCTCTCTGCTCCACACAGAGGGCTGTGGTAGCTCAGTGGTCAGTGATTGCATCAGGAAGGACATCCAGCGTTAAACAAGTGCCAAATCTTGGTGCGAGTTAGTTCGCTATGACGCCTCCTGAAGAAGGGAGCAGCCAAAAGAAGGGAAAAAGTCATATTTTACACTTTAAAACTGTAAACTTTTACAAATATGTAATGGTTCCATTCCATCTTTGTTTGATTTGAATTTGAGGATTTATTGAACTGCTTTGGGATGTTTGAACTTGTAAATTCATGGCACTTGAATTAAAAAAATGTTCAGTGAAGTTTATCAAAAATATTAGGTTGAACTGTTGAGGGGAAATCGGTTTAATTTGCAAATCTAATTTGGCTTAAACTGTCACATAAAACTAAGCTGAAATGACATTTTTTTTCAGTATAAATATAATTTTGAGAATGTGAGCTGAACCCCCCCCCCCCCCCCACACACACACACACACAAGAATCACATAATTGTTTAGTATATCACATGTTCAGCATGGTGTCTGAAGTTAAAGTGAGAATAGGAGGAATAATGATGATGTTGAGCTAATCCATTTTTTATTACATGGATCACAAAGCAAATAAAGAAGGCATTAAAAAATTGGGGTTTCAACAATTAGAATGAGTAAACACTTTAATCTGTTGAGATCATTGTTAAAAACAATACTCTGTGTGTGTGTGTGTGTATGTTTGAGTATATATATGTGTGTATATAAATATATATACACACACACACACACATATATATATATATATATATATACATACACACACTGTATGTGGTACAAGGTCACTGATAGGTGCTCACATAATTTTCATATTCATACTGGAAACTAATAAAATAGATTTCCCTCAGGAGATGGTGAGGACAGAAACAATCCTGAAAAACAAAATCTGTTCATTATTATGCATGCAGAACCGTTCTGATATCTGTTTCATGTTTGTAAGCGTAACATTATCAATGTAGGACAACAAATAAATAAGTGGTCTTTTTGAGAGATGTCTTCTTGGAACTGGAAATTCAAAGGATGGAGCATCTGGTGGAGGACACACGATGCTAGAAGTATGTAATGTGAAATGCTCCATTTTGTTTAGAGCATTTCAAGAATGTTGGAAACATTTGCTTTCTTAAACGCCATATCTTTATATCATCAAGGGAAATTTCAAGACTTCTGTTACCAGTCTAAAACTAATGCTACCAACAGTGCAGGCACTTGTTACAGACAACGTACCCACTGTTTCTACTGGTTGAAAAACAAAGGGCTTTACTGAGCAGCAGTTTGTAATGGTTTTAAAGGCACTGACAGTCTTATAAACAGGGTTAACATTAATTTCAAGGTGATCTTTTTTTAATGAGAAGTTAATGGTTTAAGTGTTGACATTTTAATGCAAGCACTATTCATAAAGAAAATGTTCCTTTAAAGTGGAAATGGGGGAAAAACAAACAGTATCTCGCGGTCAAATTTTGACCAGCATTCACAAGGGAGTTCCCAAAATGTCTGTAAACGTCATCAGAGGTGCAGCCCCACCTCAATAATTAAAAGCCTACACCAGGGCTTTTCAACTGGCAGACCAGGGGCCAAATCAGGTCCACCAATAGGTTTATTTTAAATAAAACTAGATTTTAAACCATAAAACAAACTAACTTAATGACAATAACTGCTGGATGTTCAGCCCCTAAGCTCATAGCTTTCCGAAACTGTGGCCCCCTGAGCAATTTAGTTGAATAGCCCTGGCCTACACTTTTTTCTTCACCTTCTGCAGTCAGTGCATAAATACACACAAGCCAAAGGCTCAGTGCAGGGGTTTGAAGTGAATGCTGTGGGTTGAGGAGACGCAGCTGGAGGTGGGCATCAAAACATACAGTTTTGCAGACCGTGCACACAAAGGTTGTGATTTTATTTTATTTTTTTGGTACCCCGCCTCTCGCACAGTGATGGCAGGACATGGGCACCAGTGAACCCCGCGACCTGAACAGGAAGAGGCGGGTAAAGATCATGGATGGATGGATGGATGGACTAAAGGCTTTCACATAATTTGCTGGTGACTTGGTTGCAAATGTTCAGAATTTGGTGGGACTGCAACTGAAAATGTGTCTATCTCCTCACAACTTTTGATCTCACTTAAAAAAAGCATCATTTTTACTTTTTCCTGCCAAAACTTTTTAGTCTCTTCTGTTTACAGTCAACGATTAGTGTTAATGAAGTTGCCTTTAGTCTGCTTGAGTTTGTCCATTAGCACGTGCTCACGATTGTGTAATTGCCTGTGTTTTATTCTTCTCTCCTTAGCGACTCACGCTCCTCCATGTGAACAGCAACCAGTGCTTGGACATGCCGTCTGAGGAGAACAAGATGGTCCCCACCTTGAGAGACTGCAACGGTAGTCGCTCCCAGCAGTGGCTGCTACGTAACATGACCCTAAGTGTATGATCCTTTACCTCACTACTCCCTCCACTGCTCTGTCCTCCTCCTAGCCTGTCCTGGTTGTCCTACATCATCACCAGGTGGCTCTTACCACAGAACATGCTTCCTCTTGTAACAGCCTGGCCATCTAACATAGACCCTGGATTATCTTTCACATCAGAAGCACATCTTCTTATGGTTTGCCACAGGTATAAGAGAAGCTGCACCTGCTGTTTCGACTACATGACGAGATGTAGCTGTGGTTCTCAGATCCAAGCTGATGTGTGCCGTTTGGGCATGGATATCTAACATCTGGACATTGTGCATCTGCTCACAAAAACTGTTCAGCTGGATGAGAAAAAGCCCACCCAGGAGTTTTTAAAATCTTACAAGGCACATCTCTGAGGTGGTTGGCAGTGTTATTGAGAGCATTCATGTTTCTGCTGTAGCTTCATCAACAACCAGTCTTGTTTCAGCACAGCTGGTTTGCCACACATCCATTTTCCACCTGCTTCTGTGACGTTAGAGGTCGGCTTGAACTTCAGTATATCATTTTATCTTTTATTCACTTTCAGCTTTATGAACTGGAGCTGAAACTTCTGTTTATTTCAAATTTCAAAGAAAGTTGAATATATTCAGGGAACAATGTCTACACTTCAGGCTGCTTGGTTTCCCATGGCAACAGCTGCTGACATCCGAAGGTTGTAAGAGGCACACTGTCAACTTCTGTGGGTCTTTGCTCGGCGGAAAATGTCGTGGCCCTGTGTAACCTCACACCGGAACAAGACTAGATTCCGCAGTTGAAGATTTCAGAAAATCGAAGAAGAGGTTAGAAGTTTGCCTTTGCAGATGTTAACTAATAAAGTTGCAGAACGCTCGTTCAAGGTGCAGTTCATAACAAAAATAGTTTAATTTTCTAATCAAATACATGCCAGTATCTTTCCGAGGTGGCCTAAATAGCAAGACCAAGCCCTTAAACATGGATTTGAATTACAGTAGTCCCTCGTTTATCGTGGGGGTTACATTCCGGACCCCCCGCAGTAAGTGAAAAACTGCAATGTAGGAACATTATATTTATTTTAGTATTTATATATATTTTAAGGCTTTAGAAACCCTTCCCACACTTTTGCAATGTTCTGAACTCTTAAACCTACGTAATTTTAACATCATACGTATTTACAGTACAGTACTGCAAAATTTCACTCACCAGCTCTGCAGAACAGCAGCTCGGTTCTGGTGCAGCTCGGTTCTGGTTCGGCAGACCTACCCTGCAGCGACAAAGCCCACAGTGTTCTAAACTCTTAAACCTACGTAATTTTAACAACATACAGTACCGTATGTAAATGTACAGCACATTAGCTACGTACTGCAAAATTTTATACGAGCCAGCCTTGGTCCAGTTCTGGTCTGGTTCTGATCGGCTCTCTGCAGCCATTGTGTACCAAGATGGTTTTAGAGAGAGCTGGACCTTTGGATAGCCTGCCCAAAACAATATAATGGTCCCAATCAAGTCCAAATACAGGTAATCCAGAGAAATCTGGATGGAAAAAGTCCTTTGAGCTCCAGAGAAGACACTGGACCTTCAAGCAATGCCTCTCTGCTCGAGAGGCCTCATGGGCTGGCAAGCAGCACTCGCATTGGCCGATGAGCCTAAAAGTCTGGTTCTGGTCCAGTTCCTTATCGGTTCTGTTCACCTCTCTGCATCCACTGAGAGCCATAGTCACTATGAATAAGGACCGAACATTTTTGGGTCGGATCAAAACTTTCCCTCCATTTCATCACAAAGCAACAGCCGGAAACACTGTTGGCTTCTGGGTAACGCAGTCCTTTTGACTGGTGATGCAGTGTAGGCTTATTGAGAAAAAAGTACAAAATGGCAGCATCTGTCTGAAGTATTTTTCCATTAACTTTTTACTGTATCCCGTACTGTCCCAATCACGTTAGTAATATTAAAGTTGACGATCGTGTGTCATGTACAATCTTTTTTGTTGTTGTCATGTACAATCTTACTTTGAAAATCCGCAAAAGGGCGAGTCCGCAAAAGTTGAACCGCAAAGTAGCGAGGGACTACTGTAATACAGAAAATTGTCGTGTTGGAGCGGTCTAACAACCATCTCATCTCTCTCGAGCATGCTGAAGAAGTTTCAGTCCAAACGATTTGTTCTGGACATCTACAGAAACCTTTCAGTATAATGTGCAGTCTGTGTGAAAAAGGAGTGACGTGCAACTTTTCTTATTTATGCATAAAAATCCGAGCTGCTCTGCTCTCCTTTCACACGTAAAACGAACAACCGTTGGTATTCTCACCCATAACTCTAACCAGTCTTACACCTTTTGCCTAATTCAGCTGCCTTTCAGGTTGCACAGTCCACATGAATATTTATGAGTTTTACCCAGCCACCAAATTAGCATCTGCAGATGTAAACTGCTCATTCCAAAGTAATGAAAACATTATGCTAATTTCTACAAGATTCTAGATAATGAAAACATTTTTACTTGTATTAAATTTCATTCTTGTTAACATAACTTTCTAAATGCCACACTTGAAAATAAACTTGTTCTCAATCGCAGAAAGCAACATGAGGAAACGATCTGTTCTCAAAATATCTCAAATGGATGTAAACTTTGGGCACTTGTCTTTTTTTTGGTCAATCAAGGCTGTCTTGAGTTTGTGATTTACAAAAAGGTATTTTATTTTTATTTTTAATCAAATTTATGAATACAATTAAGTCATTTTATAGTGACGACAAAAGTGGGAGAAGTTTTCTCAAAAACAAGACTCCATGGAAATAAATTGCGCTCGTATCAGATGAGAAGTTGTAAAAAGTAATTTTTAAAATTTTAAATCACTTCTCAAAGTTTCTGAACAGTTTAAAGAAATCTTAGAGTGAAATAGTTACATGTGCCTTCAGAACGTTTTAGTTTTTAGGTTTTTGTTGAGTACATTTTCATTTTAAATCACATTTTAATCTGATATCAAACTATAATATCTGTTTTTTTTTTCACCATCAAGCTGATTCTTTATGTAACGTTTCGAAAGAGAAGATTGTGTCACTCACTGCTCACTCGTTGCTTTATTAACTGGGACTGGTCAGAGAATGTACATAAGACTGAGCGTGTTTATATCACTGATGTACATAACAAAACAGTTATTTTTTTAAGATTCTGTAAAACTTGAACCATTGTGAGCAGAAACACAAAGGCACTGAAAGTTTTAACACGATCCCAGGCGCTGCAGTGATTTTTGGAACAAATTTTTTTTTTTTTTTTTGGAATGGGCTAAAAATGATCATTTGTTCCAGAAAATAAATTCTCAAACCACCTTTAGGACCAGGCCTCAGGTGAGCATACTCCCCAGTAAATAGTTTATAGATATGTGAATTCCTCTATAAACACTTTATAAATCATTAATAATTGTTTATTATGCATTAATTAAGGGTGACAGAGACAAAACTGACCAGTTTTTTGCCAAATAGTGATCCAACTCTGTTCAACTTTATATTTAATCTACAGTTGTTACATTAAACATTTCAGACTAAGTTACTACCCTGTAAGCACAATAAGAATTTATAAATCTATTTCTTTAGCATATAATATTGCACTTTATCACTGCATTATAAGTATCTACAACTAATATTATATCCTAAAAAAATAGGTTTGAAAATGTTTATTGTGCTTACAAGTTATAACTTGGTGTGAAATTTTTAATATAACTAGATGAAATGTATAGGCGAACAGATTTGGCTCACTATTTGGCCTCTCTGTCACCCTTAATTAATGCATACTGTAATAAACAATTATTAATGATTTATAAAGTGTTTGTAGAGGCATTGTAATGCATCTATAAACTATTAGCCATCTATAAGGGGAGTCTTAGTGGTACCTGAAATGGTATTATTGCTACTTGATTACTGAGTTCCTGCCAAGTGCCTGCTTGGCATTCAGATAAAGATTTGATGACCTCTTTGATATTAAACACACATCTTTGTTATTTTTTTGTTATCTTAAAGTGGAAGGTGTTCAAATAGGAATGTATTGCCTCAATGTACTCGTTGCAAAGTGATGTTACCCGTTTTGCCTTTTTGTAGAGAACAATAAAAATTCATTTGAACCTAAAATTAGCATTATTTTCTTTATCTAATCATCTCATTAATTTAGGACACTTGCACATCTCATTAGCAGGTTTTGAAGTGATGAGCTGAAATGTAACTTGGTGGCTTTCTCCCATAATGATGGCGGACAGCACCCATACAGAGTGAGTTTTTGTTCAGTGTGTGCAAGGAGCTGGCAGTTGTCAGCAGATGGAGGTACTCCTGACGTGGCTCATCTATTTCTTTCTTCTTTTTTTTTTTTTGTTCGTTTTTAGCTAAGAAGGTTTGACCTTTCAGAGGGCTCTGCTTTGTTGAAATCTGAGAGGCAAAATCATTCTCCCTGAACAGGACTCGGGTGGTGGGGTAGGCAGCATGAGCGTTGAACAGTGAATATAACAGAGCTCATTATTTTAAAGAGCTCACGTTATTCTTTCAGGATGTTTTCTATTCACGTGTGGGTTTTTGTCAGATTTACATCATACAGGTCCACATAAAAGGACGTGTCTTGTCTTTGTCGTCTGTAATCTGGTCTTTTTTTTTTTCCTTTGCGAAATACCGGTCTAGTGACTAGTTTACTCTGCATCAAACAATGAGGCGCTGCTTCACACTTCCATCATTTTAGACCATGAAAAGGCTTTTTAGTTTCACTGAGGGAACCATAAAGAGACAGACTAAAATAGTTTTGTTTTCAACAGAGACGCTGCTGCAACAATTAAACAGCTAACAATGCTTTAGTGGACCCTGAGCCGTGCCTTTAAATCAGTATTACATGAACTCTTCATGAATTGTATTTTTTACAGGAACAAAAATACGTTCTGAAACTTGCCCGTAAAGCCATGTTTAATTATCGCCTGCCACAAAAGACCATGAAAAGATTAAAAAAAAACTTTCAGAAATTAATTTGGTTGACTTTTAGGACTAACTGTTGGAGTCGATCCAATTCAAGATGGCCACCGCAGCTAACTGACCACATAAAAAATGGCTTTATCTCAGTGAATTATATAGATATTGTGCTCAAAGTTGGTCTCAGGTCTCCTGTAAATGAGTCCTCGAGGCTCAGTGGGATTAACCTGTATAAATAAAGGTTGAATGAAGAAAAGTTGGCATGGTAGTAGCAGAGAGTAATTCACAACTCGTACATGTTAATAGATCATGCAGGATGTTGCATGAGATTGTGCTTAATGTTATTTTCAAGCTCTTAAGGGATAACAAAACTTTACAATAGACAACAAGAATGTATGTGATGAAAATGTAATTGCTAATGGATTTAATCAATACTTTGTGAACGTTGGATCCAGCCTTGCTGCAACGATACCTAAAGTGGATAACAATGTGAACTATTTAATTGATGATTATCTTGCAAGTATGTTCCTGACTGGAACTGACAAATATGAAATAATGACTGTAGTCAATAAATTTGTAGACAAAAGATCAAAGGATTGGATGGATATGGACATGATGTTTGTAAAACACATATTGGGTCATGTAATCGAACCATTTACATATGTATGTAATTTATCTTTTACTAAGGGAGTATTTCCTGATAGAATGAAGGTGGCTAAAGTGGTTCCTCTTTTTAAAGGTGGTGACAAATGTGTGTTTAATAACTATCGACCGATATCCTTGTTACCACAGTTTTCTAAGATCTTGGAGAAATTATTTAGTAACAGACTAGACCAATTTATTGAAAGGCAAAATATTCTAACTAATAGCCAATATGGTTTTAGAGAAAAAAATTCCACATCCATGGCGCTAGTAGACTTTATGGAACAAGTAACAACTGCTGTGGACCGAAAACAGTATTGTGTGAGTGTGTTTGTGGACTTAAAAAAGGCATTTGATACTGTCGATCATAACATTCTTTTTGAAAAATTATACAAATACGGTATCAGAGGATTGGCACTGCAGTGGGTGTGCAGTTACTTAAAAAACAGGAACCAATTTGTGCAGATAAATGATGTGAGATCGGATTACTGCACCATTACATGTGGAGTTCCTCAAGGATCTGTAATTGGTCCAAAGTTGTTCATCTTGTATGTGAATGATTTGGTTAAGGTGTCCAGCCTCCTTAAATGCGTTATTTTTGCGGATGACACAACTTTTTTTTGTTCTGGTAAGAATATTGAACAGTTATTGGAATTAATGATGATTGAGTTTTGTAAAATTCAAAGTTGGTTTAGACTAAACAAAGTATCGTTAAATTTGGATAAGACTAACTATATGATATTTAGCAATAAAAATAAAAATATTGATGTTTCATTCAAGATTGAAGATTCTGAAATCTGTAGAGTATATGAGGTGAAGTTTTTGGGTGTCATCATTGATGATAAATTATCATGGAAGCAACATATAAATTCTGTTAAAATGAAAATATTAAAATCTATCGCAATATTTTATAGAGTTAAGTATCTACTGAATGACAAAGCATTGTATTTGATGTACAATACAATTGTTGTGCCACATTTGATTTATTGTGTTAATGTTTGGGGAAAAGCATGTAAATCAATTACAAAGTCTATTTTTATTTTGCAGAAAAGAGTTGTAAGAATTATCAAGGGTAAACATTATTATCATCCATCGAGTATATTATTTTGTCAAATGAAGTTGTTGAAGTTCCCTGATTTGGTGGATTTTACCATTTTGTCATTCATGTATAGAGCTCATAATAATACATTGCCTTCTAATATCCAAATGCATTGTGTAAAAAGAGCTAGTAATTATAATCTTAAGGGGAAAGATGTTTTTGTTAAACCGCAATTCAGAACCAGTTTGAAGGGAAGATCTACCCTAATTCAGGGTGTTGGACTGTGGAACGACTTGGAGTTAGATGTTAAGGAAGCTAAATCAATCTCGGTATTTAAGAAAATGGTAAAAATTCAATTGCTAAAAAAATATATATGAATGTATTTCATGAAAAATGTTGGATATTTAAAATATTACTTGAGTTATTTACTTGTTTGATAATTTTCTGAATGTTTGTTTGAATGGTTTATTAGATAAATAAGGAGCAGATTCAATAAGATTTTTTCTTCATCTGCTACCTTTCATTTTATATTTATAATTGTTTTCTAATTACATATATGTTAATTGATATGTATTTTATTTTGTTATGAAATGAATAAATAAATAAAATAAAAATAAAAAAATAACTTCATTACATGACTTAAAGTTAATCTATAACTCTGACATTAAAGGTGGCGAGTGATAGGCATTACTTCAAGGATTCCTTTGCCTAAACATCATTTCATGCTGATTTTGTGGAAAATCTCTGATTTCCAAGTTGGTTGTAACGACATAGAGGCTCTTCACAGAGTAACTTTTCATAAGTGTAAAAAGGTGAATGAAATAGCTTTTTATATTAATTTATGGATTGGTGCCAAAGCTAAAAATGTGCCGGGTGCTGACCACTTAGTTTATTTAGTCTGAGTAAATGGAAAAAAATACAAATATTCTTGAACAGCCAGTTTGTATATTTCTCAGGCTTGAATCAGTAAAAAAAAAAAAAAAATCACTTCATGTTTTCAAAGAGGCGACAAACTTGTGACTAAGGTGACTAAGGTCTTTACCTCCCCAGGGTAAAATCTTAAAGATTTGTTGGAGAAATGTGTGAAGATGTGTGGTTTTATGGGTTTTTGTGTGCTGCCCAAGTCCTGGCTATGAGACTTCTTTGAGTATTTTTATCAAAGAGAATGTGACATCTTCACAGAGTTTATTTTTGTGTTACTCCCAGCCAAAGAATTAGTTGAGCATATATTCTCTGCAAAGTAGTGTTTCTATGTATTATGTCAGTTTCTTTTGTAACAACACATAACCTTATCCATATGTTGCTTGCAGCTTAATGGTTAAACTGCAGAAAAAAGTATTTCAGTAAATATTTAATTAATGCTATTTGTATAGAATTAAATTCCATCCCCAAGCATTGCAATAGATAGGTTTTGTTAACCTCTCTAAACATTACCAGCTGACAACACATCAGTGCCTTACAACTTCCTAAACCGGGGCCTTCAGGGGACCAGTGGAGGTTTCAGACACTCTCACACCTGTTGGAAACCGAACACGGGGCTCGTTAACTGGTCCTCCGAGGATAAGATAGTGGTTTTGTGGCCAAGCCAGAGGAGTCCATTAAGGGGTGTGATGCCTTTTGAATACTTGCCCTAATGGAAGTCTTATCAATTGCTGTCTGAGGCAAACCATGGCTCTCTAAGGTAGAAGATGCCCAACACTGTGGCTGTGTAATTCTCAGTTATTTAAAGCATAAGCTCATTAGTGCTCAGAAAATACAAAATTGTGGATGCATCAAGCAAAAAGCTTTTCACTTCTCATTTTACACAATACACTCCTGAACTCCCATCTGTTCTAGGAGTTATTTTCCTATTTTTGTGCTACCATTACAACAAATCCATTCATACAATACAAAATACTGTCTTTATGCTGTGTTGGTTCACAGTAACGGGAAGATACAATGCCAGTGGTGCCACCTTAAACAGTGTTTGGTGTGAGACAGTGGAAAGCTCTGATAGGTGGAAGCTGCGACGACAAATGAAACCTGAAGAAGAACGTGTCGGAGATGAGAACTTTTTGTGCCTAGTGAGCTATTTCTGTTTGGAAGCAGATCGAGGACTGAATATGACCAGCTCACGGGTCAGGAGCCTGACAAGATACACTCAGAGCATGCAGCGATGTTGCTATGACAACAAGACAATGTCTGGGATTTGTGCTCTTTAATCGTCTTTGTTGTATATATATTTTATTGGTTACAATAGAGTTGGACACAAATACATATATGCAATATAATGATCCAATAAGCCAATTTACACTGAACAAAAAATATAAATGTAAAACTTGTTTTCACTCCCATTTTTCATGGGCTGAATTCTAAGCTCTAAGACTTTATCTTTGTACACAAGAGGCCTTATTCTCTCAAATATTGTTCACAAATATGTGTAATCTGTTTTAGTGAGCACTTCTCCTTTGCCGAGATAATCCATCCACCTCACAGGCGTGAGATCAAGATGCTGATTAGACAGCATGATTATTGTATAGGGAAGCCTTAGGCTGCCCACAATAAAAGGCTGCTTTAAAATGTAACCACACCAGTCCAGGACCTCCACATCAAGCATCTTCACCTCCAAGATCGCCTGAGACCAGCCACCTCGCCAGCTGCTGCAACAATCGGTTTGCAAAACCAAAGAATTTCAGCACAAACTGTCAGAAACCGTCTCAGGGAAGATCATCTCCATGCTCATCCTCATCGGGGCCTCCACTTGACTGCAGTTAGTCGTCGTAACGACTTTGTGAAAATGCTCACATTTGGTGGGGTATGGCAGGTTGGAGAGGTGTTCTCTTCACAGATGAATCCCAGTTTTCACTGTACAGAGCAGATGGCAGACTGCGTGTATGGCATCTGATGGGTGAGTGGTTTGCTGATGTCAACATGTGAATTAAGTGGCCCATGGTGGCTGTGGGAGTATGGCTTGGGCTGCTGTACGTTACGGACAACTATCACGGGTGCATTTTATTGATGACATTTTGCATGCACAGTTATACAGTGATGTGATTCTGAGGCCCATTATCATACCGTTCACCCATGACCATCACCTCATGTTGCAGCATTACTGTATAATGGCCCCATGTTGCAAGGATCTGTACACAATTCCTGGGAGCTGAAAACAGCCCAGTTCTTGCATGGTCAGCATACTCGCCAGATATTTCACCCATTGAGCATGTTTGGGATGGTCTGGATCTGCATATGCAACAGTGTGTTCCAGTTCCTGACAATATCCATCATCTTTGAAGAGGAGTGGACCAACATTTCACAGGCCACGGTCAACAACCTGATCAACTCTATGTGAAGGGGGTGTGTGAAAAGTAAACTGCACATTTTAGAGCAGCCTAAAGCACACCTGTGCAAAAATGATGCTGTCTAATCAGCATCTTGATCAGCCACACCTGTGAGGTTGATAGATTATCTTGGCAAAGGAAAAGTGCTCACTAACACAGATTTACACAAATTTGTGAAGATTTAAGATAAAAAAGGCCTATTGTGTAAATATAAAGCCTTGGATCTTTTGAGTTCAGCTAATGTAAAATGGGAGCAAAAACAAAAGTGCTGCATTTATATTTTAGTATACTTTTACAAGATTCAAAGGCCCAAAAGTTCTTTAAAGAAATACATATCACCTGATTTTGTTTGCAGTTCCGTCAACCCCTTCACTTCCCAAACTGTTTCTCCTTGTATGACCTGCCCATTGGACCCAGTATCAGTCCAAGTACATATTTCTAAGTATGGGCACTGAACCCAAACAGACTCAATTAAAATATCTTGTTGATTATAGTTCACAGTTTGTTGCTCATAGTGGATTAGAATGCTAATGAGCCAGCTCATTTTGCAAAAAAATTTGCCCGGGGGCGGCACAGTAGCTCAGTAGAGCTGTTGCCGCTCAACGAAAAGGTCTCTGGTTCAAATCCTGGCTCAGGACCTGTCTGGGTGGAGTTTGCATGTTCTATTCATGCAGGCATGGGTTTTCTTTGAGTACTCTGGTTACCTCACACAGACCAAAAACATGCATGTTAGGCTGATTGCTAATTCTAAATTGTCCCTGTGAGTGAAAGAGTGAATGGTTGTTTGTCTTGTTTGTCTCTATGATGAACTTGTGACCTGTCCAGGGTGCACTCTGCTTCTCGCACAGTGATGGCATGACATGGGCACCAGTGACCCCCTGTGACCCCAAAAGGATGAAGCAGGTAAAGAGGATGGATGAATGCATGAATTCTTGTTTGGTAGTGTTTACTGGGCTGGAGGATTGAAGTTTCCATCATCACAAGATGTCAATTTAACATTTTATTAATTTAACAAATGGGGCATCCATAGTATGTGGAAGAACCATACACAGCCTTGAAAAACCTCATGCTGCTCACCAGCTTGATCACACACTGCTGTGAGATGGAATCACATTCTAAACCAGTTTGTTGGAGGTCAGCAAATGTCGCTCATTGAATTAGTCACTCTCGAGCAAACAGCACACCCAAGCTGACCCCACAGGGTTTGAATGTGGTTTAGGTCATGTTACAGAAAGATCATTCCATCCTCTCCACTCACAAATTCTGGAAGTAGTCCATATAAACCAGCTCTGTGCGTGGTGAGTATTGTCATCTGTGAGAGTAGAGCTTGGACTCAGACTATGGAGATAGGATTAACGCTGGTTGCAAAATCTCCTCTTGGGGTGCTAATTTCACAGCCTGTCTCCGACATCCCCCGTTACATGTAACCGGTCTTCAATGTAGAAAAGGTTGAAGGGTTCACTTCAGATAATGCAAGTTTGTTCTGCAGAACACTAGCATGAAGTTGCCTTATGGCACGAGCCCTATCCAGATCAGTCAAACGTGGCATGCTTGGAGCTGACACTGTAGCAGGGTCCATGATCACAGGTGCTGGCAATCAGGTGACTGACTGGTATGGGATTGTCGGCACCTGGCGGATGAGAAGCTCAAAATAAGAGTCATAAGCAGAACAAACTGTTAGGCATTGGCAGAGATTCAAGGGTACAACCCATACATTCAACTCTGCTGCACAAGCCATAAATGCATCTTCTTAACAAATGCAACATAATTTAAACTATTGTTCCAACAGTATAAGACTTATTGCCAAGAAACAATGAACAACTGAACAAAGGAAAACTTGACCAAGCACACATTTTCTTACTTTTGGGACATAGTAAGTAAAATATTTCACACAACAGTTAGGTAAAAATAGACATGAGCTCAGACTTTTTAGCTTTTTTTTTTTTTTTGTAACATCCATTACACAAAAGTTTGCATGCTGAACGTGTTTACCAGTTGTTCTCCCACAAGAGAAACCCACAGACATCATAGCTCTTACCTGTTAGGTCGTGTGAATGTCTCGGTCCTGCTTCCATTATTCCACCACGAGTAGATTCTCTCAATACTAGTCGTACCTGGCCTTCTAACACAACGCGGTACACTTTCATCCCCATTTCTCTAAGTATTACTGATGTTCTTGAATATATGCCCATCTGCCTGTATCATCCTACTCTCGCTTCATATATAT
>NC_056510.1:18590178-18592525 GCF_014905685.2 Nematolebias whitei
ATGTATGTAGGGGTAGAATCTAATGGTAGATTCATTACCAGAGTGAATCCAGTAATGGTTACAGGTAGAATTGGGGAAACTGAGGAGGTAATCAACCTTCTGGATACACCTTTTCTCAACAACAAAAAAAACTTTGAATTTAATTGTTGAGTGGGGACCTGAAGTTCCAGAGCACCTGCATTGAAAAATAGCTTTAATTAGACCCGGTCTCACAGGGGGTCAGGTCTAGTACCACAGGAGGCACACAAACACCCACACATACTGAGAGTAATGTACAATACCTGTCTGTTTTTGTAAAAAAAAAAAAAAAAAAAAAAAAAAATATATATATATATATATATATATATATATAAAACAGAATAGGGATTTTATTGAGATATGACTTATGTATGCATACAGTCTTGTGAGTGTTTTCTGTATTGATTTTCAGGGAGAAAGTGGCTCTAACTAGCTGCTCTTTTTCTGATAATCCTTTAGCGACAAGAGCTGTGATTAGGAGGAGGGGCCCCGCTGCTTTCAGTAGTAATTGTGCAGTAATCAATCATCAATCTCCAGAAGCTATTCTGCCAAGCACTCCTGTTCAGATGCTATTTTTGACCACTGCCACCACTAATGGGGTCATGATTTAGCTAGGAAAGGCAAAACAAACATACTACACGGGAACAATATTCCCATTTACTGCTGAGTGCACCTAAAACGTCCGTCTAATCTTACAAATAATATGCTTTACAGCTATTTGTCTCAGAGAGCTATCATTATCATTACGTTAAAGTCACTCCCCAGCAGCTGTAATGTGATTTGATTACCACAAGATGTTGACAATTTCGTTCATCGCTTGAAAGCTCCACGTTTTGACCCGTTTGCTTACATTTGCTTTTTTATCACATGGTTTTACCTTCCTGTGTGTGTGTGTGTGTGTGTGGGGTGGGGGTGTGGGGTGGGGGGTTAGAGCTCCAGCTTTCAGTGAGATTTCTTCAGATCATGTTTAAATTTGATCTTTGCAGGGAGAGAAAATCATAGCTCATGCCTGTAAATGTGAAGAGGATTGTTGCAACAAATAGAAGAATGGATATCGTAGCTGTAAAATAAGATTGCACATGATTTTTAGTGGGGAAATTGCACATTTGTAAGGGGGGAGCATAGAACAAATCAATCGAGGCCGACGTCAAAGCCAAGGCAGGTTTTGTCCGCTCGGTCTCTGATTGTGGAGATTAGAGCGGAAAAGGAGAAATTAGGCGAGATTGTCTGATCTTCCTGGAGAACCTCCTCAAGTGCTATCTTAGCTGATCTGGAGTGGGGTCAAATGCATCTTGTATCACACACTGGTTTGATTACATTAATAAATCAATCCCATCCTCACCCGCCCTTCAAGTTTTGCCCTAAGCTATTTTTAAGAAGTGGGTTACAGAAGATCATCAAAGTATTTCTGATCTCTCAACACAAGTGCTACTTAAACTGAAGCATCGAAAGAGCATTGGCATGTAGAACAAGATCATTTCATCACTGTTTTCTAAATGTGATTGTAATTTTTTTTCTTTTCTTTTGGAGCAAAATGTGCCACGTTACAAAATCCTAGTTATTAGATGAGAACTAATCTGCATGCGTTCTAATTTACTGCGCAGTGTCTTACATCAGCCGCCTCCTGACGTGTGACAAGAACAAGCCTCGACTTTTAACCTCTGCCTCGGATTCAGCTGTCACTGACAGCGCCTGCGAACGCAGCGGGATTAAAGAAGCGCCGCTGTGACACTGAGCACCGTTGAATGATGGCTCAAATAAAGAGCGCTATTGACTCCCTTAGAGACGATCATTTTCATTGGAAAATGTACGATTAACACTTGTGTGTGCAGCTGTCTCTGAGACTGGTCTTGAAACGAGTCCATGTGGGCATGATGGGTCCTCGATGTAAATCATGTGAAAATGATTTCCCCTCAAACAAAATGACGTTAACTCATTTATGTAACAAGACTTGCTGCAGTTTATGGCCAAATCACTTAAAACCACTTAACTTTGATTCATGGCGATGGTCATTTTTTTAACACTGTAATAATTTTGCATTCTTCATGTTTGAAAATGTTTTATATGATATTATTTATATCTTAACATGTGATTCTCGACCTGCCATTGTGTATCTGTTCCTCCTTCCTGTTCCTCTCAAACCCAGCCGGTTGAAGCAGATGGCCGCTTGTCCTGAGCCTGGTTCTGCTAAAGGTTTCTTCCTCATGAGGGAGTTTTTCCTTTCCACTGTCGCTTTCGTGCTTGCTCAAGATCAAATCTGCAATAGAGTTAAACTCAAAGCAGTCTGCTCCTCAGATAAATAATGTTATTAACTTACTTTTTATATATA
>NC_056510.1:18592925-18626248 GCF_014905685.2 Nematolebias whitei
CCAGTCATAGAAGTTGGACTTTTCTAAACGATTTTGTGAGAATTAACTCACTTTTTAAAGAATCCACCATAATTTAAAATGATTTTAAGAATGAATTTTCTAGTTCAAATGTATTTATGTTAATTACTAGAGCCATAAAACAAGATTATGCTTTGTGTGATTAAAAAAAAATAAACACTAAACTGAATGAGCTAAAATAAATAGTAATTTAAACTCTTTGTTTTGTATAATCTGTATGTAACACACAAGGGCAAAGAACATGTTCTGTCTCTTCACAGACCATCTCGGTTGTTTATGGAAAATTCTACAAAATCAGGAACTTTATCTGAAAAGAAAGCAGAAAAAGAAAGTTAGAAAAACTTCTATTTAAGAAGCTTCCAAAACATGAACTATCTCACCTTCCTGGAAAACTTCTCTTTTCTGATAATTTGTTGGTCCCGTCCTCCTTAACCCCCTCCGTTCAGGTATGTACATGACTATACGTTTGCAGAATTGTTTTTCATTTGTGTTGTCTGGTGGTCAACTCATGTTAGATCTTTACATTTTAAACAGAAGGATTTTTATCTTTTTGCTCTCCTTTGTGATTATAGGATTCTGTTGCTGTCAGTTTTAGTTTGCTCATTTTTTATGTAGTGTTTTTTCTTGCTTTCTCTAAGTTTTCTTTGTCTCTGCTCTTCCCTTACTGATGGTTCTGTTTTTTTTTTTTTTATTTAGACAACCTGCAATGATTTGGTTAGAACCCTCCCTCAATATAAAATCCGGTTTTCTTCATGTACAGTAAGTATTGTCAGTTTTTGACTTCTTACTCTTGTCGTACGTCAGTGTTGGTTTCAAAATTAAGTCATTTTGGTGGACCTGCTGCTGGATATTAGGCCCATCCATCCATCCATCCGTCCATCTGTCCATCACTCAGTCAGTCAGTCCAGCCAGCAATTGTGCGAGAGGCGGGGGACACCCTGGACAGGTCTCCAGTCCATCACAGGGACACATAGAGACAAAGAGACAAACAACCATTCACTCTCTCACTCTCACCTAGAGACATTTAGAGTTACCAGTCAGACTAACATGCATGTTATTGGTCTGTGGGAGGAAACTGGAGTACCCAGAGAAAACCCACGCATGGAGAGAACATGCAGACTCCACCCCACAAAGTGAGATAGGCTGCGACCTTCTTGCTCTGAGGCGACAGCTTCAACCATTTCACCACCGTGGCCTCCCTCTCAAGCCCCCCACCCACAAAAAAAAACAACAAACAAACAAACAAACAAAAGGACTCAAAGTAAAGGTGATGTAACACAGAGGTAACTGAACAAAAAGAAACCGTCCAGAGGACCTGACTTAACTTGGTTGGATATTTTTACCTGGATTATTGCGCATGGACTTTGATGTTTTGAACCACTTTGGCCATGGCTGCCTCAGCGGAGTCGACGGGGGAGAGGGAGGACTCCAGAAACCATCTTAGCACCATCAAACTGGTTGACCCACTATAGGTGCTATTAACAGTTTCTTCAGTTTGCTGAGTTTGTTGTGACTCCTTGGACTGATGAAGTCTTTTGGATGAAAGATGAAACATTTCAACATTTTTTTTTTAAATCCATCCAGAGGATCTGGCTTGACTTTGTTAGATTTTACCTGGATTATTGAGCATACATCAGGGTAAAGGTAACATACAATTTGCTGAACTTTGTTTTGTAAGGAGGACATACTGGCTTTAAATTCTCCATTGGACTAAAAGGTCTTTATTGTATAAATAGAGCTGGTTAGCAAAGGCACAGAAAACAATTATTTATATTTTAAATTTGTATTTGTTGGAAATTGCTTCAAACACATAACTGACTTTTAGTCTAACATTTAGTATCTAATATACAGTTTAGTACAGTAAACAGTATTTCAATATGAACCTATAAAAACATAAGGGCATTTAAAACTTTAGAAAAAGACAGCACAGCACCGTGTCATGAAAACTCAAGTCTCCTGGATTTAATTGCATTTTTCCCCCACTTTCCTAAAAAGTTTATGCAAGACAGACATTAGATTAAAAAAAACAACAACAACAACTTGTGTTTCCTTGACTGCATATGTGAAACACAGCAATTAAAACTTTGGAGCTCACCTTGCTGGTTGGCTGCTCGTTGGACAGTTCAAACTAATAGCCTTATTTTCCCTCAGCAAACATGAGAATGGCCTCCTTCTCCTAACGAGGGCCAGCATGCACAGATTAGATGACCTGTGTCCCCTTGCGCTCATTATAAAAGCACGGAGTCCTGCAGAGGCGGGGATAGCTGATGCTCACCTGGCAATTATGAAGGCCTGGTGACCGATGGAGAAATAGTTTCCTGTCTGTTCTCCTCAGCAGAGCTGCACCGCGGAGCCTCGCAGACACAATGCTCCGAGGCATCCCCGACTCCTCACTGTGCTGCCACGCAGCCATTCACTTGGAAACGGTTATGTCAGGGCCTCGGCGCCGCTTTTAGAAGCTACAGAGGGGCTCTGCGAGTTCAGACTAGGAGTGGAATATGATGCGATGAACCACAGTGGAGAACAGGGAAGTGGATTCTGCCGAAAACCAGACTGACTTACCATCATATCGGTCCTACGTGAGCTCAGACACCGGATCCAGAACTACCTTAAATAAGAAACAGGCTGCGGTGCAGTTACTATCAGTGAGATGAAGAGATGTGGTCTGTTTACACAGTATGCAAATAAAACAAATATAATGTAAATGAGCGTCTGGTTTGATGCAAGAGGTCATTTAATATGTTATTTTGGTCTTAATGAAATAAAAATGACTACAGTTTGTCACTGTGTGGATAAAATATATCTCTGTGCACATTAGTAGCTGCAGCTATCAAGAGGTGTGAGCTGAAGTGATATTTGAGCTGTCTTGAATGGAATAAATAAGTGAATAAACAGCATTCTCTGAATGAATTGCATATTGCTTCTTCTCTTACATATTGAGAAATGACTCAATTAGATGCAAAATTACACAATCTGTTACACTCTTATTTGTTGGGAATGACACTCGGCTACTATCAAATAAAATCTGACACCAATACATGTAAAGCTGACTAAGTTGTAGCTATTTTTGTGTTGGCTATGGTTGATTAGATGTAGCAGCCATCTTGAATTGGATTAATTTAAAAATTTAATCAGTTCTTTATGTGCATCCAGTTAATATTTTCTGAGAGTACCGTTACAATTTGTTGTGTGGTTCATGGGATAATTTGTTAACAGACAGAATGAGCCGTCTTCCAAATTCAGTGCTGAATTTTTAGGCAAAATTTAAGCACAATGCGTTAGTACCCAAAGTATATGCTGGGAATAACTTTCACCTACTACCGCACAAAATTTTAACTGAATATCTGTAAAATGGACCGAGTTGTAGCCATTTTTGTGTTTGTTAAGGTTGATTAGCTGTGGCAGCCATGTTGATTTGGACAAACTACAAAAGTTATTCAGTTGTAGGCACCTACCCAATAATTACTCCTGGAATGTTTCGTTAAAATCCATCCAGTAGTTCATGAGATATTTAGCTAACAGACAGACGATCATCACACATTCATGCACAAAGGCAAAAACATGCTTACCAGCTAAAGATGAATCAAATATTTGTTGTGGGGGTGGTGATGTTGTGTCCCTCCTGTGTGTTTGAGACACAGTGTGTAAGCCTGGGCAGTGTGGGTGTATTCCACTGAGGATATGATCTTGGTAATGTGATGAATAATTCCAGTTACAGGTTTTCATCCACCATGGGATCAAATACAGGTTTTGTGAGTGTGAGTGTGTGTGTGTGTGCGTGTGTGGGTGTGTTAGGGGATAAAGTGTAGTCCCTGCTGGAATGTTAGTGGGGGTCTTCAGAGGCTGCTCCTACAAAACAACTTGTATGGACTTTTTGGAACAGCAGACCCTGATGACACCAGGAGATCAATAAAAGCGGATTAATTGTGAAAATGAACACAACCAGGTCTTGTGTGAAATAAAAGTCATCGTCTTTATTTGGATTTCTCATGTTTGATCGATTTTAGGGAAACAAATGGTCATAAATTCGGCGAGCCCTTTCTCTCCTCCTCCTCCTCCTCCTCCTCCAAAGCGGCTGCGCTCAGACGCAGAAAGTGCGCAGGAGCCGAAGAGAAGAGAAGGAACCAGAGCAGCCAGAAGAACATCTGCTGGACCATCGAACAATGAGGGAACCAGTCGATGCTTAACTGACAGAAAAAGGGGGTAAAAAGCTGCCCCCCCCGCCCCCACCACCACCACCATCACTGAACAGAGCTTCAGCTTGGTGGTCCGTGTCGATGCGCGCAGCCCCTCGAAAATGACGACACCGGCGGGACGGTGATTTTCTCTTCCTCTATCTCTCTTTTTTTTTTTTTTTCTTCAAATCCTTTAATTTTTTTTTTCCTGCCATATGCTGGGAGTTTATCTTCGGACCACAAAAGGAAGGGGCCACTTCTCCCCAACCGGTGCGCGCAGGGAGCTTTCACGCGCATCGAATAATTACGCAGCGATATTCGCCTTGTTGCGGCGGCGCGGAGGAGATTTGTCAACTTCCCAGTGAAAACTTACTATGTGAGCACAGTTCTGGGAGCTCGAGCCTTCGCGGGCGATGCGCAACTGATAAAAGCTGTACAACCCGCGGCTGGCCGGCGCGTTTGGACACCTCCTCCTCCTGAGCGCCGCGTGATTTTTTTAATGCCTTTTATTTTTCTCCATCCATATGGCTTCCATCTTCATTCTTTGTGGACAACTCCTACATTATTGATATTTCATGGCTGGGCAGTGTAGCAGCAGCAGCGCGTGCCTAAAGAGGACAGAGCAAGACTAAACTAAAGGGGGGAGCGAAGACTTTTATGTCCAAACAGGAGACGTTGCGCACGAACACTGCAACGAGCACAACACGGCATCCTTTCGTCGCTCCCCCCGCTGCTGCCATCGTAGTATGTCTGCACTTCGAAAGAAATTTGGGGACGATTACCAGGTAGTGACCACCTCATCCAGCGGGTCTGGATTCAACCAGCCCCCCGCGGAGAAGAAGAAGAAGAGGCAGCGCTTCGTGGACAAGAACGGCCGGTGCAACGTTCAGCATGGGAACCTGGGGGGGGAGACCAGCAGGTACCTCTCGGACCTGTTCACAACACTGGTAGACTTGAAATGGCGCTGGAACCTGTTCATTTTCATCCTCACCTACACGGTGGCGTGGCTCTTCATGGCCTCCATGTGGTGGTTCATCGCCTACATCAGGGGGGACCTCAACAAAGCCCACAACGAGACGTACACTCCGTGCGTGGCCAACGTGTACAACTTCCCCTCAGCCTTCCTGTTCTTCATAGAGACCGAGGCCACGATTGGCTACGGCTACAGGTACATCACGGACAAATGTCCCGAGGGCATCATCCTCTTCCTGTTCCAGTCCATCCTCGGCTCCATCGTGGACGCCTTCCTGATCGGCTGCATGTTCATCAAGATGTCCCAGCCCAAGAAGAGGGCCGAGACGCTGATGTTCAGCGAGCACGCGGCCATCTCCATGCGCGATGGCAAACTCACGCTCATGTTCAGGGTGGGCAACTTGCGCAACAGCCATATGGTCTCTGCACAGATCCGCTGCAAACTGCTCAAAGTGAGTTGGGGTTGGTGAGTCTGGCTCTCCCATCAGAGTTAATGGTTTGAACCCTGACACAATTACAGACAAAGTTCTACTTGTGTCCACTGAACTGGACGCAGATTATTTAAAATGTACAAGAAAAAAAACAGTAAATCAAAAAAGAAGACGTGGATGAAATTACACATTGGAGTATTTGAAATAAATGTAATGATATAAATTTGTCTGTTCAAAAGTAAGGTGGAGGTTTGTTGCACGTGAGCTGCTGTCTCTCATTCGGTGAAACTATTTCTGCTAGAAATAAAACCATGAATTAGTCAATATGTGCCACAAAAACCATCATCCATCTCTGTTCATACCTTACAAGATGCACGAATCAGCTCAAATCAGGCAAAAAAAAAAAAAGTTTCAAAGAAACAAATATACTTATGTATTATTTTTAAGTGTTAAAGTTCAAAGGGTTTTTCAATATATTGTTATTTTTTTGTTAAACGAAAAGTTAAAAAAAACAACAAAAATATTTGGCATCGTATATCAGCCATGCATCAGTTGCCTTGATTTCTAAAGATTGGCATCAGAAAAACTTTCTACTCTCTGCTGTCCAACTTCTACTTTCAGAGGTCCAGTATCATTAATGTACAAAGCAGAAAACGCTAATTTTAGGATAAATTAAAAAAAAAGACATAAGTTCAAATGAGTTAACAATCATGTCCCTCCTTTAAAATGTTTTTACTTTAAGGTAAGTCAGCCTTTTAGTTCTATTTTATTATTATTTTGTCTTGCTTTCTCTTGTCACACGGCAGGTAAACTCAAATTCAGTTGACCAACTTGCTTGACAAATTATTTGATTTTATTATTTATTAAAATAATACATAAAAGTAAAGTTGAGTACAGAGATACATCATTGGCTATTTGGGTCCCGCACTCTACTGGAAACCAGAGCTATAAGGAAAAATAAAAGATTTCACAGACTTTGTCTTCACCGCGATATTTTAGTTTAGATTATGAAACTTCTAAGAAAAACTGGTTGGTAGATGAAGCGATGATGTTGAGATCATCTACGATGGGACAAAACCATTAAAAACTTTAAACACAGGCTGTAAAATCCTAAAATCTATCCCAAAACGGAAGCTGAGATCACCTTAATGTTTCCACCAGTTAAAACAGTTTGTAAGTCAGTGATGATTTTCTCAAACCAACTTTCAGAAGATATAGAAGTCCAAACAAGAGGGGGAGGTTTAGCTTCACCTTGTAAGTCATAATTGGGAGAACAATTAGAACAATAGACAGTTTATTTCACTATTTTCATACGCATCTTGCACACTAAGTGATTTTTCTGTCAGGCCTTTAGGACTTGGTTGCCTCCAAGCTGCACATAAATCTGCCTCACTCTTCTTCTCCCCATGCATCTCGCTCTTTATGCTTCTTTCAGTCTCGCCAAACGCCGGAAGGCGAGTTCCTTCCGCTGGATCAGCTGGAGCTGGACGTGGGGTTCAGCACCGGGGCGGATCAACTCTTTCTCGTCTCGCCGCTGACGATCTGCCATGTGATCGACACCAAAAGCCCCTTCTACGACCTCTCGCAGAGGTCCATGCAAACGGAGCAGTTTGAGATTGTGGTGATACTTGAAGGCATCGTGGAGACCACAGGCAAGTAATGTCTGGGAGGAAAAAAAACTTGTTTGTCTTGATGTTTTTGCTCTGGGCTACGTTCGTGATGTGTTTTTTTTTATATATGATATCGAGCTGCTTCATAGGATCTATTTGCTCGCACTCAGCTGAGCTCATTACTGAACTCTTAACTGCTTTTTATTGATTTTCATTGCTGTGGCGCACATGGTTAAACACATCGCAGCCGATATTAATGGCAGTGGAAGGATTTGATGCATTTTAAAGAGCTAGCCGGATTATTTTTGAGCCGATGTTGTCAAATACTTATGGATGTTGTGAACTTTCAGGCTTATAAAACAACTCTTTCTGCAAAGCAACGTACAGGCATAAAAAGAACACATTATATTAAATGTTGCAGTTTTCTATCGCTGTTAGCATAATTAGGATACACTATATTATAGATGAATTGCAAAAGTGTGGAGGTTTAGTTTTAGCCAGTGCAATATTCACATCTAGTTTTGTGAAAAAGTTGTTAAAGCCTTCAAAACATTAAAAACTGGCCCTTGTTTGGCTAACTGTTAGCCTAGCCACGATGAAGACTTTCGCCCATTTCTCCATACTTCATGCTCTGTGACTGACAGCCTGACTGTAACAGCTGATAAACTAGTAACTACTGATGATGATTTGACCAAATACTACCTCAAAACGATCTGAATCATGAAAAATGATGAGCTGTTGCTCTCAGAGGGCAGAATAATTTGCTTTTCTAGGGTCCCTTTGGAATTACGAAATTCCATTTCCACACGATGAGCCATGCCTGGAGTAAAATACTCCAACGTGGTCATTTTAAATTCAATCGTTTATTCGACACGGCTGATAAAGCGGCGTGGAGAGCTCCTCTTGGTGTTACGTTCAGAGCAGAGCAGCGGCTGTAATGGAGCCGATCAGAGAAAACAGCATATGGAGATGTGACAGGAAGGCGCAGACGGTAATTAGTGGAGACGCTCACATCCTGATAGATGCTCCTGATAGAGATTTATTGCAGTTTGATTAAACTTTTATTGTAGCTGAGTAATAACTAACATGCAGCATGACCCTCCGGCTCGGGGCATGCAGTATTTATGCAGGCTCGTTCTGCTGAGACCAGACATATTCAGAAAGTGGGAGAACATTATTAAATGAGATCAATTTATGACACTGTGAAGTGCAGCCGAGGAGCATCAGAACGTGCTCGGCTCAGCATTATTTCAGTTTATGACGAGAAAATTTAGTGAAAATTGATCAATATCTAGAGTTTTTATTCTATCTCCCACCGGCAAAGATGGACAATAATATTTTAGCCTATGTGCGCCTGACCTTTACCATGTTTTGAACCACTGGGCAAATTTTAATAAAACTTTTAGACTAATCAGTGGATTCTACAACTGATTAACCTTTGGAGTCAACTCAGTTCAAGATGGCTGTTACAGCTGATTGACCTTTGAAAGCACCAAAGTGGCTATAATTTTATCAATACTGTAGGTAGTGCTTTGGAAAAAAAGATTCCCAAACAGACCAAGGTGTAGTTCATCGGATTTATTTACAAAGATTTGGAGAGCAGTCCCAACAATTCACAGAACATGCAATTACAAGATTACACTGTTAACAGTGCTCTCATCCAGGTGAAACCCTGACCTGCTCTAACTCTCTCTGAACCAGTTAGTTTTATAGAATAATCCTCCTGTCCAGCCCTCAGCACCTCCCCCTCCAAGAACTCTGCCTGAAGACACATCACCATATCAATCTCATATCAATCAACCCTTGAGGATATCAAAAACAACATTCTGTTCCTCAACTAGTCACAGTAAGAGTGATTACATGGGCACAATCACAGTCAATAAATAGAACAGAGTATAATGTCTAACGCTCCGTTGATTACGTAGAAACAGATGATGCATGATGAATGCATGAAATACATTGTCTCAACATAGCAAAGAGTCATTCACAACACACACTGAGCGTAACATCTTGCAATAATATCGCATGAGATTGTACACATGGATATTTTTAAAGTTTTGGGCAGCGGGTGACATGCATTCTTTCAAGGAGTGCTATGGGTCTTTATTATTGTTCGAGTATGCTTGTTGTTGTGTGTGTTCAGCCTATTATCACATCTTACCTGCTGCTTTGTGCTTGTGACATTTAAAGCAAGAAAACATTCAGTTCGGGAATGCGATTTATTTATAATTAGCAGATATTTATAGTTCTGCATTGTCACAGGGGCACATGCAAGCTCGTCGTTCTCACCTTGGCTTTTCGAGATTCTTGCTCTCCCAGCAGCCGTAATTACGTTTTATATGTGGAAATGCTGATGTAGAAACAATCTATAGTTAAAAATTGATGTACAGTGAAAGTCTAAATCCTTAGTTGCTTTCATTTCTGGCCAATGTAACTCTGTTTCCATGGCAACCTCTCCTTGAGTATTCAGGGTTGCAGCAAATGCACTAAACTTAGGCTGTTTTTATTGTTATTATTATTTTCCACGGTATAGGAATCACAACAGAATCTGAGTAATGAATCGGGCAAACATGCGACGCTGAACACGAAATGAGATGACAGCGGCATCACCTGTTATTAAGGAGGATCCTCTCTGAAGAGTGAGAAGCACACAGAGGCGGTTCTGTACCATAAAGCTCCTGCCAGAACAGGTTTTTACAGCAGAGAGAGAATAAGATCAAATATTTATGAGGTTGCTCGGTGTTTACAAGCAAAAAAGAAAAGAGAGAAGCTGCCCAACTAACTGTGTTATACGTGGGGAAAAAAAAAGGCTCTCCCTGTAAATCAAGTTGAAATAGTCACCGCTGCACAGCACAGCTTCTCCAGCACCGGCTCGTCCTGCTGGATAGTAACAGACACAATTATGTTTTCTTTATTGGCAACTTTCTTCCTAAAGAAATCCCACACAAATATTTTGGACAGAAGTTCTCTTTTCACACATACAGAAAAGGAGGAGCTGTGATTTTTCCTTTAGCTGTAACCTCATAGACTGACTGAAAGGCAGGAGCTGATCATCGTTCTTTTTGAACAGGAGCACGAGGTGTTTGCCATCCTGATGACTAGCTAACGGTGCAATATTTTCATAGAAGGATGATTAAAAAAGGCCAGACAAGGCAGGACCCCAGTTGTAACATTTGACAAAAGGACTATCAGGGAAAAGGTTTGACTTTGCAACAGGGTGCGATTCAAAATATGTGTAGAGCTAAACTGCCACAGCCAAGTCTATGTTGATGTGATGAGAAGCTACGCCACCATTTTGCTAGGTGCTGTTATTTATGGGTGTCCAGCAGTGCTTTGTTATACTGATATTGTGCGCACTTATTTTACAATAATGATACAGTTTTGATATCTTGTGCAGCCCTACAGCCGACCATAATTATCAGAGTAAAAAAAAAATCCTAAACTCTGCCAAGGAGCACAGTGTGTTGCCATCATTATAATTATTGAGCCCAGCACTTCAAAACACTTCAAAGAATGTAGCAATATGTTTCATAGATGAGTTATATGTCATACTAGTTCACGAATCATTAAAAATGTGACCATTTCAGTTTTTGTCTGTCTTGTCTACTGTGTATGCTGAATGCTGTCAGAAAATAGTTCACAAATCCAGAAACATCTGTGCTGTGGTCATAAGTACCCCGATATATTACATATATATAATATATACATCGGATTTCACATCTGCCTTCATGATCCCCCAAACCCTGATGGATAAACTATTCACACTAAAACTAAGCCCCTCCATTTGCAACTGGGTACTAGACTTCTTAACAAACAGACCACAGTCAGTGAGGACCCACAACTTCTCCTCCTCTACCATAACCATCAGCACTGGCTCTCCTCAGGGATGTGTGTTGAGCCCCCTACTGTTTACTCTACTCATGTACGATTGTGCAGCTACCCATCCAGGCTGTCACAGTGTAAAGTTTGCAGATGATACAGCGGTGGTGGGATGCATCACAAATAATGATGAGTCCAATTACAGGCAGGAGGTGGAACACCTGAAGAGCTGGTGCAAAGAGAATAACCTTCACATCAATGTCAGAGTCAGAGTCAGAGTCAGAGTTTCTTTATTGTCATTCGCACCTCATGTGGTACATGTGGTGGAGCGAAATTATGTACACAGGGTCCCAGTTACATCCAACAATAAAATGTATAAGAAAAACAGTAATAACATCTAAGATATGAACTAAGAAAAACATCAACTAAATATACACTAAGCACTCATAACATAAAACATTGAACATCACCACAAACATGAACATGAGTCTGTGAGCAGATGTGCACGCATGAACACATCAACATTGAAACAGATCAGCAGCAACATGAAACAGATCAGCAGCAACATGATATGGTTTTTCACAGTGATTATTCTAGTTAGAGATTCATGAGTCTAACAGCCTCAGGGTAGAAGCTGTTCCTCAGTCTAGTGGTTCTACACTTAATGCTCCTGAAGTAGACAAAGGAGATGATTGTGGACTTCAGAAGGAACAAACACACCTACACCCCACTGAACATAAGAGGATCTGCAGTGGATGTGGTCTCCAGCTACAAGTACTTGGGTGTACACATGAATGACAACCTCAGCTGAAGCAACAACACCACCAGCCTGATCAAGAAAGCTCATCAGAGACACTACTTCTTCAGGCGGCTGAGACGAGCTGGTCTGGGAAGCTCAGTCCTCACCTCCTTCTACATGTGTGCAGTGGAGAGCGTCCTGTGCTCCTGCATCAATGTGTGGCATGGAGGCTGCACAGCTGCAGAAAGAAAAGCTCTGCAGAGAGTGGTGAAGGCTGCACAGAAGTCTGTTGGAGTCAGACTCCCCACCATCACAGACTTCTACACCTCCAAATGCAGGAAGAGGGCCACCTGCATCATGAAGGACCCCACTCACCCAGCACACACACTTTTTGCCCCGCTCCCCTCAGGCAGGAGGTTGAGGAGCATTAAGTGTAGAACCACTAGACTGAGGAACAGCTTCTACCCTGAGGCTTTTAGACTCTTGAATCTCTAACCAGAATAATCACTGTGACAAAATCACATCATGAAGCTGCTGATCTGTTTCATGTTGCTGTATTCATGTGTGCTCATCTGCTTACACAGACTCATGTTCATGTTTATGCTGATGTTTGACGTAATGTTTTTATGCTATTAGTGCTTAGTGTATATTTAGTTGCAGTTTTTCTTAGTTCATATCTTAGATGTTATTACTGTTTTTCTTTTACATTTTATTGTTAGATGTAACTGGGACTCTGTGTACATAATTTTGCTTCACCACATGTACCACATGTGGCCCATCCATCCATCCATCCATCCATTTTCTTTACCCGCTTATTCCATTTTGGGTCACGGGGGTCGCTGGTGCCCATGTCCAGCAATCACTGTGCGAGGGGCGGGGTACACCCTGGACGGGTCGTAAGTCCATCACAGGGCCACATAGAGACAAACGAGACAAACAACCATTTTCTCTCTCACTCACACCTAGGGACAATTTAGAGTTACCAATCAGCCTAACATGCATGTTTTTGGGCTGTGGGAGGAAACCGGAGCACCCGGATAAAACCCACGCATGCACGGAGAGAACATGCGAACTCCACCCAGAAAGGCCCCTGGACCGGGGTTTGAACCAGGGACCTGCTCGCTGAGAGGCAGCAGCTCTACCAGTTGTGCCACCGTGCTGCACCACATGTGGTGTGAATGACAATAAAGAATCTCTGACTCTCTGACTCAGACTCTAATATTACCTCTGTAATAGCATCTAGCAGGCATTATGTAGGTAGTACCTTCTAGAAACATGAGTAGCACTATGAATTTATCCAGTTTCAGCACTTTTTCTTCAGCCCAGGATCAAAACACACTTACAGCTGGTATGAGTGTTTATTACCCTTGTCTTGTATTATAAAAAAAAATCCTGTTGCATTAATAAATTATGCTTTTTTTTCTGTTTCTAGTCATGTTTATTGAAAGCTACTTATACACTGAGAGAGTGCTACATCCAAAACAAGTGAAGGGAATAAGCATATTGCTCCTGCTAACGCTTGACGGGGCATGGTGGCTCAAAATATTCAAGGATTCAAGTATTCAAGGTTCTTTCTTACACACACACCACATGTGGTACATATGGTGGAACAAAATTGTGCACACAGTGTCCCAGTTACATCCAACAAAAGTTTAAAATGTAAAAGAAAAAACATTAATAAGATCTAAGATATGAACTAAAAAAATGTTAACTAGAAATATGCTAAGCACTAGTAGCATAAAAACAATATGCCGAACAGCAGCACAAACTTGAGTCTGTGTGAGCAGGTGAGTACAAATAACACAGCAACATGAAACAGATCAGCAGCTTCATGATGTGATTTTTTTTCACAGTGATTATTCTGGTTAGGGATTCATGAGTCTAACAGTCTCAGGGTAGAAGCTGTTCCTCAGTCTAGTGGTTCTACACTTAATGCTCCTCAACCTCCTGCCTGAGGGCAGAGGGACAAAAAGTGTGTGTGCTGGGTGAGTGGGGTCCTTCATGATGCAGGTGGATCTCTTCCTGCATCTGGAGGTGTAGATGTCTGTGATGGTGGGGAGACTGAACAGACTTCTGTGCAGCCTTCACCACTCTCTGCAGAGCTTTTCTTTCTGCAGCTGTGCAGCCTCCATGCAACACATTGATGCTGGAGCACAGGATGCTCTCCACTGCACACCTGTAGAAGGAGGTGAGGACTGAGCTTCCCAGTCCAACTCGTCTCAGCCGCCTGAAGAAGTAGAGTCTTTGATGAGCTTTCTTGATCAGGCTGGTGGTGTTGTTGCTTCAGCTGAGGTTGTCATTCATGTGTACACCCAAGTACTTCTACTTGGAAACCACTTCCACCTCAGATCCTCCTATATATTTTTGTGTGGGTGGGGGGTGGGGTGGGGGGTATAGATGTGTTTGTTCTGTCTGAAGTCCACAACCATCTCTTTTGTCTTCTTCACATTGATGTGAAGGTTATTCTTCTTGCACCAGCTCTCCAGGTGTTCCACCTCTTGCCTGTAGCTGGACTCATCATTGTTTGTGATGCATCCCACCGCCACTGTATCATCTGCAAACTTTACAATACGACAGCCTGGATGGGTTGGTGCGCAGTCATACGTGAGCAGATTGAACAGGAGAGGGCTCAGCACACAGCCCTGGGGGGAGCCAGTGCTGAGGGTTATGGTGGAGGAGGAGAAGTTGTGGATCCTAACAGACTGTGGTCTGTGTGTTAAGAAGTCCAGGACCCAGTTCCAAATGGAGGGGCTTAGTCCTAGTGTGAGTAGTTTGTCCATCAGGGTCTGGGGGATCATGGTGTTGAAGGCAGATGTGAAGTCCACAAAGAACATACGAATGTAAGAGCCCTTCTGCTCCAGGTGGATGAGAGCAGTGTGGACCAGAGGAGATGGCATCTTCTGTTGGTATGCACACGTTTATAGGTACAGTATATATGCACATTGTGCACAATACAGTATATTTTTATTTAAGTAAAATATGGATTTTTCTTTGTTTTTGGTTTAATGATAAAGCATACAGAACACAAAAAGCATTATTAATGTGTGGCTCTGATATGTAAACTGTACAGGGTGATACATGTAGCACCTGAAAAAATGGCATCCAAAATTTTGTCTAGCGCCGTCAGTGGCCAGTCCAGTGTTTCTGTATTTTGTGGTCTGTCCCAGTTTAACACGCTGCTTGGCACACTAAACTTTACAGCTGTGCTTGAACCAAAGAACATCTCAGTAGGTCTTAAAATGAGGTAATTACATCGTCATCAAGAAGATGAGGTGTGTGCAAAAGTTCACTCCACAGTTCAGAACCACCTTTAGCAGCAGAAACATTATCATCTTCAAATTGACCTCTCACGTTGATGCAGATGAATTATTGCTCAGTTTTCTTCCCAGTGTGTCACTTCGTCGAGGTTTTGATGGAATTTGTTTGTGCGCAGCTCTTTTTAAATCTTAATTGTGGTCCTGACTTTAACTGCACCACCTTTATTACTGTCCACCACTGAAAGGCAGATAGCTTGAGTCTGCTCTTGTGTGAATGACGGTGTGCTTAGGATCTTTGTTCATTTGCATGAGCTAATCTCTACCAAGCTTCAGCTGTCCGACTTAACTCACGTTTTGTCATGTCTGTAGTGAGTCGCACTGATTATCAGTGACTGCTGCTCTAATGAAGCTGCAGTGGATCTGAACTGGCTTTAAGCACAAATAGATGTTATTTTTGAGCTGAACTAAAAGTGTCTTATTGTTTTTATTGCATCCAGCTCTTCATCAGAAGGAGTAAGATCTCATTGCATGAGTAATTGTATTCAAAGCAATGAGCCCACAGGCACTCAGACCTTTTAAGGCATCAAAACATCTCTGTAATAAGTCTGCTGGACAATGTGACAATTGTTTAGTGTTTTTTTTTTTTTTAATATCCACATTAACCTACTTCCTTCAATTTATGCATGCAATAAGCAGGTCTGCAGAAAACCATCAGATTCAGTGCTGGTCATTGTAATTAGAATATTCTTGATTATTTGTTTTCTGTGCAAATTTATACAAAAGCACAGGACACTCACTTATTTTGCAATGTTTTCTTGTTTTATTCATGTAAAAATATTCCATTATCAGTTATTTGAGAGGCAAAAGTGTCAAATAAACAAAACAAAAAACTTGTAGATGTCAGAAAAAGAAAAGATATTGCGGAAAATATTTTATCTTCCCGTCAGCTGGGAGGCAAATTGGCTAATTATTTTGGATGTACTAAACATTTTATATTTTCCCACTTAATATGATTTCTAATGATCAAAATGTTGATTAGAATTAAACTATTTAGTTTCAAAATATCTGTGAAAACGCCAATATAAATATAGCATGATATGGCTAATGGCATAAACAAAAAGAAGAAATTTTATTTGTTTTTTAATGAAGCGATAAAGTAGACTAACTTTAAAGTGGCCGGCAACAAGAAACGATAATTTAATAGTTAAAGCTGCAAAACATAGAGAACAAATATTTTTGGAAAATGTAAAATCTGAGCATTTGCAGGACAAGATCTGCAGAAGTAAGAGCCGAAGTCTCAGGATTTGTTTATCCAGGATTCAGCTCAGAACACTCCTGGATGGGAAAAATTCCTGATCAAACCTTCGCTCCCAAAAGTTTTAGCTTATTTATTTCTTAACTGCTTGTTTGGTGACGTTGTGGTGACAAAGGATTTTTAAAAATCTGAGTGAATAAAAATTAATTTGACATGAACTCTAATAATGTGGATCTTTTTGTTTATAGGTCACAAAGTCAGCAGACTTGATTTACGTTATTAAAACTTTATGAATGTGCACATAAACCAGCTCTGTCATCACTTATTTATTCAATTCAATGAAATTCAATTCAAAAATACTTTATTAGTCCCAGAGGGAAATTATATGTTGTGGTAACTCATCATAACTTCATATGTTTATCACATATATACCAAATGCATATGTAAAATAAATGTATATTGTAAAAATGTAGACCTGCAAAGAGTTTCTATTCATTATGTGTGAAACGAGAGAGAAGAAGAAAAAGATTTTTGACATACCTTTCAAAAGGTTTTTATTATAAATGGTAATTTTATTTTACTAAAAGGGAGGATAGATTAGCCATTTCATTTTCTGTCATGCTCTGAGTTTGTGTTGACAATAAAGATGAGTGTTTTTAAAGAGCGAGAGGGAGAGAAAAACATGTTATCAGGTGAGTTGGTGTGTAGCCAGGACTCTGGTGGATCTCTAAAATTAGAAACCATCTTTTCACCATCAAACTGGTTGGTCCACTATGTGACTGTGCTGCTTGTGGAACTGAGTTTGTTGTGGCTCCTCGGACTGATGAAGTCCTTTGGATGAAGGATGAAACGTTTCAGCATAAAAATAAACCGTCCAGATGACCTGATTGAACTTTGTTGGATTTTTTTACCTGGATTGTTGAGCATGAACTTTTATGTTTTGAACCACTTTGGCTATGGCTGAGTGAGAGGAGTTGACGGAGGAGAGAGAGGGCCCCAGAAACCATCTTATCACCAGCACATTGGTTGGTCCACTATGTGAGTGTGCTTCTTGTGGGACTGAGTTTGTTGTGGCTCCTCGGACTGATGAAGTCCTTTGGATGAAAAACGAAACGTCTCAGAAAAAAAAGAAAGAAAAAGAAAAGAAATCGTCCAGATGACTGGAGTTTGTTGCATTTTTTTTAACCTGGATTATTGAGCATGAATTTTGATATCTCCAAAACTAGCTTTGGGTGATTTTAATTCAGATTCTAGCTGGTTTGAGCTCTGCAGTAATGCATTTACAAATTTAATGATCAGCAAATCTCTGAGCATGACACAAACGGGTTTTAAACTTTCCACAGGAAGAGCGAACTAACCAGGCTGATTCTCTTCACACAGGTGTTGTTTTTTCAGCCTCTTACCCCTCAGCAGGTTGATTTCTCTCTGTATAGAGGGAAAGAGATGTGGAGAGGAGGGACTGGGCCAACATTAAGGTTGCTGTAAGTTAACTCATATAAAAGTGGCACTGATAAAAAAAAAGACTAATTTAAAAAAATAAAGTGTGCAAGTACATATTATAATCAATCTGGGTCCAGCTAGGGCATATATATAAATATATATGTATATATATATATATATATATATATATATATATATATATATATATATCCATATATATATGCATATATATCCATCCATCCATCCACCCATTATATTTTACCTGCTTCTTCCATTTTTGGGTCACGGGGGTCACTGGTACCCATGTTCAGCAATCACTGTGCGAGAGGCGGGGTACACCCTGGACAGATGGCAAGTCCATCACAGGGCCACATAGAGACAAACGAGACAAACAACCATTCACTCGCTCACTCACACCTAGGGGCAATTTAGAGTTACCAATCAGTCTAACATGCATGTTTTTGGTCTGTGGGAGGAAACCGGAGTACCCGGAGAAAACCCCTGCATGCATGGAGAGAACATGCAAATTCCACCCAGAAAGGCCCCCGGACCGGGATTTGAACTGGCAACCTTCTCACTGAGAGGCAGCAGCTCTACCAGTTGTGCCACTGTGCTGATATATACAGTATATATATATATATATATATATGTATGTATGTATGTATGTATGTATGTATGTATGTATGTATGTATGTATGTATGCATGCGCGTAGCCAGGGGGGGTTCGGGGGGTTCGAACGAACCGCCCACTTTGCCAATGAAGTCCCACCTACAACTCCCGCGAGATATAGAACTGCGAGGTGAAGTAATTTCATTCATAAAAAACAATGTCTAACAAAGCAAAGTAAAAAGATGAGTTATTTTTGCAATTGAAGTAATGTTATTATTTGCGGGCTTAGTTTGCATTTATGTTGTTAGAGTTAAGGAGTGGTACTGTGCCTTTAAGAGGATGACGTCTTTCATTCTTCTTCGGTGTTTTTTTTTTTTTTTTGTGTATGTTCGGGCGGGACTCGGGAGTACCGAAGTGTTCGTTCGTGTCTGGGATGAGTTCTGAATAGAAGACTGGACACACACGCTATTCCCCTCTCAGTGTGTTGCTCTTTCTCCACTCACAACCGCCTATTTGGTAACACAGATTTACCTCACACAGCAGTGTTTTAACTAGCTAGCTAATTAGCTTGTTTACACATTTGAAGTTATGTGTACCACCGCCAATGAACCAATCAGAGTAGTCCTACAGGTCCACTTTTTCTTCAAACGAACCGCCCCTCATAAAATCCTGGCTACGCCTATGGTATGTATGTATGTATGTATGTATGTATGTATGTATGTATGTATGTATGTATGTATGTATGTATGTATGTATGTATGTATGTATGTATGTATGTATGCATGTATGTATGTGTGTATATGAAACACAAGCAGACAGGTGAAGGTAAGAAATGCAAATGTAACTCCCCATAGCTGTTTTTTTTTTAAGTTCAGGTCTCACAGTTCAATGATTCATAAGTAAACACGCTCAAATGACATTTGCTGCGTTTGCTGTCAGCATCTCATATTGCAGCAGCCGGCGCGTCAGGGCTCAAAGGACATCTATCTCAGAGATGTCAAAGCCTTTGACAAAGCTCCGAGTTTCACACCTTGAGATAAGAACTGCGTGGTGGTCCGCGTGTGAGCGTGAGAGTGAGCGTGAAATCTACCTGGTCACTGAACTCTCCCACCATGCAGCCTTAAAATTAATGTACTGCAGCCAGACACTCCCCCTGCAACAAACAACTGATTATTTTTAATAACATCCAGAAATAAAAG
Source organism: Nematolebias whitei (assembly GCF_014905685.2). Classification (NCBI taxonomy): domain Eukaryota; kingdom Metazoa; phylum Chordata; class Actinopteri; order Cyprinodontiformes; family Rivulidae; genus Nematolebias; species Nematolebias whitei. The sequence goes on from NC_056510.1 coordinate 18,612,451, forward strand.
GTGTAGCATTCCTTGAAAGAATGCAAATCAGTGTTTTAGACTACGACCATGTAAAGTAGAAAAATGATGGAGTTGTAGTTGTCTTGGTAAAGATGGTTTGAAAAGAATCATGTGGAATCCTTATGCAATACCACAGGCTGTCAATCTCAAAGTATGTGTTGTGAATAAAAGTCTCAGATGCAACAGTGTCATATGTTAACTCAATATCTGTAAAAATTTAATTGTTATGGCCATTTATGTGTTTTCAAAGTCAGTTGGCTATGGCAGCCATCTTGAAAAGGATTGACCCTTAAAATTAATCATTTGTAGAAGTACATCTAATGTCTAGTTTCTGCAAGTTTCATTTAATTTCATCCAGTGTTTCATGAGATATTTTGCTAACGGACAAACAGGATTGACTCCAACAGTAAATGCAACAGCTTAAAGCAAAGATCTCACTCAATGAGTACCACTTGGACTATGTGATGTGAATGACTCTTAGATAACACCACACCAAATTTTAGCAACATATCTGATATACAGACAAAATTATAACGATTTCGGTTTTATCTAAGGTTTGTTGGGTGTGCCGTCTATCTTGGATGGGGTTTGCTCTAAAAGTTAATCATTTGTAGAGGTTCATGCAGGGATTATTTCCTGAATGTTTTGTTAATATCCATTTTGTGGTTCATTAAATATTTTGCTAACATACAGATTTGTCTTCAAAGCGTTCAGAGCCATTTTCAAACAAAAGTCTTGCATGATCAGTTAGCGCTCAGAAAAGGTTTTGAGCATCAATCTCAGCTACTACCACCCCACATTTTAAATCATTATCTGTAAAATTGACCGAGTTATAGCCAGATCTTTATTTTTTAATATTAGATGGCCGTGTCAGCCAACTTGCATGGGGTTGACTTTAAAAGTTAATCAGCTACAGAAGACCATCGTATGATTACTTTCAACAAGTTTAATTAAAATTGATTCTGTAGTTCATTAAATATTTTGCTAACAGACACACACACAGGGACGTTATCGTCCACCTTCGCTTTTCAGGCCACAGTAAATGATAATGAAATGCAGCATTGCAGGACATTTTCACTGTTTAGTCACAAAGCAGATGGTGACCCGGCTTTTCTTCAGCAGCTGATTCAGAGCTACTACGCGCAGCGATAAAATACATTAGACATTTAGATAACCGCCCCATTAGCACCAGCGATGCTGTTTCAACTCTGCGAAGGCTTAAACACCAAGCCAGAGGCAATCTGTTCATTAGTGAAGCTGAATTCCTGAGATCCCAAAATAAACTGTAGCTGCCAGTAACAGACGTTTAGCTTTCTTCAGCTAAGAAATTAATCAGCAACTAAATCCATTTCACAACATTTCTGCGTGAACGCTTCCGAAGAGGCTGAAGATCCGGCGTGAACGCGTGCCATTTGAGATCCCGGCTGTTTTTCAGATTAGAGATGTTACGACCAACACAGATAAACAAGATGGTTTATTTCATGAAGGACTCGTTTTTTTTTTTTTCATCTCAGAGCAGAAAAATCTCTGACTGCACGTTGGTAAAACACGGCTGTAAATTCTCCGCACGCTCTCGAGCGTTTTGATTGGCTCGTCTGCTTTGAATTGCTGTGATCCATGAGCATAAAGTGTATCATCAGCATAAAACCTTTATCTGTCCGAGATGTGACTTTCATGCCGATGTGTGGAGTTTTGTTGTTAAATTCATAAAAACGCTGCAATACGTGTATTTTTCTTTTTTTTTTTTATGCACACAATGTTACCAAACAGTTCTTCAAGGATTTATTGGCATGAAATCTCCTCAGTGACAAATTCAGCGGTGCTAGTATTAATTTTTAGTTTGGGCGGCTCTCAGCAGGAAGGTCGCTGGATGGAATCCTGGCCGGTGAGGGCCATTCTGGGTGGAGTTTGCGTGCTCTCTTCGTGCAGGCGTGGGTTTTCTCCGGGTACTCCGGTTTACTCCCACAAACCAAAAACATGCATGTTAGACTGATTGGTAACTAAATTGTCCCTAGGTGTGAGTGAGAGTGAATGGTTGTTTGTCTATGTGTCTCTGGTACAGCCCTACAGAACCTCACTGACCTGCACAAGGCGAGGTCAGTGATCAAGGCCAGGCAGATTCTGGCAGATCCCGATCACCCACTCCATGGTGAGTTCAGGTTGCTTCCATCTGGACGCAGGTGTCTGCCCAGATGTAACACGAACAGACTGAAAAACTCCTTCATCCCTGTAGCGATCAGGCTTCTCAACGAACAGTGATGATATCCGTTCTGTTATTTTAATGTCTTAATGTCTTGTCTAGTACGGATGTTTTATATCTTCTGACTGTGAAACAAATTGCTCCTCGGGGATAATAAAGATTCTTGCGCTTGAACTTGAACTGTGATGGACTGCAGGCCTGTTTGTTTGGCACAACCTCTAATAAATATACGTAAGCCTCACACAAAAGCAGCAAAACTGCTACGCATTTGGTATTTTATTACAAGTTTTAGTTTTTGATCCAGATTTTGCGAACCTTATTCATGAAAGCTCAAGCAGGTAGCCGAATGATTTCAGACTTTAATAAAGCGGCTGTAAGCTCCAGTGTGGGGTTTCGCCTCAGCTGCGCAGGCGAAGCTCGGTGAGGATGGACACCGTTCTCAGGAGCTCTCACCCTGAGCACGTTAGATCTAATTGGAATCTCCTGTTCTCACCTCAGCTGCAGCTTTTAACCCCTTCCCGCTGAACCCAGTTTAACCCACTGACCCTCGGGGGCTGAGCATGGGAACACGATACCGCAGCGAGACGACACGTTCACGCTGTAATGACTCGGAATGAATAATGGCCAGTTTCTCTGGTTTTTCACAGCTGCCTCGCCTCCGGGGTTCACTTTTGCCAGTGTTTACCGATGCTCTGAGGCGACCTCGGACCTCCGCGGGCCTGCAGCCTCTTACTCATATGAATGAAACCATCAGGCGTCTGGCGCAACAGACAGCTCTCAATTTTCATTTCAATTACTGCTGCTGATGATAAAACACAGATCGAGCCATGACATTGGCTGCTCAGCTAATCAGTGGCAATAAATGTTTCCAATTAATTATACTGGCTGGCTTTATTCCTTGACTGAACTGACACTAAAGTAATTATTACCCCTAATTTTATTTTTTGAGTGTACGCTTTATGTGTATTTGATGCACAACAACTTAACTGAAGGAGCCGTGGACTAAATTTATTTACACTGCTTCACACATCATTTGTTTTTAGTGTGATTCATAACACAACTTTAAGGGTAATTTGTCTAATAATTATTGAATTCTTTATAAAGATTTCAACAAAAACATCCAATCAGATATCCTTGGTATAGGTTCATATATTAACCAATATTATTATTGAGTAACATAGATGTATTCTCCTGTTATAAGCAGTAGGTTTACATAAATTAATATCCCTTAATTTGTCCGAGTTATAGACATTTTTGAGTTTCCCAAGGTTAATAAGCTGAGGTGACCATCTTAAATCAGGTTGATACAAAGTGGTAACAATTTGTAGATGTATATTAATTTGTTTGTTACATATTTGTAAAAGTTTCATTAAAATTCATCAAATCGTTCATGAGATATTTTGGTAACAGACAAGCAAAGCTGACTCAAATAATTATTGCCAAAGTATTAAAAACAGATCCTACATGATCTGTTATCACTTGGTGTGTTAGGAATGACTCTCAGCTACTACAACGCACAATTTTAACTCAATATCTAAAGAACTGACTGCGTTCAAGCAATTTTTGTGTTTGCTAAAGTTGCTTATTGTGGCAACTGTCTCGTAGTACGGTGGCCCTAAGGTGTAACTGAACAACATTTGAAAAAACTGAATTACATTTGAAAAAAAAAAACAGAATCACATGAAGCCAAAGCAGAAGTAGCAAAAGCGGAAGTGGCCTGAAGCACATTAGAAAAAATTGAATTACATTTGAAAAAAACGGAATGACATTTGAAAAACGGAATTACATCAAGCCAAACAGGAAGGTTTTTAAATTTTTTTTTTTTTTTTTAATTAACAGCATAAAACCGAACAACAGAACAATATACAGTACACACACAATGGAGATACAGTTAGCAGACTATCCTTAAAAAAAAAGTCCAGTTTGGCTTAATGTAATTCAGTTTTTTCTAATGTAATTCAGGCCACTTCCGCTTTGACTCAATGTAATTCAGTTTTTTCAAATGTAAATTTGTTTTTTCTTATGTGATTTGGGCCACTTCTGCTTTGGCCACTTCCACTTTGACTTAATGTAATTCGTTTTTTTCAAATGTAATTCGGTTTTTTCAAATGTTGTTCATTTACACCTTAGAGCCACCGTAGTCTTGTACTGGGTTGACTCTAAAAGCAAATCAGTTGCAAATGTGGATACAGTGATTACTGTCTGACTTTCAATAAAGTGTGTGCAGTGGCTGAATAGATAATTTGCTAACAGACAGACAAATGAACATGTACACAGACAGGCAAAACCAGCATCACCCTTTCACCTTTGATGGCGCACAATAACTAATTTAGTTATTAGTGCATTTTAGCCCCTGCTGCCTACAATTTTAAAAGTGCTGAAATAAATCTGCCTTCAGTCTTCTGACAGTAATTCACAAGGAGGCCTCGCAGCACAATGAGAAAAATAAGGGGTTGGAAAACAATTCAAATAATCGCACGGTTTGATCTAAGAATGAAGTGGAGTCAACTATGGTTCACCCGCCGTCTTCCTGAGAACCAAATCAAGAGATGAAATGTGAAGTAGCGGCTCATGTTCAACACACTTTCAGGGGAAATTATTCTTTAAGATGGAGTCATTTAATTAGCTCTCATCATGCTTCTCTGAGCTCCAGCTGTATAGAGAGAAATTAGGAACTGTCTACGTAGTGCAACAACTCAAATGTAAAAATTCTCCGATCGTGTTTCAGTTTCACATCCAGCATTGTGTTAACTTCTGTTGTTGTATTTTTTTCACCTTTCTCATAGTATCATACTGAAAAAGCTCAATACACATTCTGCACAGATGCTAACGTTACGACCAGGGCTTAATTTGTAAACTGATCAATGCCAGAATGCAGTTAGCTGGCGGAACGGTTGGTGGGGGGAGGGGGGTTTGCTGGGGGTCCTCCCCCAGAAAATTTTGAATAAAGTAGATGTGATTTCCTGCATTTTGCTGTATTTTAACGGGCTGTTTACAGTCCACGTTTACCTACATTTGGAAACACTCCACTTCTGTCAACAATCCCCCGCACCCCCGACTTGACGGTTCCGAGCCGACTCATTTCGGCTGGATTCACTGTCCGACTCCTAGAGGTGGAAAGAGTACTGAAAATTTGTACTCAAGTACAAGTACTGTTACACTACTTAAGATGTGCTCAATTACAAGTAAAAGTATTGGTGTTATAAAAAAATTACTTATGTGAAAGTACAAAGTACTCTTCTCAAAAACTACTCAGAGTATTAATTACTTTTAAAACATTTGATGTTTTATTATGTTGTCAGTGGAAGACATTCAGTTTGATTTCCTGTATATATAATAGCTACATTCAAAGTACATTTCTCAGACGTTCAGAAGCTCCGTCTTATTTTAGTGCCAGTCAAACCGATGGCAGTGACAATATCTAAGATACTAATAACCCACACATACAAACAATAAAAAAGCAATACAGGTAGCTGTAAAACCTCGTATACTGCAATTTGATTTTTGAGATTAGATGCTGAAGTCTTGTAAGCTGCTATCACCATAGAGATCAAATAAAGTTTGCATCTGGACACTGTCTCCTGTTCACCCTCTGTACATGAAAAATTCCTCCAGGTATGGCCACGGGCACTCGTCTTCAGCCTTTACCTTGTCATTTTCTGTGTTGACAGTGTTGTCCTCTGTCTCCATTTTGGCTTTTTTTTCCAAATCTTCGGTCCATAAACAACTCTCTACTCTACGGAGTTGTCCTTTGCTTACGTCATAGGTAATTGGTGCGTTCTCGATCTGAGAGCCTTATTGGCTACAAAGAGGCAGATGAACGGTTTGAATATTAATTCAAATTGCGGCTGGATTCAGTAGTGACTTCTGATTTTAAATGTAGCAAAGTAGATTACATGGTCTAAATTGTACTTAAGTATGAGTAAAATTACACACTTGAAAGAAATACGCATAAAAGTTCAACTGCCGCAAGAATCTACTTAATTACAGTAATGTGAGTATTTATAATTTTTTCCTTCCACCCCTGCCGACTCCACATGTGAAACCTCCAGGCGCCTCCTCCGTCTGTTCATTGCAGCTGCCTGTGGGCTCCAGCCTGCGTACGACTGCCTGGTTAGCTCGGCACTCACCCCCACCACATTTTTAGAGGCGGAGATTGTTTTAAGGGTAGAGGCGGAAATGCTTACTTGAAGGGGCAGCTTGTGTGTGATATTAAGAAGTCTTAAATGGCTGTTGTGTTTAAAATTGGTGTTTATGTAATTATTTTACAGAGTCTTGAGTCTTCGAGGCTCAATGTGATTTATCTGTATAAATAAAGGTTGAATGAAAATTTTTCAGTTTACATATCCAAAATAAGTTTTATTTGTTCAAGGCAGTCATATTTGTTCATAACTTTATTATTAGTAAGCCTGAGAGTTACCGGATCCAAGAAAACAGTTACCGGGACACACCCTCCTGCAGGATCCGGCTTAAATTAAGCCCTGGTTATGACAAGTCTGTGCTCTAGTTTTATTAAACTGCAGGGAGGGGTTTCCGGACCTCTGTTTTTATTTCTACACCTGGCCCTTCCTGGGCTCCGTAAATGTTAAAGAATACCTGTGTTTTAGATACTGCACGTCACCTAATTGTGCATTTAATGACACACACACCCAAAAAAAAACCCAAAAAACAAAAAACAGAATGTCCATTCTACAGCTAAAAGAACTGATTATTCAGGTTTAAAAGTGGAGATTTAAAAGAAGTGAACTGTTAGTGACGTTAGTTAGCTCATTTTTTGGAGTTCTGTGTAACTAATTATTTTCTTTCAATAATTATTTGCTTTTTTCCAATAATTTGTCTTTAAATTCACATTCCAGAGAGAAATTGTCTGTTCTGTAAAATTTTTAGGCTGCCAATCCAGATTTTTTTTTACATTTCATAAGTTTGTCATAACTGTACAATTTTGGCTAATACATTTACTTAAAGCTTTACTCAGACCGTAAGGAACATTTAAATATTTATGATATTTTAGAATATTTTTGAAAAACTTAAAGGTATTATCTTTTTTTTTCTTTGCTATCGTCTATAAAATAAAATAAAATCAACAAACAGGTTTCACATTTAGCAGGTTCACATTCATTTATAATCGACAAAAATGCATACATGAGTTTGAAATAATTTCAGACGCTTGCTAATTTTTTAACAATAATATGCAGTTCATGCAGCACATTTATTAGTTACAGAAACAATTATTTGGTTAAAGATTTGTTGTGATGCCTCATCAACTGTGCAGCGAATGCAAATGTTGTGAAGCGACAGGTGACAATTGCTCCATCCATCATTGAAGCCTTCTATGCGGTCCTTTGGATTGTGTAATTGCTCATATTTGCAATTTCATTTGGCTCATTACTGGAATGAGGAAAATCCCTGCAATGAAATAATGATAACGATGACTCAGTGCCTCTTCCTGTTTCATATGACTTTTTAAGCTTCATGAGATTTGTTGCCAGGCTGATTCTGTGAATACTATAAAACAAAAAATTACAGTCAGCATGAAGACCGCCTGCTGTAGCTCACACGTTGCAACAACAACTAGCAAAGTTAGCATTTCTAGTTTTAGAACAAACAAACAAGGGTTTACATGATTACATTCAATAATTGCACTAAAGATAAAGATAATGGGCATTACAGCAAGGCAGCTATGACATCCTGGATTCATCATCCCTTTCAGATGAACTGCGCTGGCCTCCCAAAGGGTGTGCACAGTAATTGTCTCTTTAGGGATTTGTCAAGTCCCTGTTGGATGGCAATAAATCACTGGCAGAGGAGGCGTGGTGTCGGACATGGGATGAACTTGTGTGACCAAAGCAGCAAGGCCACAGCTTTCATGTCACTCTGCTGAGAGTTGGAAAGAACTGATCAGCTCTGGTTGGCCCTCGTTTCACTACGAAAGGTACACTTTGTTGATGATTTATAGCACAAAGTGGAGACCTCAGCATTTATGACACTGAGCCATAATCGAGGTTAGACACACATGAGGAAGGTTACATGACCACATCTGAGCAAGCATTGTGCTCAGCTTGTTTTAGAGGTTATCGCCCTGAGGAGGGTTGTGTTGTGCTAGTGGTGTTGCTCACTGGCAGCATTGATTGGTGGAGCTGTAATGGCCCAAGTGTGACTGAATCAATGCTGAGAAACTTGGCGCAACAGGAACAGTGGTGGAGAAAGTACTCAAACACTGTACTTAAGTACAAGTACAAATAAACAGACAAAAATGTACTCTAGTAAAAGTAGAAGTACCACATTAACATTTTTTACTTAAGTAAAAGTAAATAAGTACTTGCTTTTTAAAATACTTGAAGTATTAAAAGTAAAATTATTTGCTGAATGTATTACCTAATGCAATGGTCTACAATATAATTAAGTGTGTCTATCATATGTATATTTTCCATAATACATTAATAGTGTTGAGCCATTTTAATGAACAATGCTGCAGATAATGCATGTTTTTATTGTGTGACACAGTTCACACTTGGACTTAATTCTGTGCGTCAGAATTTCAGGGATGACATGCAGAGTTAAATGTCATTAAGCACAATAAGAAAGAGGAATAATTATACCTTTGAAAGTTTTTATTTAACACAAAACAAAACCAATGTGTCATTTTAACTGCAATAAACACATTTAAGTAAAAGTTGTCTGCCTGAAAAAAGGAGCATTCGACCTAACAAAGGAACAGGCTCTGATCATTTCAACTCCAGTTTGTCATCAACTCTAGTTAAAATAATGTCTAGTCAACCTTGTAATGAGTCGAGTAGTGAACACTATTTTAACTTCCTGACACCATTTTCAAAACTTGAACCCGAGTGTCGAGACATGTGGAGACATCCAAATGCATCCAAATCCACCCAGCACCAGACTCACCTCACCACTGGATGAAGAGCCTCTCAGCGTGACCTCAGCAGCAGTAAGGAGTACCTAAAGGAGGATTAATCCACACAAGGCAACCGGCCCAGACAACATCCCTGGAAAAGTGTTGAAAGAATGTGCCAATCAGCTCTGTGAGGTGCTGGCCGACATCTTTAACACCTCACTTACCCTGGAGACAGTTCCCACCTGACTGCCACCATCATCCCAGTCCCAAAAAGCTCTACAGTGACTGGTCTGAATGACTATCGGCCAGTGGCCCTCACCCCGATAGTCGCTAAATGCTTCGAAAAACTGGTCATGACTCACATCAAAACAACCATCAACATCAACGAGTACCCTCATCAGTATGCATACCGTGAGAACCGATCAACAGAGGATGCCATCTCCTCTGTGGTCCACACTGCGCTCAACCACCTGGAGCAGAAAGAATCTTACATCCATATGTTCTTTGTGGATTTCACATCTGCCTTCAACACCATGATCGCCCAGATCCTGATGGATAAACTATTCACACTAGGACTAAGCCCCTCCATTTGCAACTGGGTACTAGTCTTCTTAACAAACAGACCACAGTCAGTGAGGATCCACAACCTCTCCTCCTCCACCATAACCCTCAGCACTGGCTTTCCTCAGGGATGTGTGTTGAGCACCTTCCTGTTTACTCTGCTCACGTATGATTGTGCAGCTACCCATCCAGGCTGTCACATTGTAAAGTTTGCAGATGATACAGCGGTGGTGGGATGCATCACAAACAATGATGAGTCCAACTACAGACACGAGGTGGAACACTTGGAGAGCTGGTGCAAAGAGAATAACCTTTACATCAATGTGAAAAAAAAAACAAAGGAGATGATTGTGGACTTCAGAAGTAACAAACACACCTACCCCCCTGAACATAAGAGGATCTGCGGCGGAAGTGGTCTCCAGCTACAAGTACTTGGGTGTGCACGTGAATGACAACCTCAGCTGGAGCAACAACACCACCAGCCTGATCAAGAAAGCTCATCAGAGACTCTACTTCTTCAGGCAGCTGAGACGAGCTGGTCTGGGAAGCTCAGTCCTCACCTCCTTCTACAGGTGTGTGCAGTGGAGAGCATCCTGTGCTCCTGCATCAACGTGTGGCATGGAGGCTGCACAGCTGCAGAAAGAAAAGCTTTGCAGAGAGTGGTGAAGGCTGCACAGAAGTCTGATGGAGTCAGCCTCCCCACCATCACAGACATCTACACCTCCAGATGCAGGAAGAGGGCCACCTGCATCATAAAGGACTCCACTCACCCAACACACACACTTTTTGCCTCGCTCCCCTCAGGCAGGAGGTTGAGGAGCATTCAGTGTAGAACCACTAGACTGAGGAACAGCTTCTACCCTGAGGCTGTTAGACTCATGAATCTCTAACCAGAATAATCACTGTGAAAAAAAATCACATCATGAAGCTGCTGATGCTTCATGTTGATGTGTTCATGTGTGCTCATCTGCTTACACAGACTCATGTTCATGTTTGTGCTGATGTTCGATGTAATGTTTTTATGCTATTAGTGCTTAGAGTATATTTATTTGATGTTTTTCTTAGTTCATATCTTAGATCTTATTACTGTTTTTCTTATACATTTTATTGTTGGATGTAATTGGGACCCCGTGCACATAATTTTGCTCCACCACATGTACCACATGTGGTGCGAATGACAATAAAGAATCTCTGACTCTCTGACTCTGATCTCTTGTCTCCTGTCCTAACATCATGAACTGACAAATTTTAATATTGCAGCAAGAATTTCTTGTTCAATTTCAGAAGAAGTTGGTTTTCAAAGTTTTTTGAGTCCAGTCTGGTTCTTTTTGGAGAGAGAATCTGTGCTGCTGTACTGAATATTATTTCAATAGTCTTTCAATAGTCTTTCAATAATCTTTCAATAGTCTTTCAATAAGGCCATGGCTGGTGTGTATATTCTGGCTGACTCTCCACGGTGGAATCCCTTTTGGGTGTGTTAGCGGTGCTGTGGGTGCACCCAGCTCAATGACATACATACTAGAATATACGTCATTGGCCCTGCTCTTCTTGAAGTCAGGTCTAGCGTTACATTCCCACTTTGCAGTGAGTCAATGGATCATTTCCCCTCTCGCCATTGGTTACTTTCAAACTAACAAACAAATAAAAAAACTGCAACGTGAATGTAACGTGTAACGCAACGCATTAAAGAAATGTAGTGTAGTAGAAAGTACAGATACTTAATATAAAATGTAGTGGAGTAAAAGGCGAAGTACCCACGTTTAATTCTACATACATAAAGTACAGATACATGGAAAATGTACTTAAGTACAGTAACAAAGTACTTGTACTTTGTTACATCCCACTACACGTAACCCTTAGGACTCGTCTTCTTGCTACTGGCTTCTCTGGGATTTTGCTTTTCGTTTTGTCTCTCAGACATACTTGGGTTTTTAAATACTATCTAAGTTGGAGATCATGCAAAGTGATAGTTCAGTTCTCTTGAAGTAGAGTTCTGTGGAAAGGTTATGAACTTTTAATAACTTACCTGTTGTAGATATCATTTAGAATAGCTGCAATTGGGCGAAATAGATGTTAATTTTGGCCAAACTGATGAGCTAATATTTACACTGAGCAGTGAAATGTCAAAGTGGGTTACTACCATGTCACAACAACTCCAAGCTCAAACATTTCATAGCAATTCACATACACAGAAGTACTACAGCTAGCTGTCACTTTCATTTTCTGTCTACAAAAAAAAAAAAAACATAATTCTATGAAAATAACATAATTACAATTAGTTTTTTTTTTTTTCCATTTCATCCATATGCAAGAAAACACACTAAAAACAATGTTTCTCTAGTCTGGATGATTTGACAAAACATTACCTTCCTTCAAATGTCAGGTGATCAATGAACGCCTGGGAGGGGAGCAGTGCCTCTTGACACCCGGGTAGCATGGGGCCCCACTGGCCTCAGCAGTCAAAGCTAAGAAAATAAAGTTTCAGTTAAAACTGGGGAGAAGTATCTAACCTCCAGCATTTCTTCACTTCCTCCTTCGTCATCTCTTGGCTTAGCTCAGACAGATCCAAGACACTCAGAATACGCAGCGAGCTGGAAAGATGCCAGCTGTCAGTTCAAAACTGAAGGTAATGTACTTAAATAGCATTTGCATGGACCGCTTGGGACTAGCCATTAGCTCATCAATCCAGTCAGAATTCAACTGGCTGTTCAAAAAGCTACAGTATAACAAGTAAGATAATAACTGTTCATATATTTTTTATGTAAACACAAAAATTCCATGTTTAAACTGTCTACTGCGAGCAGTAAATCATTTACTTTAAGAGGATGTAATAATTCTGATCAATATGTAAATTTATCATTCACATTACAAATGACAGAGTGTTTGGGCACTCGGGTTCAATAAATATTGAGGAGAATATCTTGATGACACGCTTTGTGTTTTATTTCCTCATTTGACTAATAAGGTGATATTTAGCTGCAAGAAAACCTATTGATCGGCATTTTTTGCTCAGCAGCTTCCCTTCACGGCAGCGTTCAGCCCTGCCTTCACTTGGTAATATGTCCTCTCCTGGCTGTGTTAATGGCCCACAGCCATATGCTCCTCTTGCCTGCCCGACACCCCACCCTGTGTGGAGCTGGTTGGCAGCCCCCTCTCATTCCCTTCCCTTTCCTTTCCAACAGCCTCGTCTCAGCATTCAGGCTCTCCCCTCCCCCATGGCTGTGCACTTCTTTCCTTGCTTTTTCCTTCCACCATCCTCCCCCTTGTTCTTACTGCTCAGCTTCTGCTGGAACAAAATCCCAAAGCTGCAAACAACTGGAATCCACCATCACAGTGAAATGGTATCAAACCAGCGGAGGGGGCTTATTTGCATTTATGAAAAGTCAAACTGTGTAAAACAGGTCACTGAGTTCTTTTATTTTTATTTTACCACTCGATGTGGTCACCATAGAAACAGATGATGGAAACTTGTGGTCACAATAACAATAATTAAATGGCTTATTTTTTTGTTTTAATTGTGCATTATTAAGGATGCCAATGCATAAACATTGAAGCACCCTTATTACTATTGTGTTCACAATTTTCACACCCCATAAGCTTTAGAAAACATGGGAATTATACAAATGCGTGGCTAAACAGGAAATAGTGTACTTTGATTTTTAGTAGTGGTACGATGTGGGTGAAATTAGCAAAAAACTGCAATAAAATTTCTCCATTTATTACAACGGGATGAGACGAATGAGTGAGAAAACCCAGCCCTTTTTGGAGCTCTATAGTCTTCAAGGTTCACTGTAGAAACATTGTTCAAAGTTAATCAGAATAAAGAAAGTCGGACTATATGTGACTGAATCAACATGTTGATATTAATATTTTTTAAACATTTACATTTTAAGTTTGATAAACTTTTGAGATTTTTCCCACTGAATATTTAATTGGCAGTTGTTGTTGTCATACTAACTTTTGAGCTGCGTAAACTTTCCAAAATGTTGAAAACTTTACCTTCTTACTCCCACAACCTTTATTGGTACATGTACAAAGTATACATCAAAATGTAAGCATTTTGTCTTTTTTTTTTACCCATTTATCACTGCTGGAGAACTTACTGTAATTTCTGGACTACAAACCACTACTTTTTTTCAAACACTTTGAACCCCGTGTCTTATACAACTCTGCGGCTAATTTAT
>NC_056510.1:18626648-18631743 GCF_014905685.2 Nematolebias whitei
TTTTATTTTGATGGGCTAACGAGCTTCCTGCCACCAAAACATTTAGCTTCGTCACATCAGGTGCTCACATAGCTGTCCAGTATATGTCTCTCTTGCGGAGTGGGTCCTCGTGACTCAATGAGACTATCTGTATAAATAAAGGTTTAAAAAATATCTGACCAATTAAATTACCTAGTAGGTTACAGTGGACCAATGAAAATCGGTTTCATTGATCCACTGGGGAGGGGGGGGGGGGGCTCCTATTCTCCCATTCTCTCCTCCCCTTCTCAGTGTGCCCCCAGGGAGGGGGAAATGTGATGAAGAGGACAGCACAAGCTCATTGACGCAGTGCGCAGGAGGAAGATGAAGATAGTGATCAATGACTTCTTAGGACACTGTATTTTTTTTAACCAGCCGTGTTACAGGCACTTAAAAAAAAAAAAAAAAAACAATTACTGTATGTATTTGTGTATGTTACCAGTATGTATTTAGTTAAAAGTAAAAAAAAAATATTTGTGTAAATATCTCATGTTACAACGTGGATACCCGCGGCTTATACACAAGTGTGGCCTGTGTTCATTCAGCCTTTATTTATATAGGTTAATCCCATTGAGCTGCGGGGACTCATTTACAGCAGAGACCTGGTTTAACAAAGACTGATGACATATATATATGTACACTTTTTTTCTCTTTTTAAATTTAATGGGCATGGCTTATATTCAGGTGTGCTCAATAGTCCAGAAATTATGGTAATTTTCTCTCAAATCTCAACAAAGGGCAAAGAATGCACATCCAATATCCTGATGCATGCTCAATAATCCAGGTAGAAAAATCTAAAAAGGTTAAGTCAGGTCCTCTGGACGTTTTTTTTTTTTTGAACGTCCAGAGGACCTGACAACCTTTTTAGAAGGGCACATTCAACTTTCCATAGCCTTCCATAATGTTTTAGCACACAGATTTTCTGTTTTAAACAAGATATTTTTCATCGTCATATTTTATACAAAAAACCAAAACAACTGTAGGATCATAAAACATTACACGGATGACTACCAGAGTCTTCTGCTTACAGTTCAGGAATTTTTAAGGTAAAACTTTTGTGTTTTTTGCACAGTGAATGTTTGCTAAGGGCTTTATTTTAAGTTTATGTTTCTGTCTGACTCCTAATAAGAGTGTTGCCAGGGAGTGAGAGACACGTATGTGGTTACCATAACAAGCCACTGGCAGCAGCTTTAATAGCTTTTACAGTAGATGACAGTAGTTGCATTGGTACCCCTAAAAAATATTACTTTTAGTTATATGTACAGTTCATTCTAGTATTTTAATAAAAAAGACTTGCTAACCTGTTGTCACAGCTAAAGATCTGTGTGATTTAGGCTTTTTAAAATCTTAAAAAAACCAAAACACCACCCAAATAGTTTGCATTGTCTCACTTTTCCATGTTTTTGTGCAACATCGTAGCTTCTCTGGTTGAAACAAAGACCTGGAACAGAATCAACCAAAAAAGAAAACATGAATAATTATCTTAAATTGAACGCTGCACCTTATAATCCAGTGTTGCAGCACCGTTGGCATTTTTGTGGATGGATTTGCTGCTGTAGCCAAGTGCCTGACAATGGCAGCAGTGCAGCATTGTGATTGTGCTGTGTGTGTGTGTGTGTGTGTGTGTGTAACGTCCGGATTCTCATGCTTGTTTTCACTGGTATTTTTCTCATACATAACACTTGAGCTGTTTCCACAGCCGTGATAGACTGTCAGGGGATTCTGCTGACAGCAATGTTTTGATGAGTGAGTATGCCTATGTGTGTGTGTGTGAGTGTGCCCGCACGTGTGCGCGAGCATGACCATGTGAGTGAAAAGCCAAACAGAAAGGGAGCAAGGGATGACGAGTGCATTTCTGATGTTTGTCACTAAATACGAGGTTGGGAAGAACTCCCATGTTGCATTCCTCACACTCCCAAGTTCATCCGGAGAAACTATTTGAGTAAACCTTCATTTTCACATCCTTTTTAATGTCATTTGCTTTGGTACCGTTGGGTTCCCTAACCACACGAAAGCTGATTTATTTATTAGAAAGTACTGATTGGGATGAATAAACAGAGACGAAATGAAAAAGGTCTCTGCTCGCAGGCCCCTCGGCTGCTGTGAGAATATGACTGAGCGAGGCACCTGAAGAAAACCATCCTGAAGCCTCTCAAACCTGGATAGACTTCTTTTAAAGCGACTGTGAATGCCACTTTTTTTCCTTCCTTTTTCTCAGCTACTATCAAGAAACAACTGGCAGGCTGCCTCTGAGTTTACAGAGCTTTTCTATTCTAGCCACCAAAGAACCCATTTTATCTTTGCTGTCACTCACCCCCACTTTCTTACAGCAGGGAAGCAGATAGCTTTTTTTTTCTTATCAAGAAAAGTGTATTTTATTTGGAGTCTCAAGGGGATGTAGCTTTCGGCCATCTAAATCTTAAAGTTTTTTTTTTCTCTACACACCTGTTAGGTTTTACTCAGTTCATAATAAAATCAGCCCGTTAAGTGTGTGAGCTGTTGAACACACTGTAAAAAGCAAACAGAGAGCCTGTAATCTCTCCCCTTCAGTGCCGTGTCATTTCCAGTGTCCATTTGCTTCGATTCAGGGCAAACCTGAGGAATTCATTTTTCAAAGGCTTGCTCTTCCTGATATAAAAGAATATCCTCCCATGTAGCGCATCTGCACATTTAACTTCAGATTTTCACTCCGGAAATGCACTTTTATTGAGACTCCTATTTAGGCCTGTGCTGAACGTGCAGATCCAGCAGAAGAGTTCTTCCCAGCCATTCATGTTTTCACATGAAAATACCACTTGAGTGTTGCTTCCACAAAATAATGGAAGGTATTTTGACAAGATTTCACACTTCTACAGGATTACTTTACAGCACACTCATGAATTAGACTAGTATCACCCTGAAATATAGACATATCTACACTAGAATCTGAGAGGCAGCAAAGTTTTAGAAAAAATTAGAAATAATTTATTAAAAATATATAAATTTTCTTGCATTCTTAGATGCTGCATAGTCATCTCTTAATTAACAACGTAGGGTGTCTGCTTAACGTAGCAAGTTATTTGTAAATAATCTCAGGCAACCTTGTTTTTCATATGAATTACAGTATTATATATATACTGTCTACGAATAAAGACATAATTGATTTGCATATTTTCAGCAGCAGCAGAACGGTGGCACAGTTGGTAGAGCTGCAGCTGCTCAGCGATGAGGTTGACCTGGTACAAATCCTGGTCCAGGGGCCTTTCTGGGTAGAGTTTGCATGTTCTCTCCGTGCATGCGTGATTTTTCTCCGGGTACTCCGGTTTCCTCCCACAGACCAAAAACATGCACGTTAGGCTGATTGGTAACTCTAAATTGTCCCTAGGTGTGAGTGAGAGAGTGAATGGCTGTTTGTCTTGTTTGTCTCTATGTGTCCCTGTGATGGACTGGAGACCTGTCCAGGATGTCCCTCGCACAGTGATAGCTGGACATGGGCACCAGTGACCCCTGCGACCCAAAAAGGAAGAAGCGGGTAAAAGATAATGGATGGATGGAAGTTATCGTCAGTTCTGTAGAAAGTTCTGAGCAGTTACTATCTTACCTGTTGTAGATAGCTTTTTGAACAACCTTAGCTTGATGAAATAGCATTTAAATTTTACTGGACATGTGAGCTAACGGCTAGCTCAAAGAGGGCCGAGAATGCCAATCCCATAAACGTCATAGCTGTTCATGTGAATGCTATTTTGTGAAATTTTTCATATCCATCAGCTTGATATACAAATACTTTCATAGAATGACACATAAACTTTATGATATGAAAATGCTGTTTCTATGTGAACGCCTAAGAAGTAAAATAAAATAAGTATTTTCTTATTCTTTAGTTTCTGTGGATGAGTCTTTTTTTTGGGACAGCATATCAAGATAAAATTCAGCATTGTCTAATATTTGCAGATTCATTTCACAGAGCAGCATCAGCGTTCATTCTACCTCCTGAAGCTCTACAGCTGCTTGGCGCTGTGGATTCAGAAGGTAACAGAGATAATGAACCAAAACAGCAAAACCTAATTGAAGAGTTGAAAGAAGAAATGAAAAACGAATCTAGTATAATGGAAGGAATGCATTTTATTTGCTGCCTTGCACGCCAAACTTTTATATAAATATATTTCATGATTTGTTAGTATTCAGAGTTTGCAATGAGAACAACTCACAGCTACACACCAGATTGAAGCTGTTTATTAATTTGACTATTATTGTTATTTGTGTGCTGATTAGGGCTGTGGCAGTTGTCTGGAATTTGGTTGATACAGAAAGTTGTCCATGCAAATCTAATGATTACTATAAGTTTTATTAAAATGGGTCAAGTTTTCAGGTAACAGACAGAAAGTGTGACTCCTTACAGTTAATGCCAAGTTTTAAACAGAGATCTTGTGTTTGTTCGTGCTGGATTATGTGTTAGAGATAGCTCTGATCTACCACCACACAAGATTTTAGCTTATAATCTATGGGGTGCCATTTTTAATATTACTCGGTCAAAAATTAACTGCAATATTTTTGTTTATTTAGCCTTTCATAAGAATAAAAAACCTAGTTTTTTTATCCAAAGCCATATTTTCACCAAGTTATTCATACATTTATAAATGTCATAATTCCAAACTAAATATTTATTTTACAAGCTAAATATTTAGTGTACAAACTAAATGTTTATGTGTAAAGTAAATGATTAATTTACAAACTAAATATTTAACTTGCAAACTTTAGTTGGTGAATTAAATATTAAGGTGTAAATTAAATATTTAATTTACAAGCTTAATATTTATTTTCATAATTAAACATTTAATTTCCAAAGTAAGTATTTATTGTGCAAGGTAAATTGTTAATGTCCAAACTACACATTTAATTTCTAAGCTAACCATTTAATTCATAAACTAAATATTTAATTTGCTAACAAAATATTTAGCTTGAACCTAAATATTTATTTTCAAAGATTAAAAACATTTAATTTCCAAAATAAATATTTAATTTACTAACTAAATATTTAGCTCGGACCTAAATATTTATTTTCCAAACTAAATATTTAATTTCCAAAATAAATATTTAA
>NC_056510.1:18631753-18636821 GCF_014905685.2 Nematolebias whitei
TTATTTTCCAAACTAAATATTTAATTTCCAAAATAAATATTTAATTTACCAACTAAATATTTAACTTGCAAGTTAAGTATTTAGTTTGGAAAATAAATATTTAGCTTATAAATTAAATATTTAGTTTGGAACTATGACATTTATAAATGTTTGAATGACATGGTGAAAATATGACTGAAAAAATAGACTAGTGTTTTTCTCATGAAAGGCTACTAAATAAATCACAATATTGATATTAATTTTTGACTGTGTAACTTTACAAACGGCACCCCATAATTATCCATAAAAATGACTAAGTTATAACTATTTTTGCAATTGCTAATCCAATTAGCGAACAAACAGCACAGCACTGATGAGCTGAGGGAGTAAAAACAAAGAAGAACCTGATAGTGAATAATTTGACCCATATTCTTCTTCCCTTAGTGACAACACCATCTTTATAAATTACATTATAGTCATTAAGGAGTTTTAAAAAGTAGTAGCGGCACCATATTTTTGGTTGGTTCCCACGTGGAAAGAAATGTAAGACAATTTAGGTCAATAAACTTGATACACAACACATATTTGTATATTTTTCTACCCATGATACAGACCATTTGGGCTGCTGGAAAAACAAGCAGAAAACAACTGATTTCTCAGGAGTGTTTGAAAATCTCACACTGTGCCACGCTTTATTGAGAGCAGCCACTCCACAGACGATTTGAGATGCACCCGTATTGTCTTATACTGAGTGGCAGTGGGAATGGATAACGATTTACTGAAATTAGAAGTGGAATGGATCCACAGAGCCACAAATTTCTCTTCTAATGGGCTGATTGAGGAACTGCCTCTTTACGGATTCCAGTGATGTTTTTCCCACTTGCTGTTTTCTTTCCCTTAATTGAGCCTGCATGTCTTAAATGTGAGTGTGTGTTTGTTTTTAATTTATTTTTTCATGACATGAAGAATGAGCAAATCTACTCATGTGTTAAATGGAATGACTGGGTTAACAGCTAAACCTACACCGTCTGAAATGAACAACATGATGGGACAAAAAAAGCAAAAAGACAAAGAAATTGGAACAAATGATGATTTTTTAAAACATTTTGAAACAAATCTTTTTGGACAATATGTCAATATGCAACTCATAATATCCAAATGTGTTAATTTTCTGGGATATGGAATGCCTGTTAATTAATGTCCCCAGAATCACCCACAAAGTGGATGGTAATTGGAAATACCCCCAGTCTTTACCTCTGTCCTTCTAGATAAATAAGTGATTCCATTTTGGTGTGCAGCTGCATTAAGACAGGAAAGGTCGCTGTTTAATATTGGGTTACCACGTAAAAATTCAAGTTGGCCACCGCAATTTATTTATATATAAACTGTCCACCCCTATTATTTGAGGAAACTATGGTTTTTGTTTTTGTTGTCGCTTAAAAGTGTAGTTTCCTCAAATTATTTTGGTGGCCAGTGAGGTGGCCGACTATTAATCTATGATGGCCAAGGCCACCATTGGCCACCCCTTGGTTCCGCCATTGCTCCTGGTGGGGGATATCCAACCGCTTGCCAGGATCCGTCACTGCGCTGCCTCAGAAAAGTACAAAACCTCCACCTCTGTTCTTCTACTCAGTGTAAAATATCTTGCATTAAAAACATTAAGGTTTAGCTGCATTTGCTGTTCAGTTCCAGAACAGAAAAACACTCATCTCAACAATGAAAAACATTGAATATTAAAATCCCTCAGCGACAGGATGACATCAACGTACCACTTGTTTCTACATGTTTTATATATCCAAAATCAATACAGCAAAGCTAATAAAAGTAACAAATACCTCCATATCATGTATTATACGTGTATATTCTTGTGTGGGAGTTAATGAATCAAAGTATTTCCTGATTTTTGTTTCTCATTTATTTTCCAAGATGCCTCTCATGTGAAACAGAAAAAGTCCCCCCCCCCCCCCCCCCTCCATCCCTCATTTGATGATGTAAACATTACTGTTCTCTAAAGAGCGTCCCCTATAGCTCAGCTGCAGGCAGACTGCTGAGTGCAACCTGGTAAAACATCTTCACATTAAAAGCCCAGCATTCCTTGAAGGACTGCATATCTTCCACCACCACCAGAGTTTCTGCTAATATTATTTTAGTTTGAGAAATGAGGCAGTTGTAGCCTTTTTTGGTTAAACCTTGCAACCAACTCGTTATAAATGATCTCATGCATCATGACAAGAGTTTGTGAGATTTGTTAGTACATGGGATATGTGATGTGGATGTCTATCGGCTCCAAAAGCACCATAGTGTAGATCAGTATTTAAAATCAGAACTAAGTTTTAGCCATTATTGTGTTGGCAAATGTCTTGTGTCCAAACACTTGAATTGGTGGTCTTGAATTGAATTGACTGCAGTAGTTAATCAGTTGTACATGTAACCAATAATTACTTTAGGAGAGTCTCATAAAAGTCTATCCAGTAGTTTATGAGATATTTTGCTAACAGACAGATACAATTGTCACTAACAGTTAATGCAAGGATCTTGCCTAATGTGTTTTACTCAGAGTATGTGCTGGGAGTCATGCTCAGCTACTACCACACTAGGTTTCAGGTGAGGTATCACTCAAAGTATTTGCACAGTACTTAAGGTATTGTAAGCTGTTTTAAACTTCCTTTTATATTTTATATTATCTGTTTTATTTTTAACATTTTTTTTATTAAAGATTATATTTATAACAAGAGTTTTGGGCTCCACTGATGAGACGTCACCAAAATATATCATTTCTGCACTTCACTATAAGAAAAAAGCATTCTTTGCTTTGTGGGTTTTGCGCTGCAAAAGGTCACGAGTCTGTGGCAGTAAAACAATATTATTCTGTGTCTGGAGCCGTGTGGATGAACTGACGCTGCGCTCACTGGAAAACCCTTTCTGGTTATGTCGGGATGTTTGAGGGAGACTTTTGCTTTGTGTCGTGTCACTGTTACTTTTGACCAAAATGAGCAGTGAAAAGGTTTAGGGCTGTCACATGCGCTCATTCCTACAGTTTTGTTTCCATAGAAACGCTGCGCGCCGGGCAGCCGTGCATTTTAGAGTTACATAAGGTTTTACCAATAATACGACACACAATCTGATGTGGGATTTCTCATTTGAATGGATTCCTATTTTAGGAATAATACACAACAACAGCAGAAAAGAGCTAAATAAGTCTTTCTTTTCCCTCCCTGTGCTATTTTAGGCTGTTCACTTGTATTCTGCATCTGCATCTAGAAGTAGTAGCCCAATTAACATATATTTTAAACGTATTTAACAGCCATTTCTTTTAAATATGTCATGACCTCACCGAGAGTCGAGGCGCAGAGTTCTGCTTTATTGCTGCGTCTGTTACAGTGTGTGGCAGATGAAGGTGGGCGTTGCAGAACAGCAGGTCTTTAGCAACACAATTGATCATACGTGATGCAACTGTGTCTATAATTATGCCGCGTCTCTGTCCCTGAGTAATGTATGTAAATTAAATGTACATTAATGAGTGATTACATCTAGAATCATTAATTATTGTTGTTGTGAAGAATTGCGCAGCTGATCCACATTCCACAAAGGGGTGGGAATCTTCAGGCACCCCACTATTTGATTCGGTTACAATCCAGAGGGCTGTGATGCGATTATAAAACTATTATTGAGGCGTACTTATTCACACTTCAAACAAAACCCTGAGCATAGAATCACTCGGATCTAAACGAAACACAATTTGTCGTTCGTTGCAGTATAAAACGTTTTCATTCAAACACGTTTTTAGGAACTAAATGAACAAAAGGAGTCAAAAAGAAAAGAAAAGCTTTGCAGAGAGTGGTGAAGGCTGCACAGAAGACTGTTGGAGTCAGTCTTCCCCCCCCATCACAGACATCTACACCTCCAGATGCAGAAAGAGGGCCACCTGCATCATGAAGGACCCCACTCACCCAGCACACTCATTTTTTTTCCCCTCAGGAAGGAGGTTGAGGAGCATTACATGTAGAACCACTAGAGTGAGGAACAGCTTCTACCCTGAGGCTGTTAGACTCATAAATCTCTAACCAGAATAATCACTATGAAAAATCACATCATGTTGCTGCTGATCTGTTTCATGTTGCTGCTGATCTGTTTCATGTTGATGTGTTCATGCGTGCTCATCTGCTCACACAGACTTATGCTCATGTTAGTGCTGCTGTTTGATGTAATGTTTTTATGCTATTAGTGCTTAGTGTATTTTTAGTTGATGTTTTTCTTAGTTCATATCTTAGATGTTATCATTGTTTTTCTTTTACATTTTATTGTTGGATGTAACTGGGACCCTGTGTACATAATTTCATTCCACCACTTGTGGTGCGAACGACAATAAAGAATCTCTGACTCTCTGACTCTCTCATCCTCGCTCAGGAAATTCAATCCAATACTAACTATAGGATTTATCAAAAAGGAAAGACTTGAGCCTAATCTTAAAAGTAGACAATGTGTCAGCCTCATGGACAGAAACTGGAAGTTGGTTCCTCAAGACAGGAGCCTGATAACTGAAAGCTTTGCTTCCCATTCTACTTTATGAAACTCTAGGAACCTCAAGTAAACCTGCAATCTGAAAGCAGGATAGTATTTCACCTGCAATTGTTAGAGAGTAGTTGCCGATGCAAAATGGTGAAAAAGTAGGTGAATTTTCAGTTGCAGTCTCACTGAATTTTGTTTGCAGCCAAGTGACCAGCTAGCTTTGCAGCTGTGTTTTGCATGTCCAATCTTAAAAAATTACCAATTAATTTTTATGTTTGCTGTTTGGAAAATTACTCTAAGCCTTTTTTTTTTTAGTATTCTATACTGTCCTGATGCATGCTCAATAATCCAGGTAGAAAAATCTAAAAAAGTTAAATCTGGTCATCTGGACATTCAAAAAAAACAAAAAACAAAGCAAATCAACAAAAAAATGTAGAAACGTTACGTCTCTCATCCGAGAGACTTCCTCAGTCTGAGGTGCTGTTTTCAGCTCAGTCTCTTAAATAGCACCGTCTCAGAGTGGATCACCCAGTTTTGCTGCTGACAACCAAAACCAGCTGATCACATGCTCAAGAAGGAC
>NC_056510.1:18637221-18672004 GCF_014905685.2 Nematolebias whitei
GTCCTTCTTGAGCATGTGATCAGCTGGTTTTGGTTGTCAGCAGCAAACTGGTTGATCCACTCTGAGAAGGTGCTATTTAAGAGACTGAGCTGAAAACAGCACCTCAGACTGAGGAAGTCTCTCGGATGAGAGACGAAACGTTTCTACATTTTTTTGTTGATTTGCTTTGTTTTGTTTTTTTTGAATGTCCAGAGGACCAGATTTAACTTTTTTTAGATAGTCTATACTGTATTCTAAGGATTTTTTTTTTTTTTTTTTTTTACCTTGATTATTGAGCATGAACGTTGATGTTTTGAACCACTTTGGCCATGGCTGCCTCAGATGAATTGGCAGGGGAGAGGGCAGACTCCAGAAGCCATCTTGGCACCATCAAACTGTTTGATCCACTATGTGAGTGTGCTATTTATAAGACTGAGTTTGTTGTGGCTCCTTGGGCTAGTGAAGTCTTTTGGATGAAAGATGAAACATTTCAACAAAAATAAACCTGACAACTTTGTTGGATTTTTTGTTACCTGGATTATTGAGCATGAACTTTGATGTATTCTAAGCTGTACACATTATATTGTTGCCTACCTCCATCCACATTGTACAATGCTGCAAACAGCTGGATACATGCTGGAGACTCCTTGGCAAATGTTATTCGTCAACCATCTTCCAAAAGTTGTATCACTGATACTACCTCTAACAATGACCATTATGGCTAGCTTCAAAAAAGCTAAAGTTCTTCCAAACACTGGCTTTCTGTGCAATCAGTCAGCCATCTTGGTCTTGTGTACCTGCTGTGTGCACATCATAAATAGTCCAGATGCTGCACTACTGCACATCTCTCGATTGCACTTCTCATCAAGACGGTAGTAACAAATAAATAATACATTTTTGAATATCCCATGCCTACAAGATCCCTCAAAAAATGGATTATAACACTCATTCTTAATTTCAGAGAAATCTTTGTGGACAGTTTGGCTGTAAGTGAATGAACATTTGAACATTTGAATGCAATTTACGCCCCAAGCCTGCAGGTTTTTACAGCTTTGAGGAGACAGAAGTCTTGCAGTGACTCCTGCACCATGTATAAAACCACCAGGGCATTAATAATAGATGCAAGATGAAGCATTTTGACTCATGCATATTAGTGTAAAAATCTTTTTGCCTCAAGCACAATATTTTCCACTCAATTTGACCTTTTTTGCTCGTATTGACTGGTAAAGGTGGTGTCGGTGTAGCTATGCATTTACATTATAGATTTCAAGTTAGCCTTGCAGCGTTGAGTCTACTGTTCGATAAAGCAGATTACTTCTCGTGGCAATTAGACGGCTGTTATAAAACCTGAGCTGAAGGTGTTTCACACAATAACGCCCATGTCTTTTGATGGTGATGATGCTCTGGCTGGCGGCATTTCAACAGGCTCGCTGTGCAATAAGATTTTCATTCACGCTTTAACTCTCAGTCACTCTTTGCTTTCAGGTTCAAATGAGCTATGCCCACTTTATTCACTGCAACACGCTTCCATGAGCCTGAAGGCTCTGGGAGTTAGATGCAATAAAGCTGAAGTAATACAACGAATGCCCCGAACGCACTCGATGTTCAGCCTCCTGCACAGCTGTGATTGTGTACAGAGTTGTGATCAGTGAGTTATTTCATGATCTTGGTAATCAGGCAGTATCACAGATGCCTTTCCTTGGGATGACGACATCACGGCAATCAGCAGCAGCGACTCAGTCAGTTTGGACCCAAATGTTCCTGCTTGAACAGAATCGAGCTCTTAATTAAGACGTGATAATAAGAGAAAACAAAAACAGATTTCCTAATTGGTTTCAACAAGTTTTAACATGAATATCCCACGGATAAAAAAAAAAAATCAGGTTCTTGTAAATGAGCTCCTCAGCATTAAATTGAGAAGCTTTTATTTTTATTTTTTTCCAGCAGAATGTTAATTCATCTGGCTTTGCTGTAAGCAGTGGAGTATGATATAATTTGCAGACATCCATGATGGCAGCTGCTGAATAATAGCGATGAGTAAGCCTCAATAAGCATCCAATAGCATGTTATAAAAATGTTTAGCGTTGACTAATTTAAAACACAGAATTTTGCTGTGATAATTGACTTTTTGAGGATTTTGAAGAGATTTTTGATGCAGGGGTTTTTATTGGAAGAAATGTTCTCGCTGCAAGGAAGCATTTATTTCAAGTTTGTCATTGCGCGACTGGAAGAAAACACACAACCTTACGCACACAGCAGTTACTAACCAGGATTTATTTGCGTTTGATATGTTTAGTTAAACAACACTGAACAATTTTATCTAAAATGATTCAGTTTTTGCTCATCATTTAGGCAGAAATTGTAAATTAAGCTGTAGGTTGAAGTTTATAGGTTTTGTTGACTCTAAGGAGCCAAAATACAGTTTTTGTGTAAACTAAACCTCTCAAAGCCCCCACTCCCCCCCCCGGCAGCCATCCCTCTGGAGATAATGTAGTACTCTGGCAATACCGATTATCTTAATCCACTATCTGTTGCAGCTTGTAGCCAAGCTTAAGATGTGAACTGAACCTATAAAAAGCATGAGCAGTGATGTGAGAACCTCTTTTTATAAAAAGGAACATTTTTTTCCCCCAAGTGTCTTCACTAACCTCTGAAATGTGGGTGATAATGTAAATACATATGTTCATGTTTGTCTGTTAGCAAAATATCTCATGAACTACTGGCCAGATTTAATTGAAACGCTCAGCAAATAAGCAACAAATGCACGTCTACAAATATTTATCATTTGGAGTCGATCCAAATCAAGATGGCCGCCATGGCTAATCAAACTTAGAAACTACAAAAGCAGGTACACATCAGCCAATTTTAGCAATATTGAGCTAAAATTTAGTTTGATAATAGCTAAGACTAATCCCCATCACATATTTCGAGGGCTAAAAAATTGTGCAAAATCTTTGAGTAAAACTTTGGCATTAACTGTTGAGTGTGTCTGTTAGCAAAATATCTCATAAACCAGAAACAGACTTTAATGAAACTTTTAGAAAGTCTTAATTGAACATAAATATAAAAGTTATTACCTTATAGAGTGAACACATTTTAAGATGTTTGTCACAGCTAATTAAACATAGATGGGGGGAAAAAAATCTATAAGCTATCAATTTTACAGATATTAAGCTAAAATTTCATGTAGACAAGAGTGTTTCTTAACACACTCCATAAATCAGTTTTTATAGGTTTTGACAAAAAAGCTAAAAATATATATTTTTTTCAAGATAAGATGGTCTTTGGCTAAAACTTTGGTGTGAAAGGTAGATAGGCAATATGAATTTGTGTCCAAACATTTTCATATGTGGGTCAAAACTATCCAGATGAAAGGACTTGTGGGCCACAAAAATATGACTTTAACTGCATTTTGGAGAAAGGACAAATTGGTGGAGAAAGAGTTTTAAATTGTTTTAGATCCAAAACATTAAAAGCCTCATAAACACTAAGCTTATATTTGTTATTAAAAATGATTTGATTTGATTTGTTGTTGTTGTCTTGTGTTTGGAAAATGTATTTTAGTTTGTTCTCAGCAACAAAAGCATAATTTAAGTAAGTGTCCCTTTTAAAAGGGGTTCAATCAGCCTTTTGAACCAGGGACGGCCCAAAAGGTTGATCAAAGTTCTGAAAAATCATCCAGCTGTCAGTCACTACAACAGATTCATAGAAGGTTTGATAAAGTTGATCAACTCGTATGTAGATGATACCACGTTATATTCATTAAAAAATATCCAGTTTCCCTTTTGATTATTTTATCAACTGAAATATTTAGCCAAGTTTTATGAATCATTATCCAAAAGTCTCCTTTCTGGTAGAAATCACTAAAGGTTTTTTATGCTTTGTACCATGAAGCGAAAATAAAACGATTACAGCAAAACGTTTGTATTTTGTTTAATATTGCTCATTATGAGAAGTGTTTTTTTTTTCATCCATTTTGCTGTTAAACCTAAACATTATATAAAAAATGATTACCAAGAAATGTGCAGACTGTCATCTTTAACATCATTCTTTAACTGCAGCTGTGGGCCGCACAGAATCACTCCAAGGGCTGCAAATGGCCCTCGGACCACACTTTGGAAACCCGTGCTTTAAGGGATTCTTTAAATACCTTTAAAAACATAAAAAAAAAGAAGATTCCCCTCTTTTTAAAGCATAAAACTTACAATTTTCTTTCTGTACTGCGCACAGTGTAGAAATGGAAATATCAATGTACAAAGGTTATGTAAATTTCACGTTGACTTTGTGTATTTACTGTGTGATGACTGCACTGAGAGTTTATTACCAGTAGTCTTTTCAAAATGAATTGGACCTTTTAAATATAAATAGTCAGTAATAAAATATAAATAGTCAGTCATAAAAAAATGCACATAGTGAATAATTCAGCTTTCATTTGTTTTCCCAATTAGTGTGAAAAGTGCTTCTAAACATCACAGAGAACAAAAAAAGTGTATTAAGCCTTTTATTTAGGCAGCTGGTCGTGCAAAACAGTAAATGCTTATTAGTTCGGGCTGTTGTGATTGCATTGTTGTTTGCTTTTGTCCCCCCAGACTAAGGATCCTGGCAATGATACAGATTTTTTTTTTTTTGTCAAAGTCCCAACAGTTTAATGTAATCTGTGTCGTTTAATCTTTGAACCTGACTGTGTTTGCATGTGAAAAATCAATGATAATTCCAGACGATTTAAGGTTTTTGTTGTTGCCTTTCAGGGATGACCTGCCAAGCGAGGACATCCTACACTGAAGACGAGGTTCTCTGGGGACATCGCTTCTTCCCCGTCATCTCCTTGGAGGAGGGCTTCTTCAAGGTGGACTACTCTCAGTTTCATGCCACGTTCGAGGTGCCCACTCCTCCGTACAGCGTGAAGGAGCAGGAGGAAGCTCTGCTCCTCTCCTCGCCCCTCATGGCTCCGTCTCTGTGCAACAGCGGGGAGAA
This sequence comes from Nematolebias whitei, assembly GCF_014905685.2. Lineage (NCBI taxonomy): Eukaryota > Metazoa > Chordata > Actinopteri > Cyprinodontiformes > Rivulidae > Nematolebias > Nematolebias whitei. The sequence goes on from NC_056510.1 coordinate 18,642,175, forward strand.
GAACAGCTCTCTGAACTGCCTGGAGACCCTGGAGGACAATGACAGCACCACCAAGCTGCCTGCCAAGCTGCAGAAGATCACGGGGCGGGACGGCCTGCCCAAGAAGCTGCTCAGGATGAGCTCCACCACCTCGGAGATGACTTACAGCTTCGGAGACCTGCCCATGAAGCTACAACGGATCAGCTCGGTCCCTGGGGTCTCTGAGGATAAGCAGGCCGGTAAGACCTGTAAGATCAGCACGGAGCCCATCAGTAAGTCAGTGGCGGACTTACCCCCAAAACTGCAGCGACTGGCTGGGGGAGGAGGGGGCAGGATGGACGGACACTTACCTCCTAAACTTAGGAAGATGAATTCAGATCGCTTTACATAAAGCAGGAAACATATTTTAAACCTTGCTATCCAGTTTTTTTCTCCTGAAACTGAAACCCTTGTACTATTGCTAATTTATTAACGAACCATATTCTTATATTAAAGGAGATGTAGAATATGTGCACAAATACCTTATATAAATTAGGGTGACGGACATGAGCACACACGTACCTGGAGTGGACATGCTCCGATGAAAGACCTCAGATTTATTTATTTATTTATTTTTGTTCTTTAGGGCGATGTACAATTAGCACAACCTGGCATGTAAGAAACGGCGCATGTAGAGTTGAATCTCAGTTTCTGGCATGACAAGTGTCTTCACGTCTTATTTTACAAGAAGAATTTCATCGGTGAAGCTACGGACAGTGGAAAAGTTGCACAAAGCCATATGATTTAGAAAACTTACATCACTCAGATCTTGATTTGTAGTGAACAGAGGCACATTGCGTTCGCTTTGAGTTGACCGCTTTTGTTGTTTAACGTAAAACTGTGGCGATGTTTCGTTTGATTGCATGCCCCTCTTACTAGCTTAGCTATACAGAGGTAATAGGAAAAAAAAGATGTTTAGCCTTAACTATATTACCTTGTTTCCATTTCCATGTTTGTTCACAGCTGTATTTTTTGGTATTTCATATACAAACTATTTTACCATGTGCAGTTTTATGACTTTATCCGAGGATCCAATACTGTACGTGCTGCTAGACGATGCACAACATATTTGCAAATGCGTTACTAGCATCAGTGGCACTGGACACGTGGCTACACGGTTTTTACTTGCTTATGAATGTAACACTTAAGTTGAAACCTTTACAAGTATTTGATAAGCACAAAACAATCATTATATCAATCCCTATAATGTTCAAAGGCATTTATGAGCATTTAACACAAAGCAAACTTGAGTAGGACAGTTCCAAAAAAGCTCCATTCGACTTTCAACTTAGGTGTTACTGGTTAGAATTTGTTGGCCTGTAATAAAAATTATAACCTTTGTTTTCAGGGCCCATTCTTTTCTTCCTTTGTGATGAAAGCAATAATAATATATTGACTACAATCTTTAGCTAAAGGTCTACCACAGCCCCGTAACAATCCCTCTGTTTCCTGAATCCGTGCCATGAAATCTGGTTTTCTCTAAATGCATCAGAGACATTGTACGATAACCAATTTCTTCAGGAATAAAGATCTAACGTAACTGTTTGGCATCTCGCTGCTTTAACTATATATGTACTGTATGCTTTACCAACTCGATGAATAAATTACTGTCACTTTGCATCAGAGGTGGTTAAAGATAGACGATAATCAGCAAAGCTCTTTTCATTTTCTTCTTCTTGCATCCAAGAATGACCAGACGATCAATCCCTGTAATGTTAGAAGGCATTTATGGGCATCCCTCATAAATTTATCCCTCTCTTCATTTTGGCTTTTCTGAAATATGCTGAAAATCTGCTAAAGGAGTCTGCACTTTTACTGACCTGATCCTCCCAAAATGTTCAGAAAAATGTGCGGACAGTTTAGTCAAAGCACTTGCGAGCGGGTGATTTTGTGCACAATCGATGCTGTAAATGTGAGGAAATAGGCAGGGAGTGATTAAAATGTGTAGAAATGTTGAGTTTTATTACCACGGCTGGCGGTTGACATCTATTACTGTCTGTTTTTTGTGTTTTTCTCAGAACTTCAGCTGAATATACTGTAGCTATTCATACTTCAGCAGTTTATGTTGCTCTACCAAACATTTTGAGGTGATGTTTTTCCAGAGACTGAAACAAGATGATCAATAGGTCCCAAACACCTGTTTAAAGCAGTGGCTGCTCGTAATTGAAAAAAAGAGTACCAAGCATGAAATTGCAAAGGTGATAAGAATCTCTGGGTTCATTCATGTAAAGTTTGTGTTTTTTATGTGACTTCTGAAATTGGGGAGAGAACCACGGACAGGTTACAGTGGTGGAGTAATAACGTGCACGGAAACGCAAAACGAACAGACCTTTCCTTGAGCTTTTCATTTTACACTCTGCAATCATCTGATTGCGTCTAACTCTTCAAAAATGTCAAACTTTGACAGAATACTGACTTTGCAGAACACTTTTATGGATCAGATTGTATTAAAAAAAACAAAGTGGAACTGCCTAAGTTGCTAAAAGGAATTATAAAGAAACATCTCTATGACTATTTTTTTAATCTAATGCCACTAAAGCAGTATGACTGTTTTTGATGTTTGCGTCTAGTTAAAGCTGTTGCACAAAGCAAGCTGACTGAATCACTTGGAGCTCTGTGATTATAAATACTTAACAATCAGAACAACACATGTATTAATAAAAAATTATAATAAGTGCCATGAGGATTAAAAGATACAGTCTAAAATGTCAGTTTTGCTCCACTTTCACCAACTTCAACAGTAAATTCCTTCTATTACATTATCACATGCACATTAAAATATTACATTTGTTATTTTAAAATTGGTTTTCACAGTGTATAAATGAAAGGAGCCAACAATGTATAACCCTTATTGTTTAAGGGCAGTTGTTAAAGGTGGATTGTGTCCCATCTGCAAAAGAACTAGCATTGAATCCTTCAAGGCTGAGTTTAAATGACTCCTAATTGAAATGAGACGTTTTAAAGATAATGTTTGGGTTTATTCCCAATTAACACTTGATACTGCAACCAAGCTTTAAAGTGGTACCATGTGTGAAATGGATATTTCAGTAATCTGCGCATTATACTATGTACGTTTTTAGTTTCTTATGGACAAATACGTTGATATGTTGACTTCAAGAGAACCAAAACGTAAAATCAAAAATTAATCTGAAATAACAAAACTGATTTCTAAAAGTCAATTAATTCAACAAAGTGTCAAAGCAAATATTGGACTTAAATGACATGTGACAGTTCAGTTGGTTTAATTTTATGTTCACATAAAACTGCTGTCAGTTTCTCATTAAAGCCGCTAGCTGTAGCACTTCCTGTTCAGCCTTGGACACTTCCTGCAGTGATATCATAATATTTCTTCCAGAATAGCTATGCAACACAAATCTGACAAACTTATAAAGTTAACAACAACATTAGCATGAGCCACTAAGAAACCTTTTGGTTTTGGAGTTGTTTCAAGACAATAAAATCCTCTTAGCTCTCAGATTAGCCTCTAGCTAATTAAATCAGAATTAGTTCCTCCAAACTGAAGCCGTTCAAAGAGCCATCAAGACATCAATTATAGCATTTCCATTATAACAAAAACATTTTATAACATTTTATTAGTAATTAATTAGAATTATTTACATGACTCATCTTCAAAAGGTATGAATTATCTCATTATCTTTTGTGAACTAGCTCATTTGTAAAACTGATATTTTAAATGAATGCAGTCAAATTTAGATTTTACCTTTTAAGAACGAGTGTCACATTATATTTATTTATTTATTTTTGCTGCATGTGCCTTGTCTTAATGAAAACACATGCATGGATGCATTCTAAATTTAAGCGATAAGTGAGTCAGATAAAGGATCCCACATCGACACGGAGCCAGTGTCACCTCCTCCAAAGCATTCTTTGTTTTGCTCACACTCTTGTGTAATCTGTGCTGCTGTTCCTTCATGACAGCGCACCATTTGCTGCTGTTAAATACGCTGCCTATAATAATGCTTATTTGAAGCGAGCCCGTAAAAATCCTATGGGGATCAAGACAGTGCTATTATTGTAGGAATCACAGGCAGACAGGTTAATTGTGTCTTTATCGTGAGATAACCTTTTCTTTGATAAACCCATGGGACGGACCTGGATGTCAAAATGCTGATGGCGTTATCCTCTGACTTCGTAGAGATGGGAGGCAAATCTTTTTAGGCCACCTTTAATCAGTACTTGTTCTGTCAGGAAAAAACAACAAAAAATAAAACAATTGCCCTTTATCACCAAAGAGATCTGCACTCTGGATGTCACTTTTGTGCATGTGTGTGGGAGGTGGTGGGTTCGTCTTTTGTCACTGCCTTTTTCTTTGAAATATAATTTAAATGCTCACATAATTGGCTCAGACAGATTTGGAAGAAGTGGGAGGATTGTAGTAGGAAGCAGCAAAAGGGCTGTTCATGCTTTAAAATTTGGTTAAAAAAAAACATAAAAAAAGACATAATTACTCCTTTGGGTTTGGTTCTTCATAAATTACTGGTTTTGTTATTTGAAACAACAAAAAAACTTGTCTAAAAGGCATTATTGATAGTTATGGGACAAATGAAACATAAATGTGTATTTTTTTTATCACTTCTATAGATATTATTCATTTCTATAATGGAAAAAGACGTTCACACCAATTTAATTCTGGACTAAATTGTTTCCTAAATGACAAAATTGCAAATACAAAACAGCTTTTTTTAAACAGATACCAGTGGCGATACTTTGAACAAGCTTAACTGAATGTTGCGTGCTGGTAAGCTGATTTTTTCTGTGGTCTGCACTGCATGACAAACTGCAAAATAAGATTCACGCGTTCTCTCTAATAAATATTAACATGTTTAGTTTAAAGGAAAACAAAAATACTGCATCAAAATTGTATTTCTGCATCAAAATTGTATTTCTGCATCAAAATTGTATTTCTGCATCAAAAATTAATCCTTTATTCTAGGACAGAACAAGCACACAAGACAAGTTATTTTTGTTCTTAAAAAACATTATTATTATTATTATTATTATTATACAAAAACATAAATGTATTTCGGTTCCACTGAGCATAGATTGGGTTTTGTGTTTATAAACTGGGTGAGGAGGTCCTAAATTCAGCTCATTACATTTTTCATCATCATACATGTACTATAACTATACATACTATAACATCATTAACACGTTTCCTTTGTCCACAAAAGCTTTGGTAAGTCATAATATTCAGTATGCAGAAATTTAATTTAAATGTATTAAATGTTTTATAATAAATGTCATTCCAGGTCACTGCAATGTGAATGTTTGTATGTCTTAAATCAACGGTTCAGAGGTGGAGTTCTGTAGAAATGCTATGAACAATTATTATCTTACCTGTTGCAGATACATTTTTGAATGACCTTGATTTGGAGAAAGTGAACTTTATTCTGACCAGACAGTTAACAGGTGGTTTAAGCGGGGCTAAGACAAAAGCATTTTTTCACCTAAACACATTTTAACAATAATAATAAAAAAAGTAATAATAGAAGTTAATGCAAAAATGTTTTTCTAATTTTCTAGATTGGTTGTGATTTTTATTTTATATATAATATTCCACGGTTATTTACAAGCACAAACAGCAGCAGCCCTTTCAGCAGGGACATTTTAAAATTCTTTCAGATGAAGTTTATAAAGCAACACTGAAAGAAGTGTAAATTTTATAAACCAGTGTTCACCCACAGTGAAACTTTGTTACAACTAAAAATATTTAAAGACAAAAATCCACTTTGCTCTTGGTTTCGTTCGGACTAGCCATTAGCTTGTCAATCCAATCAGAACCGAACTTTCCCAAATGAGTTTTTTTTTTTTCAAATAGCTTTCTACAGCAGGTAAGATACTTTCTCACAACCTTGTTTACAAAAAGAACTATTACTCTAAAAGGAATATTTTTCTTAGAGTCATAATGTTCACATGCTGTATTAAACTGGCTAACCTTGGACTCTTTCAGGAACAGAACATCTCGAGTGTTCTGCAGAGTTCAGTTTCTGACTGAACAACAAAAAAACTTTCTTTCTCTGTTCTTAAAGTTACTTTACTTTTTTTTCTGAAAGTTGCCACCAGCAATCTAAACCAGTTACAGGATACATACTGTAGGTGGGTCTGTTTATGTCTCCAATACAGATGAGCTCATCCAGAACTAAAGAAGTCAGACATTTTCCAGAAATGAAAATCAAAGATGTCTGAAAAGTTGCATGAACTCATTTTCAACCAAATCTTTGCATCTCAAAAGAAACCCATAAGAGATCAAGTCACATTATACTGTATCACTTTACTCTTTGATGAATCAACCAAAGCTGGACTCACAACTGTTTAAATTATCTGCAAAACAATCCTGATTTATAATACTTTGCTTTTTATCATTTTTTTTCATTCTACTTTAAAGCTTTTTATTTGCTAATTTAAGCTTTTTTCAGGTAATTTCAATTTTTATGCTCATTTCTGCTTCTTTCAGCAAATGTGTTCTGTCTGCTTTCTTCTGCTAATTTAAGCTTAAAAAGCTTTAAGCTTTTTATTAAAAAGCTACTTTATAAAAATACATTTTTAGCTAATTTCAACTGTTTTCAAATCAATTCAAGCTTTTTGTAGTAATTTCTTCTACGCTCAGCCTAATTAACTTCTTTATGCTAATTTCAGCTTGTGATGCTTGTTTCAGCTTTCTTTCAGCATTTTCTGCTAGTTCAACTACTTTTTAGCAGTTTTGTGCCAAATTTTGATTTTTCAACAAATTCCACATTTTTTAACTCATTTCAGCTCCTTCCACTTCCTTCTGGTAAATTAAGCTTCTTTCTGACTTTTCAGCTACTTTTCAACTTTTTTTTGTTGCAAATTTCATATTTTTCTTTTGCTCATTTCCTAATTTTTGTGCTAACTAACCCAGTTCAGTAAATATGCGTTCGTTCTGCTTTCTTCTGTTAATTTGTTCTTCCATTTCAGCTACATTTCAGCACGTTTTTAGCTAATTTCAGCTATTTTTCAGCAAGTTCTTCAGCAATAAGCATTCACACTGCATTTTCGCAGGAAATACAATTTCTCTAGTAACATTTGAGTCAGCTGAACTCGGTGTGGACGTGTGCTGTTGAACTATTATTAGAAGTAAACTTTTCATTACCAGATATCCAACTTTCCATGTGCCAACTGAGAACAAAGTTCAATGAGCTATGTTAAACCAAACTAAATGAAACGTGGTGAATTAAAAGCGTTCCCCCCAAATTTAATTTTAATTTTATGATCCCACATCTTGTGAGTCAATGATGTGCTTTATCTTTCTGTTACCTTCAGTGAGAACTAAAATAACTTTATGGAATTTTATAGCGGGGCTTTCCTGTGTGTGTTTAAAACATAATGGAAGTGCAAGCTGCTGACATTTTAAGCAATATTTCAGCATAAGCCCAGTTCTATAATAAACCTGCAAACTTATTAAATCGACACTAAGGCTGTGTGCTGTCACGCACTGCCGAGTATTGAGTGTTTTCACGCAGTGATCTACTTCTGATTGTCAGATCTTACCTCTAAAACCATCCAGTTAAAACCTAAGAATAAAAACTTTTCAAGGCCTGTGTAGCGATTTCCAATTAATCTTTATTCCCACATCTCTCGACTCACGAGTTCTGGAGGTGATTTGCCAAGGTGCAGCTTATTGCTCCATCCAGCTCAGGGTGATCAAGGTAACGATACAGGAAATAATTAAAAGCCTAGCCATCCTTAAAGGAACGTACATCGCCTGCTGCTGCCTTTCACACCAGAGTTTGGGACTAAAACTGTCTTTTCCTGAGACTTGATGGACTTGCAGTTTGAAAAAAACATTAAGACCAAACTCATGCGATTTTGCAAGATTTTATGTTTAGAGTAAATGATATGCATGGCTCATCTATAACATCAAATGTTAGCTCAATATCTGTGAAGTTAGCCACTTTTCTGTGGACTAAAATTGATCAGATGTGACGGACATCTTCAATTAGATTGCCTCAAAAACTCAATTAGTTGAAAGCTTCATTAAAATCCATCCAGTGGTTCACGAGATATTTAACTAACAGACAAATAAAGTTGACTTCAACAGCTAAAGCAATTATTTTGCATGATAATTGGCACTAGATACTGTGAATTATTAGTTATTTGTTTTATAGTTTTTACTGTTTTGATTTGGTAGTTCATTACTTTTATGGTATTTGTTGAGTTTATAGTTTTTATGCTTGTATGTGTTCGTGTACAGCACTTTGGCCAACGGTGTTGTTTTAAAGTGCTTTATAAATAAAGTTGTATTGTATTGTATTGTGAATGACTGACAGCTACGACCACACCAAATTTTAAACATAATACCTGTAAAAATGACTTAATTATAGCAGTTTTTGTGTTTTCCAACATTCTTTGCAGCTCTTAATTTCCTGCTAGAACAGGATACAGGAACTCTTATTTTGACAGGTTGCGTTCCAGTAACTGTTTGCTCAGATCCAGCAACTCTCAGGCTTACTAATAATAAAGTTATGAACAAGTATGACTAGTTTGAACGAATAAAACTTATATTGGATATGCAAACTGAAAATAATTACATAAACACTCATTTTAAACACAACAGCATACGGTCTGCCGCTTCAAGTAGCATCTACGCGTCTACCCTTAAAAAAAATCTCTGCCCCTAAAAGAGTGGTGCGGGCAGAAAGGCAGCCGCAGGCAGGCGTTTGGAGGTTTTACATGTGGAGTTGGACGACAACGAGCAGGGACATAGTTGGGCTCAGGTCCGAGCCTGCTATTTGCCGGCTATTTGCGTTCCGGCATCGATCGGTTGACATTTTTCCTTTGGTTGTGGCAGCCATCTTGAATTGGGTTTCCTCCAGAAGCTGTACTTGTCCATTCATTGTTCTCTTTCTGAAAGTTTGAATCAAAAAAGATGTTTGTGTAACAGACAGACACAGGTAAAATTAGGTTTAGTCCACCTTAGCAACTCAGCAGCAGGTAATAAATCTTTGGTAATCCATTTTGCTAATAAAATTTGCGCAAAAGTTGTTTACTCATAACGACAAATCAAAATTCCTAATCTTATTTAAATGTTTCAGAAACAAAGAAATCTAACTTTATATGAATCCTGCCTTAAAACGAACACGACGGCTGACTTTTACAGTCGTACAAATGATGTTGCTCTTAATTATTAATCGATTCTAAGTAAATTTATATGAATTAGTGAGATTGTTCTTCTGAACAATGTAGTCTTTAAATATCAGTGTCTTCAAATGAGCGAACAGAAGACGAAACGGACAGGCAGATGAGAGAAGTGCATTACAGACTGCAGAGGAGATCCAAATTGGTGCGTGGGATGAATAATACATTTAGTCTCCGTCCTTCCAGCGCTGAAAGTTAGCACAATGACAGTGATCAAAGTTGAGTCTGGGAGGGATGGTATTAACGGGGGGCGATTAAAATGGTCGGGAGAGTGTAAAACCAAACACCAGAGGCGAATAGAGGATATTTCTGTCTCTTGTCAGATTCTGTCTCGACTTGTTTTACATTTGCACTTTCCCTTTTTATCCCAAAGCTCCTTTCCTGGTGAAACAAATAGGTTTGATATTTTCATGAGGAAACAGCTGCCCCATGGTGCAGCCTGGCTCAGGGACGGCCCCCACCTCGTCTCGTCTCTAAAGCCTTACCGTTGGAACATACACAACAATAAAAGCCCAAGTGGTGCTGAAATATAATTTTAAACGTACACGCACAGAAGCAGAAACACATCCCTCCCCCTCCCTGAAACACACAGAGCCAAAACAGATGCCTTTTCTCTGGCGTATTGTGTTTGTAAGATAGCTGGGCTGGTGTGGGCGTTTGCAAAACAACTCAGTTTGCACCTGAGTCAAAATTCTTGCTTTGGTCGTCATCAGCGCAGGGGAAAAAGGAGCTGAGCAGGGCACATCACGGCGAGCTCGCTCCTCTTGCACAACGCTGAGCCTGTCTGCCCCATGCTTGCTTTATCTGCTCACTTCCAATTCGTGTTTGCTGTAAGATCAGTTAGCAACTGCCACACTCCCTGTGCCATAAATATTACTCTGAGATCCTTTTTTAGAGAGGTCCTTCATCTTCAATTAGGATTTTAGCGCCCATGCATGTGTGTTAGCGAAATATCTCATAAACCAGAAGAGGGATTTTAAATAAACCTACCAGTAAATAATCACTGGCTGTACAACTGATTAACGCTTTGAGCCAACCAAAAATAAATGTGGCTGCCACAGCTGAGCAAACTTAGCAAACTCGAAAAATGTGTACAAGTCAGTTTTGCAAATATTGAGCTAATACTGAGGTAGATATTGAGTCATCCCAAACACATACTCTGAGCACTAATGTTGCATTAACTATACAGCCAACTCTGCTCGTCTTTTAGCAAAATACCTCATGGATGGGTTTAAACGAAACTCAAGAAGTGATCGATGTGCGCACCTCTATAACTGATACACTTCTGGAGTCAGTCCAATTCAATGTGTAGTCACAAATCAACTTTAGCCAAAGAAAAATTGGCTATAACCTTTTTGATTTAACATATATTGATCTAAAATGTAACATGGTAGTAGCTGAGAGTCTGCATTAACACATAATCAAAGCACTAACGCATTTTACAAGAGCTCACAATGTTGACGGAGATTGTACAAAACTTCATTTCTGCTAGACCTTTATGTTTTAATTAATTCCTTCTGTTGCACTGTGTCTTTCACGCACAAACACACATAGAAAATACATCAATTCCTGCAGTAAAAACACTCTGTCATTAACTTGTTGAAGTGAAGTTACACAAAAAGCTGCAACAGCCTTTTGTTTTTGAGGGAAACACAGAAAATCTCTCAGCGCGTTGGTAAGATTTATGTCCATCCATGTGGTGGATCTATATGCTTGAGGGAAATGACTGCAGACTCGAGGGGCACCAAATACAGTAATTGTGGTGCTTCGAGCTCAGCCAGTAAAGGACTGAAATAAAACAAGTGCTCTCTCACAATCCATGGCTGCTAAAAATAAGCCTGCTCAGATGAGGGTGGCGGATTCTCGGCTGCATCCTCTGCTCTGTGGCTGCGGAGGCAACTGTTTGATAAGTGCGGCGCTATGAGAAAGCGATTGGCGCCGTGTGCCTCTGCGAGCGTGACATGCAGCACATAAAGGCTTTTTATCTGTGACACACAATACTGTACTCCATCCAGCTTTGTGTGCACTCTGGAAATCTTAAAATCACCAAGGCAACATTTGACAAAATCAAGTTAAATGCACAAAAGTATTTACTGTGTGCCATATTAGTACTATAAATACTCAAACACTTCTGGCTGCACAGAAAGAAATTAAAAATGCATTTCAAATACTTGATAACAAGGAATTTCGATGAAACACTTGTTTCCTAGCAACTGCAAGCAGAATACATTGCATCTGCATGTTGCCGGGACTTTACGTTTTAATTCAAATGTAGAACTATTTTTACATACTGTGCACTTTTACATAGAAAGAAACAAGATTCCAACGATAATTTTTTTTCAGTGAATCTTAAGTGAAGAAACACTCACAGACTGAAGGGTGGTCTCACCTGGGTGAGGACCGCAGTTCCTCGTGTTGGTCACTCTCGCCATCATTGTCTTTTCCCTGTCGCCGAAGTGACAGCTGTGGGAGCGGGATGAATATTTCAAGCGTCAACACAGTGTTCCATTTTATTAAAAAACTTTTGTTTGAAAACAACTTCAGGTAGTGAGGTATTTACATGTTCCCAACAACAGATTGTTTACATGAGGCAAACATGGAGACTGGTCCCAAAATTAAATAAATAATAATAAAAACTATAAAGTTGGAAACAAAGTCCACACTTTTTTCAATAACTGACGGATATTTTGTCCTTAAATTGAACAATGTGTAAGTGAAAATTGTGATTTGCTGACAGCTGCCATCTGTGACATCTAGTATATTTATTGCTGCTGCACTATGTGCCTATATTTTGTATGTCGCCTTACCATCATATTTCAATTGACCTCAGTGTTACTACCTGTGCAATAACCTGTCACACAACCCCTGCAGTATATGTTATTATGTGCATTATAAATCATGTACATTTAAGCTAATATTACCTGCGGAATACTTACGGTATTTATACAGATTCATCCAACTTGCACCATTATATTCTACCATGTTGTTGTTTACAATATATATATTTTTGGACCTTGTAAATATTATATTTCTTTTTCACAGTTTGTACTTTATTTTGCACCCTTATTGCATGCTTTAGTATTTTTTTTTCTTAGCAAATCAAATCAGTTCTTCTCATCCTGAACATTGCATTGCATTGTTGTCCTTGTGTTAGCCTGCATATGACAAATAAACAACATAACGTAACGATCATGTGCATTTGTTTACCTACAGAAACAGCCTAAGTGACTGAAAAATGGTCAACATTAGTGATGTTCATGGAAGAACCATTTTGGATTGGGAAGTCCAACAATTTCGATGCACTGGTGCACATTTACACTCAGATTTGTTATGAAACATGCAGATCAAATTGCTTTGTTTACATTGAATGTGTACCCACATTTCAGAGTTGTGAATCAATATATCTTGAAAAGTTCTGGAGGAAACTTTCACACAGAAACATTTGTTAAAGTTCAGGATAACCTCGTTTTGGTTTGATATTATAATTTGCAATGAGTATCTTTAACAATAACATAATTTTTGCATCCATCATAGTTTCTCTCTTATCTTTTTTTAATTTTAAAACATATTTGTATTGGATAAACAGATGTGAATGGCAAAGCAAGTTTGGAAAATTGATGCTTATGAATCTCTGCCAAGAAGCCAAACATGTATATGACATTAAACTCTTCGAGTCTTCTTATTTGCATCAATTTCCACCAGTATTGACTCAGAAAACTTTAATAATCCGCTGTGTTAGTTTTATAGCGACGATGCCTCTTAATACCGAGAACAGCCATGTGTTTATGGGCTATATATGAATTTGTTGGATGTAGCTCTGCATGTAATTCATAATGCACTTCACTCCCATGCATTTTTGATGCTATGGAAAAATGGAGCAGGCTTAAAGCCTCCACTTTCCTTCACCACAGGAGCCAAAGCTCCCATTGGCGTTCAGCCTCAGGGAGCTGATTGGACTAAATGTTGCAGAATGGAGTGCTGTTTTCTCTTCTTCTTTGTGCCTCTTTTTTCTGTCAGGGTCATGTAAGCACAAGGGGACTTGGTTTTCTCACTCAGCTGTTATTGTAAAGGTCTGGTGAGATCAATAGGTTTACAGGAGCCAGGACAATAAAGATTCAGGGGAACAGAGGAAGGTGATGTCACCGTTGACCCGATTGAAATGTAAGGAGTCTCATAAGGAAACGGGTTTCTGTTTAACTTCAATTAAAAAAGCTGCAAAGGAAGGATAAATCACCAAAGGTTAATAATAATTCATCAAGTGATTGACTTGTTAGTCAAAATGAAAACTTATATGCAAACTGCAGCTTTTGTAATAAACCCAAATAAATTGCCTAAACAAACATTTGACCCATCTGTCTTGTACATCATTGCTACACAGCTATAGTGAAGACAGTAATGTGAATAAACTAAGCTAATTGGTATAAAATGGGGAGCAGGCTTCCTGGAGGCACTGAAGCTGAACATGGGTGAATGTGATGGCTTTCGCTGAGAAACTGTAGAAAGCGAAGCTCAATTATGGACGACTTGCCAAATAGTGTAAATAATTCAGCATCTGCAATGCATAATGCTGTCAAACAAAACTATACAGTGAAAAAAAATCTCTTACAGAAGAACTAATGACCACTGCTTCTTTTTTTGTTGTTGTTGTTGAATTTCAAAGATTTTGGGAAAATGTTGGCTTGTGTAAATGTGAGAAAATGCTAACAAATGCTGTTAATTTCACAACCTAAACGTATAAAATGTGAACACTGGTGAGTTATTCAGCAGGGGCGATTCTAGAATCTGACCTTTAGGGGTGCTTAGCCCCCGGTGCTGACAGTGGCTCTTGGCTTGAACAACGTGGTGGCCACTGGTGTCAGAAATATTCATAAAGGGGGTGGGGGAGACACTAGTGGGAGGTCTGGGAGTCCTCCCCCAGAAAATTTTGAATTAAACGGATGCCATTTCCTACATTCTGGTGTATTTTAACGGATTGTTAAACATTTCTTTTACCCCCATAAGTAAACACTTGATTCAGCAACTACTTTAGAGAGCTCGGCACAACAAGAAGTAGCGCTAAGCTAGCAGCCTGCAATACAGACATGCTAGCTAAGATGCTACAGAGGTAGCGCTCTGCTTTACATTACACAATCTAATAAACACTTCATACAAAATCAGTTTAGTTTTAATGGAGCCCAACAAACAAAGATCTACAGAACACAGAAAACAAAGTAAAACTAGCTTGAAGCATTAACCTTTGATTTAACCATTGAGCATGTAATTATGACAGAAAGTGGTGGATTTACTTGCAGTTACCTTTGTACAGATGAACATGCAGTACTTCCTGTTTATCACTGTTGTACTCTGCTACTCATGAGGTCGGTCTCAGGGCTTTATCCATCTTTTACATTTTTCCAGACTCAGTTTAGGTTTTGGAAAAGGAATAAACATTATTCATCCTCTAAAGCAGGACTATTCAACTAAACTGCCACAGTTACTGAAAGCCAGCAGCTCCAGCAATTAGTCATTATTATTTTTAATTAATCGATTAATTAATTTATTTTTAATTTAATTTTTTTCAGGAGTTCTGAGTTACAATTTAGGGGTGCTTGCCCCAAAAGGAGGCTAAAATCGCCACTGTTATTCAGCAAAACAATATTCTTACAAGATCATATTCTGATTTATTGTTAGTGAGTGAAATAAAAAAAGTGTGTTTGCTTCCTATGTGCACTATATCACCTCTATATCACATAATAAGCTAAACAATTTTGACAGTGCAAAAATGTTTTTTCTTCAGGAATATTCTGGAAGTACACACAATTTAAGTACAACAATCTAACAAAACAAATCCCACTTTGCAGAGGAAGAAAAAAAACAAGGACCTACGTATTTATTTTGGAAAAGGACCCTCTCCATCCCAGGAAATGTATTACAGAACGTTCCACCATCTCTTATTCATGCTGACAGGAAGGTCTCAGGTCAGCTGTCCCCTCCAGGACAAACATCCACCACATCCACCATTTAAAACTGCAAGTCTACGCAAGTGTAAGAGGAGAACGTCTCACGCAGCAACAACTGATTTACAAAAATAAACCCAGAAAGGATCAGAGAGAGATCAATTCATCTTATTTTTCAGCGTTTCCATTAAAAAAAAAAACAAAAAAGAACCTTTGAAATTTCTTTCCATTTTAGGGCCATCATTACATTGCCTTTAACCGTGCCATTTTAAAGCTTGTGACATTTAGACAAATTATTCTTTGAGTATACAAACTAAAACTTTGCTCACACCAAATTGGAAGTTTGTAAAGCTGTAGCTGGCAATGCTGTGTCATCAGTTGGAAGAATTATTCATTCTGGCTCAGCTCAAAATATGCTTACCATCTGTTCCATTTTATTCCGGCACCCAACTCAGGCCTCATGTTTAATGTATCTATGCTAATAGCATCATCTTTGTACAGTACAATGGCAGGCTCTACATCAGGAAATCAGTGGAGGCGATGAGGAGGGGAGACCTGGCTGTATGAAGGCCTCCAAATGAACCTTTTGTATAAATCATTTGCTTCATCAGCTCAAAACACATAAATGTTTGTCCTTCGGAAGTATACAACTTTAATCAAATGCTATTCAAATTGTACAACTTTCATACTCAAATAGCACATTGTAAAACATAAATATGACCTAAAAGTGGACTATCAGTAAACGCACGGAAGCAGAATTACATGTTAAGGATGGAAGATCAGGCATGACTTACTTTAATGTTTTTATTCTTAAATTATGGACATATTGATCGTATCCTCTTAAACCAGAGTTATTGCTAAGTCTCAGGATTGTTTTTTTTTTTCATAGCACTATTAGTTTTGTCACATAACTTTGTCAAAAACTATGGTTCATTGTTCCCACAGCATTACCAAGGAGTCGTACTGAGAGAAGGGATGCAGCATTTACCAGTGGGGAGAAATAAAAATTGAAAAATCTAATTCATTATTTTAAAGATTGTGGTGATTTTATGATGTCAAGCAGCTGTGGGACCCTGATTCTTCACAAGAGGAAACAGTGAAGTTTTCACTTTATACTTTAGACTACAATCCATCATACGGGACATGTTGCTTTTATGTTGGATCATTTGACTGATGAAAAACTAACGGACAGACTCTAAAAAGGGTCAAGCATTTTTGGAAGTTTTTGAGATTAAAATTCTCAGCCCGGCCACAAAGCTCTGATCTGATGTGTGGAGAAGTGTCTGCTTCCTGAACAGGACTGATTACTGTCCTGAAATGCCTTTGTAGGTGATTTCAGACCATTTTCATCAGTAATCCTCCCAGTAACTGATGACTGATAGACGAAGGCTCTTGATACCAGTTGATGGTTGCAGCCTGACTGCAGATAATTCCCAGATTTAGTTCATTTTTATTTGTATTTTTTGTACACTTGTCAAAGACAAAAGCGCTGAATCAGTTCAATTCAGTTTATTTACATTGTGCCAAAACACAGCAAAAGTCGTCTCAGGGCACTACTATACAAAAAATCACATTAAAAAAGTCAGTCAGTAAAAGTTATCTATCTAAGGAAGGAAGGCAGCAGATTGCGTTGAATCTTCACTTTGTCGCAGTCTCCCATCCTGAGCAAGCACAAAGGCAACAGTGGAAAGAAAAAACTCCCTTTTAATGGGAAGAAACCAGAAACGTTTTTCTCAATTCATGAAAACCAGTAGAAGAAAAGGGGACGGAGCAGCAGTAGAAGAGAAATACTGTATGTACATGTGCATTTAAAAAAATGATCAAATCAGTTCAAAGTTCAGTGTTTTTTTTTGGTCAATTGTTTCAGAAAGTGAAACTCTACACTGATTCGTTACATATACAGTGAAATATTTCAAGCCTTAATTTCTGGTGATTTTGATGATTATGGCTGACAAATGATCAAAATTAGAATATTCCACAGCCAGCTTTTGGTACCTTTGTCAGTGTGAGCAGGAACCAAGTCCTGCTGGAAAATAAAATCATCCTCTCCACAAAGCTTTCATGAAGTCTCTAGAATGTCCTGGTAGATGCTGTGTGGACTTCAGAAAACACAGTGGACCAACACCAGCCAGGACATTGCCTCAAACCATCAGTGACTGTGGAAACTTCACACTGGACTTCATGCAACATGGATTCTGGGCCTCTCCACTCTTCTTACAGACCCTGAGATCTTGATTTCCAAATGACAAGAACTTTTACTTTAATCTGAAAAGAGGATGACGGACCACTGAGCAAACAGTTCAATTATTGTTCTTCTCAGCCAGGTAAGACGCTTCTGATGTATCTGATTCACGAGTGGCTTGAGGAATGATATATTTGTAGCTCATGTCTAGGAGTTAATGAGCTGATTAGGGTGTGACACCATGAGTTTATAATTTTGAACCTCTTCAAAATATTCTAACTTTCTGACACATTGAGTTTTGTTTTGTTTGTTATTTGTAAGTCAGTTGTCATAATCATCAACATTACAAGAAATAGTGGTATGTCTCTGTGTAATGAATCTATATAATATATGAGTTTCACTTTATAAAATGACTGACAAAAAATGAACTTTTTCACAATATTCTATTTTTAAGATGCGCCTGTATTCTCACAGAAATAACATCTTGTCAGAACTTACACCCACACATTTACTTTTTGTTCATGTCTTCTACTGTTGGTGTTCAAAGACGATGCATCTCTCCTTAAACTTGAGACTGTTGTCCACATGAAGGAATGTTTCCTCCAGACTGCATCAGATATGACTGACACACCTATGTAATGATGCAATGATGTAACCAGTCTTTCAGTTATGTAAGCACGCCCTGCAAGAGATGCAATTATTTCGTGCTTGTGTCAGAGTGCTGCCAGGTGAACTTTTCATCTCTTTGAAAATGAAAACTGAAGCAGCTATACATTTCATTGTTGCAAGAACTATAGGATGAATGTTTCAAAGTCTCACTTTGGAAGACTTTCAAAGCTTCTTTCAAAATTTAGTAAGTTGAGTACAGACCCTGGCAAAGGAAAACAATATATGAACATAAATATTCTTATCAGAGGTCTTAATGCTTCCACATAAATACGACTTAGCAAATATGTGTGTGCAGTTTATCAAACCATGTGCACAATACCAATAATTGGCACATTTGTGTGATTTCTTAAACCAAGCAAACCAACCTTTTGCATTTTTTGCACAAGATACTTGCAGAACTTTAGAGTTTAGCCCAAAACACTCAGTCTTTTACCAAACCGTTTTGTCAGAGTTCAAGTTCAAGTTCAAGAATCTTTATTGTTCCCATCGGGCAATTCATTTCACAGTCAGTAGTCACACAAAAAATCTGTACTAGACAACACATTAAGACATTAAAATAACAGAACAGAGATAATTGTTCGTTGAGAAGCCTGATCGCTACATTGATGAATGAGTTATTCAGTCTGTTCGTGCTACATCTGGGCAGCAGATACAAGTGTCCAGATGGAAACAACCTGAACTCACCATGGAGAGGATGATCAGGATCTGCCAGAATCAACCTGGCCTTGTACACTGACCACACTTTGTGTAGGTCAGTGAGGTTCTGTAGGGCTATGCCAGCAGTTTTGCTGCACACCCTGACAATTCCTAAGAGTTTGTTCCTGTTTTTACATGTCAAAAGTTCAAACCAACACATGAAGGTGAAAGTTAAAAGAGACTCAATTAAACATTCTCATAAAAGTAGAATCAACAATAAACCCACAGAGCTTCCCATAAAAATACATTATTTGGTGGGCCTTCTTACAAAGTGAGTTCACATGTGGGTCAAAGGTCAATTTGTCACCAAGAACAGTTCCCACAGAGGCTCCTGCGTCAAAATGTATCCTAAAGATTTCCATGTAATAGTAGCCGTGATATGATTCTAGAAAAAGGATAACCAGGAACAGTTTTAACTGTTTTTAGTAAACCCACAGCTTGCACAAATGTGTCCCCTAGCAATTAGCAGCAAAGGCGGCAGCATTTTAGGCCAAACCTTAATCTGTTTCCATCCTAACCAAATGTTTTGTTCCAAAACCAAACCAAGTAGTTTTGGTGCTTAACCATCGCTGCCAAACCGAAGGATTTTTTCTTTTTCTGCCAATATGTAAACACAAATCAATCTAATTTATATTCATAAACCTTCAGTATTATTCATTTAGTAAAAAACAAATAGGTAAAGCATTTTAAGTCCTACCATTGATGTCAATGTAATCATTTTGAAATAAGAAAATCCTTAAAACAGAAACAAATGTGTGCAGCAGCGTTTTACAGTTATTTATTTTAGCACATTAATTCTTCCATTTCATTTCATTGCAGACTTTGAATGCACAGTATTGCAAATGCCTTCTGTCAAAAACGAAACACTTTGCGCATTTGCATACGTTTGATTCTGCCTCATAAAATCTTCTCTGGCTCTCAGTCGTCAGCCGGATGAACCTTAAACCCACCCTGCGCTGCGACAATCCAATCTTTCAATTTGTCCTCTAACGACAACCACTCTCATCAAAACATATTTAAAGTATGTGTTTCTCCATTTGTGATCTGCTGCAGAGAGAAATGCTGGTTCTGGACGACCAAACCTAAAAGCAGCCACATCAAACAACTTGGGCTTTGAGGAAGATGAGAGATGGGCATCGTCTTAATCTTTTGCACCCAGAAAGGGCCTTTACTGCTACCTTTAATCACCTCGCTGAATCTCACTGCTGCTTCAGCCATTCCTCACTCCATTTTTTCCTGTCCAAAAGCGAACCAAACAGCCTTGAAAGAAACCACGGAGGACAGCTGAGGTGGCTCATTAACACAGCACATGTCCAGTTTTGGGAAGTGTGCTGCCTCATGGCTTAATTAAAACATACTGTTGTTGGAAATAACACTGCGTGTATCTATAATATGCTTCACATGAAAGTACCTACATCTAAACTGCTCTCGGATGATGAAATGTGTCATTTTATTCTTATCTTGCTCATGAGGTTAAAAACATTGCTGCTCTATGAACATGTAACTTTAGAGATGTATAAATAAAAACCTGCACATGACCAAAGCCTATGCTTATATATTACTCATTAAAAAACTTTGCATATTTATTGCAGATCCTGTCTCAGTGGGGTAATATCTGTGTGCAGTTTCATCTCTGTAGTTACTGACACAACAGAACGATTGAGAAAGCAAGATGATTGATAATACAAAGGTAAAAAAAAAAAAAGAAGCAAAAACGCTCCACTTGCATAATTTTAGTTTCCTATGCACATACAAATTGTCAAATTTCAGAATAGATTTCAAAATCTTACTTCTAACATACAAAGCGCTCAACAATCTAGCTCCATCTTATATTACAGATCCTATTCTTCTATAATTTCCTAACAGAGCACTTCACTCTCAGACTGCAGGTTTACTTTTGGTTCCTAGAGTTTCCAGAAGCAGAATGGGAGGAAGATCTTTCAGTTATCAGGCTCCTCTCTTGTGGAACCAACTTCAAGTTTCTGTCCTTAAGGCTGACATATTGTCCAGTTTTAGGACTGAGCTTAAGATTTTCCTTTTTGATAAAACCTATAGTTAGGGTTGGCTTGGGTTTTCTGAGTTATCCCTTAGTTATGCTGCTATAGGCTTAGACTGCTGGAGAACAAACTGACCACATTTCTTTACTATACTGTCTTTTCTTACTCTGCTCAACCTGTTTTGTATTTGTCATTTTTTCTATCTTTGACATGTGTTTTTGTCTTTCTTCCAATAGTGGATACACCTGCACCTACATCTGGACCTGCCATTCTGTGTTCGTTCATCTTTCTGCCCTGTCCTCTCAAACACTGCTGCTGCTGTTACACTTGAATTTCCCATCGGTGGGACAATAAAGGCTGTTTCTTTTCTACTCTATTCTAAACCCAGCCGGTCGAAGCAGATGGCCGTTTGTCCTGAGCCTGGTTCTGTTGGAGGTTTCTTCCTGTTAAAAGGGAGTTTTTCCTTCCCACTGTTGCCTTTGCGCTTGCTCAGGATGGGAGACTGCGAAGAAGTGAAGATTCAACGAGTCTGTTGACTTCCTTAGAAAGAGAACTTTACTTATTGGCTTTTGTATGTATGTGAATGTTTCTGTTCAGTGCCCTGAGACAACTTCTGTTGTGATTTGGTGCTATATAAATAAACTGAATTGAAAAATGCTGTAGCAGAAATGAGGCAAAATGTTACCGAAGCTATAAATAGTAAAAATGAAGGCAACCTTTAGTTTGACTAGATTTTATATGTCTGTCTGTTGTATTTCCCCCCACCCAAAAAATAAATAATATAAATCTGGAGTGATTCAGTGGTGCATCTGGCAGTGCGCACAGTCACAAGAGAGCTGCAAGAGTCTGCTGTGAAGTCAGCCAGATGGGAGACAACATATTCTTCAACGCAGTGGACAGAAGCAGGTAAAGCGGCAGAGAGACATGTTTTATTTATTTATTTATTTAAAGTAGTGTGCATGTGTGTGACTCAGGAACGTCAGATTTAGCAGTGTGGCCAAGTTATCTCAGGATGAGGTGAGGAAGTTCAATAAAATACATGCATAAAGCAAAACAAAGTGAGGAGGCGGACTGGCAGAAACCTGAACATGATGTAAGCAAACATCCCTGCACCCATGGGAGGCTTCTTGGTGAAAATGTAGAGCCTAATATAAGACACAATCATAGCTGAATAATAAAACAAAACAAAAAAAGCAGAAAAAACAAGTACAGTCTGGTTGTTTGTGGAGAGATGTGTCAATCCAAATATATCTTGCAGGATATTGTGATAGAGATGAGGAGGCTGGAAACAACAAATGCAAAAAATACCAAAGGGACATGTGTTTAATTTGATGCTGATACCAAAGCTTTAAGGTCTAACACACACGATTTCCTCTTTGGTGATTTAAAAAAGATCAGTCGCAGTTTCACAAGGCAGAGAGCCATGATTTCTTGTCATGGAGAATATATATTATCTGTCAGCCGCATGATGAGGAGCCCTTATATGGGCCATCAATTTCACTGCTGGGCTCAGGCAACAACAATACATGTAATGTGAGGAATCATGGTATACAAACAGATTACCTTCCTCAACTGCCCTCAGCTCATCCTCGGAGTGCAGCAGAAAAAGCTCTGCTTCATTACATTTAGTTATCGGTTCAACTGTGCTGCACCTCTGCTGCAGAATGTACGATTAAGGCAACAGTAGGTAATAGGGTACATAAATTGTGCATCCCCCATGAAGTTTGATTCAGAGAGCTTCGTCACGTCTGTGAGGTCCTTCAGTGAAATTACCCCCACTTATTAAAACTGTCTATCAAACATGCGGTGGAGTTAATGAATTTGCCGAGGTCAAAGCGGTTTCCTCAGCAGAACGCTGCCGTCGTTCTTGCACCATTCATCCCGAGCGATGAACTCTAATCAGCATTTTCCACTTCGCTGTATGAGCCGGAGTCCTCAGATTCCTGCATCATGTTAATTCTCTTATGAACAGGAAAGCCCTGTTGTAAAATTATAATGATCCGTGCACCTACACTTGTTTCTAAAGAAGAAGAAAAAAAAGAACAATGCAAGAAAAGTGTGGCTTCCAATGCACAATAAATCTTTTTAACAAAGCTTACATGGAAATAGGAGAGCAGATTATTAAAGGCGCCCATGAGATGGGGAAGTACTGTACAGTACATTCAAGAGGCGTTGCTAGGAAACGCTACTGCTGGGTGAGTCAATGAGCAATCCACAGGCTCTGAGAGGAGGTACAATGGAAGAGACAGCCCTGCAGCCTCACCATCATCTCAGTCCACATGGTCACCACAATTACATTCATTAATATCATTCTAAAAGCTACTCCAGTTCAGAACTTTGAAGCAATCAGATCAAAAACTAAAGAGCAGTTCTCAACAGAACGACGGCCCGATCAGGCAACATGAGTCACCTGAGGACGCCCAAAGGAGAAAAGTGATGAGAAAGAAAAAAAGATATGAAAGAAATGTGCGATTTGTGACAACTGATGTGCAGAATAGCTTAGAAATGTTCACATTTAGATGCTTATTTTTGTTTGTTTTTGAGCGACTACAGTCATAAGCTGACAAAGAAAATTTCATGAAACAGAGATGTTGCAACCTATAACAACACGCTGCTCTCCTGTCAGATGAGCTGTGGCAGGTATAGATTTTCCATGGTGATATGGACTGCAGGCCACGTTCCCCTGAAGGGATGCTGAAAAAGTATTTCTCTTTTTTTATATATATCTTTTGCATAACACCCCATGCAGTTCGTACTGTATGTCTGAACCTGATGGAAAAAAAAAAACCCAAGATGGATTACACAGCCTCAGGAGGATAATAAATCCTGCAGATGACTTGAGAATCTTTCAGATTGTTTTATTTTTTTATATTAAGTTTAACACGAGTACAGATCACAGTGCTATGTTTTTATTTGTTATTTATTCCTTTGCATTAGCACTTGATTAATTTATTTTGCTCACTTGTGATGAACAGACTGGAGAATTTTATGTATATTTAAAGATGATCGCAAGATGATTGAATAAGCATAATGTGGATTATTCAAGCTTTGCTTTTAACATGTGAATATGTTCAGAATCATGTTTACCGTACAGGTACAGGGATCCAACTGGATATAGAATCAGGAAGTGAATGCAAGGCGATGAGGACAGGTGCAGCCAGAGGTTGTGCAGGATGTGAGCCTGTTCGCAGCATGCGTCTTCATTTACAGTGACAGCGTTGGGCTCGTGCGACATTAACCTCAGGAACAGAAGCAGTCCAGAGTCAGGAAGTGGAGGCAGAAAAAAAGAGAGCCTATTTAGGACTTGTCAAATTGCTTACATGACTAAAAACTTTGCATGAACATCATGCTTGGATTGTCTGTCAGAGAATTAGCGTTAACATATGCTACATATATGGGAGGGTTTTATGGTTTAACGTGCAGATTTGTTCCAGTGTCTGTCTTGTATTTAGTGGCTCTTTCTAACTCTAACACACAGCACTTGTTTTATTTTTTTTTTTTTTGCTCTGCTGTCAAGTTATTAGCATATTTTTCATCCCCCCTCAAACTTAATGATACCAAACCTGTCATTGTGTTGCACAACACATCCACAACATGAGACATCTTAAATGAACACAACCATTTTCAACTTGCAGCTGTCAGATAAGCTGACTGCTACTTTCAGCAACCCTGGCAGGAGCAAATTTGGATTTGACTTGCTTTATTTGTCACATTTCAAGAACAACAGCACCATCTTTAGAAACTTTACTGTATTTTTGCTGAATAATTTATCCATCCATCTATTTTCTTTACCCACTTTTTCCACATCGGCTCACAAGGGAGATGGAGCCAGTCTCCAGTTGGGTACATCCTGGACAGGTCGTACGTCTATCACAGGGCCACAATGATGCTGAATAATCATCCTTACAGTTCCATCTATGAAAGATCTTTAGATTTTTTTTCTCCCAGCTTCAATCATGAACCATTTCAGGCCTAAACGCTCAGTCGGTGACCTCTGCATGATGTTTCTCAGAGCCCTACAGAGGCTATAATCTCCCTGTCCTCCAGCCACTTTCTCGGTCTGCTGAGTTTAGTCTGTGTTGCTTTAAACCACATGACAGTGTTCATTACCCGTCCAGGTGGGTCAGGAGGAAGACCGACAGCATTCTTCACAAGCAGAACTCATCTGATGTTGTTGTATATTTCTCTTTTTTTTATGCATTATGATGGACTGTGTTGTAATTAAAAAAATAAGAAAATCTGTATTTCAGTTTCTGTCTTTGCCATTTTTTAGGTAAATATGCCCTAACAGTGACTAACTACAGACATGACAAGATTTTGCTTTGAGAAATCATATTTTGTGCATTAATGTCTTTATTTTTCTAATTATTTAACATAATAAATAGTTCAAAACATCAAAACAAGATAAACACAAAGTATTAAGTTCCCACTTTTGCAGCTGCTTCTCTTCAAAGAAGACACAGTCTTGATTTGACATTTAACATTTTCACAATTAAAGTAACTTTTTTGCCTCGTTGTGTGTGTGTGCATCTTTTCCTCTTTTAGTTTGTTTGTTTCTTCTACAGCTTGTCAGTTTTTTCACTGATTTATTGCAAACTCTTGCAATAAGTAATAATAATGACATAGATTAAACTCAAATAATCACTTTCCCCAGTTTATGTCTATTGTTATCTTTTGTAACCATTACAGTGAAAATATACTTGTAAAAACTATTTTTAATTGATTTTTAAAGATCATGACAGGACACACAGTCTGGTGTTTAACAGTGGAGTCCTGACCCTTAAATTGTCAAACCACTACCTTTGTAAACATGCAAACTGGATGTTGATGTTGCTGGCAATCCTATTAAAATCAGCTAACTTGTTGGCAGGATTTCATTCAGTAATATAGTCCTTTTTAATTACTTTGATAAACTCTTTTTTTACCTCACATTGATATAGATTTATGGATTTCTAAGTAAGATTTTATTTGTTCTATATACATTTTGTTACTTTTTCCATCAAGTTCTTCGACAGTGTGATATAAAAAGCACTTATTTTTACTATAAATACAGTGTTTTTATTTAAAGTACCTCTAATAATGAAGTGGGGCTACACTATTGCTTCACAGCAAGAAGGTTGCAGATTCTAAATGTGACCAAAACTCTCTGCATGAAGTCTGCATGCGTTTCACAGCGCTCTGATGTCCTCCTAAACCCCCAAAAGTTCAATTTTGGGTCATTTAACAGTTCTTAATTGGCTGTAGGTGTGAGTGTGTGCATGGATATTTGTCTCTATGCAGACCTCTGATGGACTGGCAACTGGTTCAGTACCCTGCCTTCCAGCTTCCTGACCTGAAAAAGATAGCTGGATGGAAACAAAGTGGTTTTAGTTTGTCCACTGTCCACACCTTTGCATGCATTTTGTGGTAGATATGTTGGTTTTTAAGATATTCAAACATCTCTCCCTGGGGATTTTGCTAAAATGAGTTTTTAACAATTTTCTCATTTGATTTTGTTAAAATATTAGTACATATACTACTTTTTGTTACTGAAACAGTCATAAAAAAACAAACAAACAAACAAACAAAAAACCCTGCCTGTCATTCTCTAAATGTCCTCACCTTATTTGTAGATTTGTTCCGGTATCTGTTCTGCATTTGGTGGTTCTGTTTTACTTTGTTGACATCATTTCATTTTTGCTCAGTTCACTCATCACATTAGCATTTTCTCATCTCTACTCAAACTTAATGATGCTGAAACTGTCATCATGTTACACAACAAATGCACAAGAGACACATCTCAAAGGAACATTTGAGCCATTTTTCAACTTGCTGCTGTCAGATAACACAAAAGCATTTTTGGATTTGACCGGAGGTTGGATTTTAGGAATAACAGCGCCATCTAGTGTTCATAATGAAACTTTACAGCATCTTTGGCTAATTATAATTCTTTGTTTCCTATTTATGAAGAACGATTTTTAAATAACCAGCCTCTGCTTTCAGCTCCAAAACTATAACTTTTATCAGAAAACCTATTAGGTGTGATAGATGTTTCTTGTTGCACTACTTTTATTTAATTTTGGTCAAACCACTGGCCCTTTTTCAGTTTTCAATTTCTATTTTGTCAGTGCCTCCACTTCTGTCATTCTTAATTTTGTTGTTATAGAAGAAGAAACCTTATTAAAAATAAAAGCAACAACAGTGTGTACAATCCTGTGTGTGAGGATATGTGGAGTTTCATTCTGTTGTAACAGGGGACCTCATTGTACCAGTCACTGAGACAGTCCCTCACAGAATGATGTCATCGTGTTTCACTGGAGAAGTTGGACAAATGGTGTCAAGACACAAGGGGAACAGAAATGTGCCACAGTTGATGTTTGAATGGGAACCATCTCACTGTGAGACAACA
Organism: Nematolebias whitei; assembly: GCF_014905685.2. Classification (NCBI taxonomy): domain Eukaryota; kingdom Metazoa; phylum Chordata; class Actinopteri; order Cyprinodontiformes; family Rivulidae; genus Nematolebias; species Nematolebias whitei. The sequence goes on from NC_056510.1 coordinate 18,669,238, forward strand.
CAGAACCATCATATTTCTTTATTGTACAGTTTCTTCCCTAAGATGTCAAATACCGGCACTCATTTCCTCACTAATACCCTGCAAAAGACTTCTGCTTTTCCTAATTGCTGTTCGCTGCTGGAGGCAAAAGATCAACCAAATGTGTATGTGTTGATGTGCGTATATTTTTTCTGCAGCATTAGCAAAATATCACATAGTAAACAAGTACAGATGCTGACCTAAAATTTGGAACGGTAGTAGCTAAGAGTCATACATAACATATACTCTCGAATGTTGTCACATCTCATGAAATCGCATGATATTTCATAAGGTCATGTTTACAAAGTTTGACCAAAACTGCTAGAACTTTTCACATAGAATAACTCTGCCTTGAAGTTGAATGTCATATGCATTCCTTCAAGCAACGCTAAGCCTTTAGTTAAATTAAAATGTATCTGGTTAATGGCACTGTCTCTTTATGGAACACTTTTTTTTTACTAGTTTAAATCTGTGTTTATGTTTGAATTGAAAATGAAACAAGATTATAATACAAAAGTGTTACCACTGTGAGATGTTTATCTGTTCAGAGTCAGAGTTTCTTTATTTGCCATATGCACCACATGTGGTACATGTGATGGAACAAAATTGTGTACACAGGGTCCCTGCTACATCCAACAAAAGTATAAAATGTAAAAGAAAAACAGTAATAAGATCTAAGATATTAACTAAGAAAAAACATTAAACTAAAAATATGCTAACAAACTACATGAACAATACGCCAAACAGCAGCACGAACATGAGTCTGTGTGAGCAGATGAGTACGAATGAACACAGCAACATGAAATAGATCAGCAGCAACATAAAACAGATCAGCAGCAACATGATGTGATTTTTTTCACAGTGATAATCCTGGTTAGAGATTCATGAGTCTAACAGCCTCAGGGTAGAAGCTGTTCCTCAGTCTGGTAGTTCTACACTTAATGCTTTTCAACCTCCTGCCTGAGGAGAGAGGGGCAAAAAGTGTGTGTGCTGGGTGAGAGGGGTCCTTCATGATGCAGCTGGCTCTCTTCTTGTATCTGGAGCTGTAGATGTCTGTGATGGTCGGGAGGCTGACTCCTCTTCTGTGCAGCCTTCACCACTCTCAAAACTTTCAAAGTTTGTATTAAAACATTTATAAGAATTTAAAAAGTTAACCTATTTTTCTGCACTACCAAGTGCCTGTATGATACTTTGTAAATAAAAGCTATATTTTTTTAATCTAAAATATGACTATTATGTTTTCTGCTGGGACAGCATGGTGGCTCAGTTGGTACAGCTACTGTTTCTCAGAGAGAAAGTTGCTGGATTGTATCCCAGCCAGGGACATTTGTGGGTGGAGTTTGCAAGTTCTCTTTGTGCATGCATAGGTTTACTCTGGGTACAGTTCTCAGACTTCCTCTGTTCCATGGGGGGTCACTGGTGCTCATATTCAGCAGTCAATGTGCAGGAGGTGGAGGACACCCTGGACAGGCTGCAAATCCATCACAGGGACACATTGAGACAATAAAACATCCACTCTCTCACACCTGGGGACAATTTAGAGTTACCAGTCAGCCTAACATGCATGTGTATGGTCTGTGAGTGGAAACCAGAGTACTCAGAGAAAACCCACACATACAGTACATGCACAGAGAGAACATGCAAACTTCACCCATAAAGATCTGTGGTCAGGGGAACTAGAAATACCCTCTGTCTGTCCATCTGTTTGTTTGTCCATTCATGCTTGTTGTGAGCAGGATAACTTGAAAATAAGTAAGGCACCGACTTCCATTTTGGTGTGTTGCTACATCTAGACATAGGAAAGTCTCTATCAAAAATTGAGTTGCAAAGTCAAAATGCAAGATGACCACCATATGTAAGTCAGCTACCTAAATCATTTGAGGAAACTATTCTTTCTAGTTTTTATATTGCTTTAAAGCATAATTTCCTCAAATGATTGGGACAAAAATAAGCAAGGTATGGACATCCATTTTTGTGTGTGGCTGCATGTAAAAATGGTCACTGTCGAAAATTGGATTGGCATCAAATTCAAAGATGGCCACCTCCATATGTGTGTGTGTGTGTGTGTGTGTGTGTAAACAGACCACACCATCATCTGAGGAAACTTCTAGTTTTAATTTTGCCCGTCAGTTTAGTGTCCTCGATGGTGACGATGGTGGCCCTTGGAGTGGCCAAAAATCAATTTGTGGAGGCCAAGGCCACCATTGGACACCCCCCCCCCCCCCCCCCTCCACACACACACACACTCTGTTTCTGTGCAAAGTAGTGGATAAAATTGCTCCCTCTACTTGCCAGGATCCAGAACTCTGTGTTACTTAGAACAAGGAAAAAAAAACATCCTCCATCTTCACAACAAAAACATTAAAGTTCATTCATTCCCAGTTCGAATCCACCGATAATAAACCTTCATCTCAGAAACTTCAAACATTCAATACTTAAATGATCCTTCAACAACAGGGGCCATATGTGTACTGCTTGTTAATGCCTTTATTGTCTCATTTATGTTTATCTTTTGTGTATAAATCTATTGATCCAGCCATACATACATACATACATACATACATACATGCATACATATGGTATGGTATGGTATAAAGTTTATTCATTAAAAAAAACAATTTCATAACAATATAAAAATATACAAGAGATTTAAAATGAAAGGCAGCAGAAAGAAGAAAAAATCTTATTATATCTGCCCCTTTTTTCAAACAATTAGTTCAATCATAATAATTTTCAAGTAACAGAACAA
>NC_056510.1:18677497-18705097 GCF_014905685.2 Nematolebias whitei
ACATACATACATACATACATACATACATACATACAAACATACAAACATACATACATGCATACATACATACATACATACATACATACATACATACATACATACATACATACATGCATACATGCATACATGCATACATGCATACATGCATACATACATACATACATACATACATACATACATACATACATACATACATACATACATACATACATACATACATATATCTGTTTTACCAGTTTCTTTTTTCTGAGTGGGTCACTGGTGCAATGAACCTCATAAGAATGTTTTTCATCTGTGGGGGAGAAAACCCATGTGTGTATGGAGTAAAGGTAAATAAATAAAAGTAAATGTAACTATAAAGTTATACAACATAAATACTCAGTCTCATGTTTCTGCAGAGTTTATCATGTAGAAATAAAATCCATAAAAGCAACTGCAAATGGGATCATCTTATTTGTGCAAGCCATCAATAAGCTTTGGGTCTAAAAGTCAGATGAGATAAAATTACATGAAAAGTAAGATTTTAACTGAAAGTAGAATTTGACTTATTAAAGATTAGATTCTAAACAATATACAGTTTGCACAGAAGCAACAGTTTAGGTTGACTGAACCGATCTTAAGATGGATAAATATCTAAAATATCATTAAAAGCAAAGAAGTTTGAAAGCACAAACTTTGTTACAGGGCTGTAATTCCAGTAATCCTTAGGATTGAATGTGAATACCATCAAATAAAATTGAGAGTGAACACAACAATTGTAACATAATCCGCTGTAATTTTATCAAAAATAAACTTTCATCTTCTTAAACACAAGAAAAACAAGGTACAAGCATGTACAAGTACATCAGCTTCTCATTGAAGATGTATCAAAGAAGGGACAGGTGCAGCCATTTTTATATATTCTCAGCTCAGCTGGCTGTGGTGGCCATCTTGAATTGTGTTGACTCCAAAAGTTAATCAGCTGTAGATGTACAACTTACTTTCTGAATATTTTATTGAAATCCTTCCAGTGGTTAATGAAATGTTTCTAATAGGCAATGTGCAAAGTTTTATGTGTTGGGAATGACTCTCAACTACTACCACAATAAAATTTAGCTCTGAATCAGTATAATTGGCTGAGTTATAGCTACATATTCGTGTGTTGTCTAAGGTGACAGATGTGGAAGCCATCTTGTATTAATTCTTAAAGTCAGTCAGATGCAGATGTGCACATAAAAAGAGGCAAAAACTTAATTGCCCTTTTGCCTTGGGTGGCAGACAACAAATAAACAAACATGTAGAGCTGCTTGCTGACAGTGTGTTGGAATATTTTAACCAGAAGTGCAAAATGTGAGTTGAAGAAATCTGACATTTGTCCACTAGATGTCAGAAAGCCCACAGGTTTCAGAGTAAATTTACCGACCTCCTGCACATGTGCAGTTTATGAAAATTAAAGAAAATTCACCTGAAGGAAATAAGAAATTGCATTTGTGGGCAATAAAAGTCTTAACTATTGAAATTCTGGTAAAATATTGATTTCACTTATTTTATGCAATCTAATACAGAAACCTTCATTTAGTCAATGGGTTATAGTTTAAAAAAATAAAATAAAAGACATCTATCAAGTCCTCTTGTATTGATATTTAAAGGTGAGTACTGACAGACAGTAAAGACAAATGCAAGTTTTTCTTTTTGGTACAATCCCCAAATTTATAACATTTCAAGCCTTTGAGTTTTCTACAACAACCTTGAGGCTTTAAACCACATCTGTCTTTTAAATTATTGCAACATTCAGTTTTTTTAATGTCACTCTGGGTTATTTTTGACTTTTACAAAATTCTGAAATCAGCCTTTGCTGTTTTGTTTTCCCGTCATGATGCACAACCCTCTTCACAGTCATGTGTGATTGTTGTCAGAAGATGGCAATGGTGTCAGGTTGTTGCTTGGCTGTCAGTGTTGGTGGGCTGGAGAGGCACCAGCTCCACACTAAGCAGGGTTCCTTTCTGCCTGCTGGAGATCTTGTACTCGCTTCTTCAGTCAGCCTAAAGCCGCTGTCCCCACGCAGGGCTCCCATCACCGGCGTTCACCTAAATCTGTCACACAGATTTGACACTGCATCACTTGGAGTGCACTCTGAAATGACATGTATATAATGTGGAATATTGTGCACATTTACAGCCTGGACTTCCCTTAGAGCGTTACACTTTTTTTTTTATTGGTGTCTGTGTATAAGTGGGGTTTGCATTTATTTATTTTGTTTAAATTGCAATAAATAAATAAAAACCTCATTGCATAAAATGTCTCTAAGAAGTGTTAACCAACTCAAATGCTAAATAACCAGCTTTAAACATTTAAAATGCTGATTTTCAAGTATTTAAACCATGACAAAAGAGTGAAGCAGCTCAACTGATGTTAATCAGAATAAGTGGGCAGTTTCCTGACTTTTAACAGAAGTATCATCCTTACATTTCCCTGCCCTGTCAGAAAGGTTACTGTCAAACATTTGCCATGTTTAGGCCATAAACAGCACAAATCAAATCAAATTAGGCTCACAACTTTTAATGCAAAAAGAAGGACTCCACCTTTTGGGGCTTTAAAAAACAAAACATTTTTAAACAAAATCATTTACAATAATTAATAGAAGAATTTGTTCAAGGTGTAAAAGTGTTTTCATTTTGAGCCTTTGTGTAAAATGAATTGGTAAATGTACATGAAAGGTAATATCAGTTGATGTTTTCTTAATTTAACAATGCAATTTTAGATTATTGCGACCAAGGTTTCTTAATTTCTGAGACTTGGAAGAAAACAAACATATTTGCTGCTACTTCTGGTTTTTAAAGTGACTTGAAGAAGAAGCTCCTGCCTGAAGAAAGTTCTGCTGTTAGAACAAAGACAGCAGAATGAGTGCCCATTCCCTCTGTTCGTGTCTTCCCTCTCACACGGCTTTCACTCTGTCGCTTTCTTCTGCAGTATTTACTGGATAAATTTGTTGAAAGTGCCCAGTAAGAAGGATTTTCTCTCCCCAGCTGCTGTGGATTTTGCCAGTTTGTGCTGCACAAAGTGGCTCGAAACTGGGCTGTAGTTTATGGATCTCCAGGCATAAAGTTTCAGGTTCAAGAAAAATTATTTTAGAATTTCTGCAGGACTGGAAAGTAGTGCATAAGAGCTCTCAAGTGGTGGATCATGGGAATTTATGTGTCCGGCTTTATACTCCTTGGGGAATTTTCAGGTCTTTTAATAGAAAACATGTTTAGAAATTTGTTTAAATAAGTTCACAACAGCAGATTCTGCTTTTCTGCAGGTAATGAGTTTGATCAGTTTCTGACCTTTGGGATATTCTACCGCCCTCCCCCCTTTTTTATTCTCCAAGCTCGGAGTAAAAGCTTTGCTCTCTTTACACTGAGAAATGGATAGAGCGAGCACTGTTACAGAAAGCAAATCACAAAATATTTTACAGTGATCGTTTTGAAGCGTTTGGTTTTTAAATTTTTAAAACACACCGTAAAGAAAGACTGAAAAAAACAACAACAACAAAAAAACTTTATTTTTGGACGTATACATAATAATCCAAAAGACACTTATTTTCTCACACAGGTGTTTAGAGATGCTCTCGGAGATAAATCATGATTTGTAAACTTTCACACAGACAGCAGTGACAGGTTTCCTTTGATAATGTAGAAAAATGGAGAAAGAGAAGGCTGGGCTTAAGTAGAGCTGTGATTTAGAGCGCAGAGATGCAGCATCTCTCCTTTCCAGTGGAGGCCCTCCTGGGTTTGATTTAATTCTCTCCCTGCACTATTAAAAAGGCCTTCCACTACCTTCAGTGCATGCACCTTGCTGTCATAACTGGCACAAAATCATTAATCAATGCCGCTTGTAGCCATTGCGACTAAGGCCTTTCTCAGTGTATATTTTTTCCCATTATTGATTGTGTGTGTAATGCATGAAGAAGTACAAAGATAGGTGTCCTCCTGTGTTGGAATGACCATATTAGGCCACGAGATGAGGAAGCTATTTGTGCTTCAGGTTCATAAAGCACCTCTCAATCCTGCTGGGAGCGAAACTTTGAAATGTTTTTTTTTAATTTAAACTGTTGAGATTTTGGTTCCTGAACTCAACAATGATCCCACGATGGAAGTATGGCAAGCGGTTATTTTGTGGCAATAAACTGAAAGGCACTGAATGTCAGTGTGTCCTAGCTTTGTTGTTTAATTTATTTTCTTTTCAAAGTGAAGGGAGGTGGCCTTGCTGTGAGAGGTAGTAATTGATGTGGCTATAGTTAGTTCGTCCCCTGCTGCGACTGTCTGTTGGAGGTGCTACTTCCTCTTTAGTGCTCGCTCATGGCTTCCTCTGCCCCAGAGATGATCACCTCTGTCTGTTTGGCTGCGGTTTGTATGGAGCTGGGCGCGAACAAAAGACATGAGTGAGGACAGAGACAGTCACTTTGTGCTGCGGCCAAATCTTCTCGGCAAGGCAAAGCACTCCTGCCACACACTGCGAGGCATTTTGTTTTGTCTCATTTTATTGACTTTGTTGTTTTGTGAATAGTGTTGAATGTTCGGTACCACTTTACAATAAGGCTCCCCTTATAGATGGCTAATTAATAGTTTATAGATATCTTATTAATTCCTCTATAAACACTTTATAAATCATTAATAACTGCTTATAATGTAATACTTAAGGGTGACAGCCAAAAACTGACCAGTTTCTTGCCAAACAATGAGCCAAATCTGTTCAACTATATATTTCATCTAGAGTTGTTATAAACATAAACATTTCAGATTAAGTTACTATCTAGTAAGCACAATAAGCATTTGTAAACTATTTCTTTAGCATATAATATTGTACTGTACCACTGCATTATAAGTATCTACAACTAACATTATACCCTAAAAAAATAGTTTTCCAATTCTTACAAGGTAGTAACTTAGTCTGAAATGTTTAATATAACAACTCTAAATGAAATACGGCTCATTATTTGGCAAGAAACTGATCAGTTTGGTCTCTCTGTCACCCTTAATTAATGCATAGTAAACAATTATTAATGGTATATAAAGTGTTTATAGAGGAATTAATAATGTATCTATAAACTATTTATTAGCATCTATAAGGGGAGCCTGGTACTGAATGTTTTGTATGGATTTTTTTTAATATAAGAACAACCTTAATAGCAAAAAGGTTTTGTCTATGTATAAACTGTATACATAAGTTCCTCCATATTGTAGGTTTTAGGTCTGTTCATGACAAATAAAATATAAATATATTTTGCAAAACATGATTCCAGAGAATGCAATTACATGATGCATTTAGCTATGAGTCTTTGATTTGTGTAAATAAATCTTACTTGAAACTTTTTTATTGAACAGAGGGCACGTACGGTAAAGAAAAGCCGTGTGGTTTCTGCACAATGATCCCATCTTTTAACTGCCTCCATTTGTTACATTTAGAAATATAATGATGCTAAATTGTTTTATCAACAACTAACTAATGGGCTTATCAGCAATTGACAAACCCACCGCTCAATAATCTTAAAATAAATGGAGGGAATCTGTTACGAGCAGGAAGCCCTTTTCCTCGGCTGTCTTAAATATTGACGCTTACAGTAATTTGTCCCCATTTTCATTGATTTCTTGTTTTGCTGTCCGCTGATGTCGTAAAGAGGATAAATACTGACAGAAATGAGCTGTTCACTAGAGATGATCCAGACGCTGATGCACCTCACTCATGAGCTGAAGTTTTTATCTTTAATTTTTTAACGAAACGGCCATCATGGTTACTTTAGGGCTTTCTGCGAGGGCTAAGGTCACGGTGGCGTATCCCGGCAACAGATCAGGCGTGCTGTCGATGCTGCAGGAAGTCTGGCTGGAACCTGAAGATGCTGATCAGAGTTGGCAGGGGATGTGTTGGCGTGCTAATTGTAATTCATAAGTCCGATGAAAAGAGGTGCGGCTTTTGCAGCAGTTTGAGAGAAAGTTGAGTAATAAACCCTGACGTGAATAAACAAACAAAAAAGAGAAAAGAGATTCAGAATAGTTTAGAGTTTTACTAAAGCAGGGAGCTAAATAAAATTATGTTTATGCAATATTCTTCTATTTGTTTTTTCTTTTTATTCTGGCTGCTCCCATATTCAGGGGTTGCTCTTCGAAACTAAGTTGCAGGAAGACTTGGCAATTATTTTTACACCGGATGTCCTTCCTGACGCAACCACAGACCACTGAGCTACCACAGCCCTCTGTGTGGAGCACAGAGCTGCCATCTAGGGCGCTCAAGGAAGCAGATGATGGGGGTTAAAAGCCTTGCTCAAGGGCTCAGAGTGGGGCAAATGGGGGTGAATGAACATTTTTGATGTTGCCGGTACCAGGAGTTGAACCGTCGATCTTCCGATCACAGGCCCACCTTCTCTAAACTCTGCGCCACCACTCCCCACATTTTATTTCCTTATGTGCATCCTCCTATTATCACATATCTATAAGCTTTTAAAAGCATGCATGTTCTTTGACCCTGTAAGGTTTATTATTCTACAGTGAAATTGGAAAGGTTCCTTTCTTGTATTTGAAGAATCCTGCCCAAAAAATGTGAAGTCTTTCTGGATTTTATCAGCTTTCTATCGCAGAGGCTGAAATGCATTGCAAAGCCCGGCCTCCAAGGGCTAGCATATAGCTCTCTCTGCAGGCTTTGTACAGGATGAAGAAGTCATAATCCTCAAACAGAGTTAAATTCCTCCAGAAAGGCTCTTGATCCTGAATCCACTCATTTTCTTCAAACAACTTAGCACCAAAAGAGAAGGGGATATTGGAGCACGGCTGAAATCCTTGATTGAAATCTGTGACAAGTGGTCACAGACAAGCGTGCATCAATACGCGTGCACGCACGCGACACAAACAACTCGAGCACACATGAATGCAATGCAATCCTCGGCAGCCGCCGCCTGCTGTCGGTGAGAGCCTACACACCAGGTTGTTGAGTGGGCCTCTCTGAGCTCTCATTAAAAGGTAAACTTCTCTGAGGCCGGGGGATTCGTGTCAATCACAGGCTGTGTTTTTGCACGGAGCCCAACGCCGGCGCTCTCCACCCTGTCAGAAGCTGTTATCACCCTCAAAGCTATATCAGAATGCTGTTTGTTCTGCGCTTTAGTTTCACCCACACAGCGGATTCAAAAAGGTACAGGTCTATTTGATAGTGTATATTTCATTGCCGGAGAGAGACTGTGTTTGTCTTGCTGTGTTTGTCAGCTCATATTTGAGCTGAGGGTTCCTATTAAAACTAAACACCATACCAGAAGAATATTGCCACCGCTGGGTTCTTTTAAATCGCATATTGAGCCCATGGAGTGTGGAAGCAATTTAGTTGTAGCACGTTTTTTTTTTAAGTGTGTCTCGGCTAGTGATGTTTCTATTTACTCTTGATTTCCATTTATTTACACACAGCAGCCTCCTTCAACATATTTCATATACTACTGTAATTACTTTAGTTATATTGTCGTTTTCAAATTTCCCTAAAAATACTTCCTTTTTATGCCATTTCACTTATTTAATAAATGTCTTTGAAAGTATGGCTAGCATTCGAGTGAGAAATTAATAAAATCCTGAAGTCAGTGTAGACTTAAAAGAAAGATCTGTCCGTATGATCAGACTTGATATTCAATACAGTGTTTTAAATGATTGGAAAAAGTTGTGTTTCACCATTAAGACAAGATTTTTGTGAATAATTCTGAATGAATGAATTGCAGGTAAATTGTTTTTTAGCACTGCAATGGTTGACTAAAACATTTTCTGATAAAATTTACATAATGAAATAAAATTAAATCACTTCCCTGAGAATTTGGTGTACAGTATTACAATGTCTCTAGGATTTTATACTGTATTATCTAGTATTGCTAACTATATCAGCTTGCTTACTAAGAAAAACAATTGGCTAATCTGGCATTTCTTTCATTATTTTTTAATTAGCAGGTGAAATATGGTTAAGTTGACAATGGCATAAACCCCTGGTTCAAGTTCTGTCTTCTGAGGTGAAATAAAACAGAATATGTCTGACCTGATCGATGAGGAGAGCACGAGCTCAGTCAAGGCCAAAGTTGATTGCTGCAATTTCAAAACAATTATAATTGCAAAACATAAAACTTCACAATCATAAATATCCAACTGTGTAAACCTTTACACTATGTTTGCATATTTTGTGGCCACTATTTTCCAAGTGCATACAGTGGCAGCTAGCTATAGCATTTCCTGTTTGGGTTTGGCTGCTCAGACTACTTATCAGACTGCCAGTCCTGTTCAATACTTCTCACCAAAATTCCACTTCAGAAGATTTGTACCATTCATTTATTATAAATATTTTAATAGAATGCTGTTAAGCATTCACACTACAGTTTTGTGATCCTGTTTATATTTATTATTCCGTTTTCCTGGCAGTTACTTCATCTATTCCGTACATTTTTTGGAGCGATTTCATCGTTAGTTTTCAAGCTATGTCAGCAAATCCTGTATCAAAACATTCAGCTCGTTCTGGACAAACCTGCTATGACTTTTTGAAATGATGTGACTTTAGTTTTGTGAAATATTTAGCTTTTTGTGCCCTTTTTTTCCTTGATAGAAAATGAATGGAGCTCATTTTACATCCTTCAAATTCAACCTTACTGCTCCTTTCTCATTTTGTTCCAGTTCAGCTTCTTTCAGCTTCATTGTGCAAAAAAAAAAAAAATAAATAAATAACTTTCAGCTACTTTTAGCAGGTTTTTTTTCAGCTGTTTTGTCCATCCATCCATCCATTATCTTTACCCGCTTATTCCATTTTGGGTCACGGGGGTCGCTGGTGCCCATGTCCAGCAATCACTGTGCGAGGGGCGGGGTACACCCTGGACAGGTCGCAAGTCCATCACAGGGACACAAACGAGACAAACAACCATTCACTTTCTCACTCACACCTAGGGACAATTTAGAGTTACCAATCAGCCTAACATGCATGTTTTTGGTCTGTGGGAGGAAACCGGAGTACCCGAAGAAAACCCACGCATGCACGGAGAGAACATACAAACTCCACCCAGAAAGGCCCCTGGACCGGGGTTTGAACCAGGGACCTGCTCACTGATAGGCAGCAGCTCTACCAGTTGCGCCACCGTGCTGCCCCCAGCTTTTTTGTGTTCCTTTCAAATTCTTTCTTTTAACTGCAACAATTTTGTGCTTCTTCTAATTTATTTCTGCTAACTTCGCCTTGCTATGCTCCTATTAGCTTATTTCAGGAAGTTTCAGCCTTTTCAGCTATTTCATGTGCTTTTTAAAATTTCTTCTGATAATTTAAGCTCGTTCTACCTTTTCAGCTATCTTTTAGCATTTTGTAGCTAATTTCAGCTGATTTAAGATAATTTCAAATTTTTTTGTGGTAATTTCAACATAATTAAAATCTTTATTCTAATTGCATTGTAATGCTCATTTCAGCTTTTTTTCTGCTAGTTTCAGCTATTTCTGCTATTTCAGCTACTCTTTAGCTGTTCTGCTAAATTTAGCTTTTTCAACTAACTCCACAATTTTTTTAGTTCATTTAAGCTCTTTCACTTCCTTCATGGTAGTTTAAGCTTCTTCCTGCATTTTCAGCAACTTTTCAACCGTTTTTGCCAATTTCAGCTTTTTTTGAGCCAACATCCTAATTTTTGTACAAATTTCTGCTTATTTCACTTCAGCAAACGTGTTCTTTCTGCTTTCTTCTGCTAAATTAGGCTTGTTCTTCCATTTCAGCTAAATTTCAGCATGTTTTCAGCTAATTTCAGCATGTTTTCAGCAAGTTCTTCTGCAATAAGCACTCACACTGCATTTTCATAGGAAATGCAATTTCTCTAGTCAAAGTTTATTTAGGTAATTTTAAGGTTTTTCATACCCACAATTCTCATTTAATTACTGACACACCTGCTCAGACCTACCCATTAATCTCTTCATAGATTAAAACAAGCAAACAAACAAAAAGATGATAATGAAGCAATGAGGTTTTTCCAGCCATTAGTAAATTTGCTGGACAAACTGCAGGATCTAACGCTGTGGGTGGCTGGGGAAATAAAAAGGTACTTATGCTATTATTGACCTTGTTGCTGGACCCACTGCTGTTTGCTCTTTGGCCAACCTTCCTCAATAGATGCATGCACACACACACACACACATTTGTTACAGGATTTTGCATGCATGTTATAGAGAAATACTTTGAATGACAACAAATAAAACCCCCACTGCTTTATTATAAGACAGTCTTGGGAACGGGTGCTTTTCTAAAAATTGAACAACAATAACATCAACAAGCTGGCAGATTTAGGCAAAAGCAATTATAGCTGCTTGAACAAACTCAGTTAATCTTTCATTGAAGACACATTTTACTCTGTAAATGCATTTTTAGTTGTTTTTGTGTATGGTGGAAAAACAAATAAAATGAGCAAAACAACAAAGTCTGTTCATTAGTATTCAAAAGAACAACATTCCTTCTTCCTGTTCACCAATCCATGTCTCCAACAGTCTGAGAAGGTTTGTGATAGAACCCCATGTAAACAGCCCATTACTGCATCTTCAGATGATTAACATAGGGTTGTAATTCATCATATCATGTGCAGCTGGTGACATCCTGCAGTAGCATTTATTCCTTGTTGATACATGCCTTTGGTTTCTTTTTGACAAGTCAAAACAAACAGATTGCAAGCTGTCATGATGTTTGTTCATGATGAATGGAGAAAATGAATCGAGAAATCAGGTGCGCCAGGTGATTAACACAATTATGCCCGAGATCCTTGTGGAAACATCTGAACTTTTTATGTTTGGATAAACAGGGGAAAAGACTGTGGCAGCTGTGAGAACAAAAAAAAAAAAAAAACAGCATCACTTGAACACATCGTACAACTGTTATGTACAGTTTCTTGAGCATAAGTATTTCTCTAATACTACACAGAAACATTAAATATACTGTCTGTGACTAAATGTATTTAAAAGGGTTGCCTAATCATGCTGTCATTAAAAGCCTAATGATTCATTAGTATTAGAAATAACACACTTTTTAAACAATATACCTCATTTGGATATATGTATTTATGGATTAATTATGACTTTTTACCTTTGTGCAAATTTACATTTAGTGATTACTATCAGGTAAAAATCAGGTACCATTTCCGACTGTTGTGGCTCGAACAAACTCACAGCAAAGTCTCCACTCCAGGGTACTCATTTGGTTGTTTTCTGATTTAAACGTGAAAAAATAAAATAAAAAAATCTTAAAAGCTGGCATGATTCTTTCATATGTGATTGTGATGGGGTGAGATGCTCCACAAAGTAACAATGTGTTCCTGTATAGTAAATATGGAGGAATCAATGCTGAAATCATAGCTAACTGACACAATAACTTGCTATTTTAATTATATTTGCTGGCAACTGTAAGTTTAGGTAAAATGTATGATGCCCTTAAAACAGATTCTTCCATTCTTTAAATGGTTGACCATTTGTTATTTGCCTTCATCGAAGAGGTACATATTAAATTGAAATATTTAACAACATTGTAAAATGAAATATTGGAAACAGAAATAAATGTGCTTTGTAGGTTGGTTAAATTACAGAAAAAAATAAAAAAATAACCACCAAGCCAACTGTACATGATTAAAGTAACTACAAAGCATATAAGACCTAAGAACGTAGGGATGCAGTGAGGTTTGCAGCGCTATGTAAGGTGTCAAATTATATATATAAAAAAAACATAGAAGCATTTTCTTTATCTAAAATGGTAGTAACTGTCTGATGAGAGCGCTGATTGACATAAAATCACATAAACTCAATTAAACTACACTAACAAGTTAGATGTTTTAACAAATCTACCAGACTGCATGATCCTCCTGCTGCCCTTGAGTCAAAGTGATCCACAAGGCCTCAGTCTTAAACCTGCGGTCTTGTGGGTCATATTGACCCAAAGGCAGCAGGAGGGTTAAATATGAAATTACATTGCAGATATCATACTTTACTAACATTGTGAAACTGTGTTGCTTACACTAATATGGCATGGGTATACAACTGTTCAGATGATACTGTTAACTTCATGCCTTCATCTGATATTACATTCTGGTAATGTTAAACCATTCTTGCAGAATATCCTGATGCATGCTCAATAATCCAGGTAGAAAAATCCAAGAAAGTTCAATCTGGTCCTCTGGACATTCAAAAAAACAAAAAACAAAACAAAGCAAAAAAAAAAAAAATGTAGAAACGTTTCGTCTCTCATCCAAGAGACTTCCTCAGTCTGAGCTGCTGTTTTCAGCTCAGTCTCTTAAATAGCACCTTCTCAGAGTGGATCAGCCAGTTTTGCTGCTGACAACCAAAACCAACTGATCACATGCTCAAGAAGGACCATCAGCCTAACAATGGGTCATTAGCACACTGATGGCTGTTTACTATTCAAAGGGGGTTGAGTGATACTAGCAATCACAGCATTGTAAGAGGGGGACAACTGAACACGTAGGCCTCCACCCCTGTTTAATGATGGACGATTTCTTTTCACAAAGATGGCCTCCTTTACTCCTCTCTCAAACCATCGTTCCTCTCTGTCCAGGATGTGAACATCTTCATCCTTGAAAGAGTGACCGCTGGCCTGGAGATGAGTGTAGACCGCAGAGTCCTGGCCTGATGATGTTGATCTTCTGTGCTGGGCCATCCTTTTGGCCAGTGGCTGTTTAGTTTCCCCGATGTAAGACTGATCACAGCCCTCCTGACACTGAACAGCATACACAACATTACTCTGTTTGTGCCGGGGGACTGGATCTTTGGGATGAACCAGTCTTTGCCGTAATGTATTTTGGGGTTTAAAAGCCACTGGGACGTTATGTTTAGAAAATAAACGTCTCAGTTTCTCTGATACTCCCTCAACATACGGGATGACCACTGGTCTGGGTCTGGGTTCCTCCTTTTCACCTGATGGCTGACTGGAGTCCTGTTTGGGTTTCTTCTCTGCTTTCAGGAAGGCCCAGTTAGGATATCCACATTGCTCTAGAGCCTGTTTTGTGTAGGATTTCTCCTTCTGCCTGGCTCCTGAGCTAGTGGGGATGCTGTCTGCTCTGTGATACAGAGTCCTGATGACTCCTAACTTGTGCTCCAAAGGGTGATGGGAGTCAAACTGCAAATACTGGTCTGTGTGGGTGGGTTTGCGGTACACCTCGGTTTGCAAAAGTCCTCTATCAGAGACTGAGACCTCACAGTCCAAGAAAGCCAACTTGTCATTTTTTACATCTTCTCGTGTGAACTTGATGTATTTATCCACAGAGTTGATGTGGTCAGTAAAATGTTGGACTTCCTGAGATTTAATTTTAACCCAGGTGTCGTCAACATACCTGAACCAATGACTTGGTGGTGTCCCTGAAAAGGACATCAAGGCTCTCTTTTCTACCTCCTCCATGTACAGGTTGGCAACAATAGGAGAAACTGGAGAACCCATAGCACACCCATGTTTCTGCCTATAATATTGCTCCCCATATGTGAAGTAGGTTGACTGCAGGCACAGTTTCAAGAGTTGACCCAGTTGTTGTGGAAATCGTGGTCCTGCTGCTCAGAGTGGTGTCTGATTTTAATCTTAAACTGACCACCTCTACTGCATCATCAACAGGAATGCACGTAAAGAGTGATGTGACATCAAAAGAGACCATTGTTTCATCAGTCTCCATGATGACATCCCTCACCTTATCCACAAAGTCCATGGTGTTCTGTATGTGGTGTTCTGAGCTGCCAACTAAAGGGATGAGTACAGACGCCAGATATTTGGAAACATTGTAAGTGACAGAGTTAATCATGCTAACAATAGGTCTTAAAGGTACACCTTGTTTGTGGATTTTAGGTAAACCATACAGACTAGGTGTGGCCTCCCCTGGGTACAGTCTGTGGTACAGAACGCGGTCAATAGCCTTGTCCTGCTCCAAATTTTTCAGGCAATCTATTAACTTCTTCTTGTAACCACTTCCTGGATCTCTTTTCAGAGGTTCATAAGTGGTTAAGTCACTAAGGAGTGTCATAACTTTCTCATGATAGTCTTTCTGGTTCAAAATCACTGTGCACCTTCCTTTGTCTGCTGGGAGAAAGATGATGTTTTTGTCCTTGCTAAGAGTGGTGAGTGCATCCCTCTCCTCTCTACTGATGTTGGAAGGTGGTGGTTTGGCATTGCTGAGGCAGGCTGAAACTTTGATTCTGAGCTGTTCTGCTTCACCCTCTTTCATTTTGTTGTTGTGGATGGCTGATTCTGTGGCTGTGATCATCTCCACCAGAGGAATTCTACTTGGTGCAACCGCAAAGTTCAGTCCCCTGGCAAGAATCTCTGTCTCCGGCTGGGTGAGCTGTCTGTCAGATAAATTCTTCACCCACTTTTCTGTCTCCCTGGCATGTAATTGACTACTGGAGTGTTGTCCTACACTGAATGTGTTGTTATTGGAATAATGATGGTGTTGATGAGTTATTATAGTAAGTTAAACTTATTTTGTTGTCGAGTCTTGGACTTGACATGCTGTGCTAAGCGTGCCTGATCTGTACAGTCCAACACTTGCTGAAGTGTGGTCTGATCTAGACACATAGTTAGTTTCTGTTTAATATGCTCTTCTTTGGCCTTCAAGGCCTCAATAGTAAAATTGGTCTGTCTCACCCGTTCATTCAGCAGCTGGGTCAGTGCCTTCTGAAGGATCTTGCTTACCCGGTGCCCGCTGACCGATGATTTTAGCTCCAGGCTCTTGGGAATGATGCCACTTTGTCGACATCTGAGGTTGAATCGCAAGTGGTTCCTGTAGTCTGCCCTCTTCCTTGCTGTTTTCTCAAACTCTCTTACTAGTTTGAGGCAATCCTGGCCAAAGTGATTCAAAATATCCTGATGCATGCTCAATAATCCAGGTAGAAAAATCCAAGAAAGTTCAATCTGGTCCTCTGGACATTCAAAAAACAAAAAACAAAACAAAGCAAAAAAAAAAAAAAAAATGTAGAAACGTTTCGTCTCTCATCCAAGAGACTTCCTCAGTCTGAGCTGTTGTTTTCAGCTCAGTCTCTTAAATAGCACCTTCTCAGAGTGGATCAGCCAGTTTTGCTGCTGACAACCAAAACCAACTGATCACATGCTCAAGAAGGACCATCAGCCTAACAAAGGATCATTAGCACACTGATGGCTGTTTACTATTCAAAGGGGGTTGAGTGATACCAGCAATCACAGCTGATCCACTCTGAGAAGGTGCTATTTAAGAGACTGAGCTGAAAACAGCAGCTCAGACTGAGGAAGTCTCTTGGATGAGAGACGAAACGTTTCTACATTTTTTTTTTTTTTGCTTTGTTTTGTTTTTTGTTTTTTTGAATGTCCAGAGGACCAGATTGAACTTTCTTGCATTCTTGCAGAAGTTTTCAAAAGTACCAGCTTAAAAAAAAACACATGCTGACATATAGGCATGATCTCAACTTCTTGATTGTGCAAGAAATTAATCCATTGCTTATTCCCTGAATGTGATTGCTCATTCAGCCTTGGCTCTGTAGTTCCAGTGCTATCTAACTTCTGTGGAAGTGTGTTGGTCTCCCATCTGTTTTCATCCTTCCATTTAAAAAAAAAATCAGCTTATTTGCTGTCTGGTTTTGGAGGTCCAACCCTTTTCCAAGTTACACTCTCCAAGCCCTTATACAAGATCCAAAGCATTCCTGAGCCAGAGGGAATACAATAATTCATACAATATATAATCTCTCTCGTGAGTTCTGGGTTTTTCTCAGGGTCTCCTCCCAGAGGGACATGCCCAGAAAATCTCCATAGCTATGGCATCCAGGAGGCATCTAAATCAGATGTGTTAACCACCTTAGATGACTGCGTTTGATTTGGAGGAGCAGCAGCACTGCTCTGAACTCTCCACTGATGATGGAGCTGATCACCCTACATTTAAGGCTGAGCCTACTGGAGATGCTCATTTAAGCTACTTTATCCCATAAACTGTCTCATGTGTTGGCTTTTTACAAAAATACTCCAATTTCAAACGTTAAGTAAGTAGATTCACATACTGTCCCCCGACACCTAAAGTTGTATGACGTATTTATGAAGCATAAATATGTTTCACTAAAACAATTTTTTTGAATATTTAAACATCGACAGCACAAGGTTCCACATTTTTGTCCATTTATTTTTTTACTGTATCTGCAACTGCTAGAATCCAGGTAAGGAACATGTTTATGATGATGCAATACTGTTTTGCGATGGCAGCTATCACAACTCAGTGACATGTCTTTTACTGTACATGACATGTATTGTATTGTAGTATACACATACTTACTTGACTAGATGATGGAGTTCAGATTTCTATCCACGTCTAAAAACCCTGAGATAAGAATATGTTTGATGAAGTGCAACATAGTTGTCAGACTATTTCTATCGTATTTCCTTTCTAAGTCTAAATTTGCTTTACTCTTGTTCATCTGTATGCCGTGGACTTATTTTGATCAAATGCAATGTGCTTTTTAAAATAATCTCTTGATACCAAAGAGCTCATAATTGTATTTAGGCAGCCTTATCAATCAGCTGAACTGTATTACATATGGGGTGACAGTCTTAAATTATGTTGCACTCATTGATTTTGATGATCCATCCATCCATCATCTT
This sequence comes from Nematolebias whitei, assembly GCF_014905685.2. Lineage (NCBI taxonomy): Eukaryota > Metazoa > Chordata > Actinopteri > Cyprinodontiformes > Rivulidae > Nematolebias > Nematolebias whitei. The sequence goes on from NC_056510.1 coordinate 18,694,085, forward strand.
TACTCACTTCTTCCTTTATGGGTCGCGGGGGTCACTGTGACCAGATCCAGCAGTCACTGTGCAAGAGGCGGGGTACACCCTGGACAGGTGGCAAGTCCATCAGGGTATTTAAATGATAATTATTTTTAAAAAAAGGGACAGAGGCAAATAAATTGAATCAAAAACACCAAATCCCATGCGTCCTCTGAACTCTGCAATAAAAAAAAGAGCAATATCACAGGGGCAACCTCAGCTCTGTTGTGTAGCTGTCTCCTACAAGTAATAAGACATAGTCACCAGGGAAGCTCTTGAGTGAAGGCACGGTGAAAAATAAACTGACTGGGGCAAAAAGGGAGCAGAGATTCAAACGAGTGAGCAATAGTGAATGAAATCGAGATGCATTTGTACGGTGTTCTTTGGCACTGAAGTTGTAAAATGGAAACATATTTCTCCCCTGACAGCTACAGTAGATCTACCCTCCAAGTGGAGCTGCTTATGATGTTGTTCAGTGTTGAGGTGGACTGCAGGGGTGTCCCAAAGGCTTGTTGTTTCTTGTCAGAGATTAAATTGAACCAAGCGGCTGTGGTTCAAACTCATGCCGGAGCAAAGCCAAGGCTCCCAGTCACAGAACACAACCTATGAGCTGCGCTCTAAAGCGGCACATTCACATTTATTATTGCTTGCCTCCATGGAAGGCGAGAAATAATGCAATTGCTTGTGTGCATGATTTTATTAGCAAAATGTCTCATGGACACGTAAACTAGTTTTAATGATACTCTCATAAGAGTCAACACCATTCAAGATGGCTGCCACAGCTAATTGACTCAGTTAAACAAAACATGGCAACATTTTGGTCAGTTTGATAGAAGTTGAACTCCCCACCTAATACTCCAAGTGCTAACAGATTGTGTGAGATCTGATAATGTTTCCAGCTAAATAACTTATTTTAAAATTTGTCTTAATTATCTATTAGTCCAGTTTGTTTCAAGATAAAATGGCACGGTGTATCAGGCAGAGCTGTTGCCTCTCAGCGAGAAGGTCGCCTGATCAAATCCTGGCCGGGGATCTTTCTGGGTGCATGTTCTCTCCGTGCATGCGTGGTTTTTCTCTGGGCACTCCGGTTTCCTCCCACAGACCAAAAACATGCATGTTAGGCTGATTGGTGACTTTAACTTGCCTCTAGGTGTGAGTGAGAGAGTGAATGCTTGTTTGTCTCATTTGTCTCTATATGTCCCTATGATGGACTGGAGACATGTCCAGGGTGCACCTCACCTCTCACACAGTGACTGCTGGTCTGGATATGGGCACCAGTAGTGACCCAAAAAGGAAGACGTGGGTAAAGGTAATGGAAGGACAGAAAATGGCAGCACAACAGTTTAGTGGTTAGCCCTGTTGCATCAAGGTATGTCCTTCAAGAAGGTTCAATTCCTGGGTTTGGCCTTGGAGTCTCTCTGTGTGGCATTTGCATGTCTTCCTTGTGTGGAATATTCCTTGTGTACTCTGGTTTCACACAGCCTAAACACGCATGTTGTTGGACTGTGGGAGGAAACTGGCATATTTGGGGAATAACCCACACAAACACAAGGAGAACATGAATACTCCACAGAGAAAGAACCCAGGCCCAACCGAGGTCTTGCACGAACGACCTTCTTGATGTGAGGCTGATGTGCGCTAACCACTAAGCTACTGTCTTGCCCTCACTAGATTAAATATCTCTGGGACTGCATTTCAACTGATCTCATAATTCTTACATTTGATATGATATCAAAACATGTCTGATTATTTTGGGAAGAAGTATATTTTATGAGGGAGTGTATTTCATGATTGGTGTTAAGTAAATTGCACTTTTACAAATCATCTTTTCTGCTGTAATTATCATTTTTGATACGTGCTAGTCTGCTCGGCGACAGAAGAGGTTAGTTGTCTCCATTAGTTTTAAACAGAAGCTTTAAGGAGAAATCCACTGAAGGCATCTGTCAGTGAAGTAAAGAGCACTGGCAGCCATACATCATCCCTGCCTAGCGCAGGCCGCTGTATTTAAAAGAGTACTGCAGTCAAAAGCCCATAAAGTGAGTGACTCCTCTGGAGCATCTGCCACTGCATGCAGGGAGGAGATTCAATGTGAAAAAGGGGAGATAATGTGCTCACTCACTAATGGGCACCCGACTAGACACAGGCTCATTTTTCACATCATGTCATCTGTAGGGTTTGAATAAAAGTAATGGTCACAATGAGCCTGGATCTCTCCCAGTCATTATGGCTTTTGCTTCCTCATTTTTATTTGTGTTGACTTGTACAGTCGGAGGAGATGACAGTCTCTGGGCCTGTGGATCAGTCAGATTGATGATCCGCTCTGCTCCTCTCCGCAGCTGACAGGTCCCTTCTTTCTGCCAGGCATGTGAGGCCAGAGTGCCGCACTACGTCATATCAAATGCTGTAATCTGACAGAATAAAAGGATTTGCACACTGGGGACATCCCAATCTCTGTCTTTTATAATTTTCTGACAGACACAGAAGGGGGTGGGGGGGGGGGGGGGAAATAAAGGGGTTTCTGCAGTTTCATGTAGTGAGAATTAGTGTCAGTCAAAGTTAAGTGGCTATTTTAAGATAAATAGGGGAGGATTTCGGTGGCATGTTTTAGGGCATTGGGATTTACAAGACTATGCTAATGTGAGTAGATACTTATTGGTCATTGTATGTTTTCATTTTCCAAACGTTCAGAGTCACAGAATGCGGTACGTCTAAATCTGAAAAATTTGAAAAGGTTAGTGCGTAATTAACGCTCAGATGCACTGCCACTGTCAGCCATGTTCAGTTCACAACAATAACAGATGCCCAGATACTAATCTTTTCATCTTTAACATCTAATTCACAATTTACCCTCCGTTAATTAATTACAAAATGCATACTTTATTAGCCTGTTATCATTTAAGTATGCTTTTTTTTTTCTGTTGCATCGTGAGGCTTGGAAAATCCTGTGATAAATACTATAATTTTTATGGTTCATCAAATACTTTTAGAAGAAAGAAGTGTTTTGTGTCGGCCCCGATAAAAAGACGAATGTGAAAACAAGTGATTTCCTTATTAGGTTTAGGAGTCAAAGGCCTTCTTCCAGAGATGTGGGCTTCAAGAGCCCAGAAGATTAAGACATATATTGGATTCATGATGGAGGCCACAAAGTTCATTTTCAAAATAAAACAGAATATTATTCACAGTCCTTTTAAAATTCAGATTGCCAGCTGACCCATGACTTGGAAGTAGTGCATTACATTTTCAATGAGCCGGTGCTATGTCACTAGAAGGGGGGAAAAAATCCCATTTTCTGCTCTTTTGCGGGGGGAATTATGGGATTAGATCAGCAGTAGTTTAAGGAACTACAGGATGAACAACGATACAGTAAAATAAAATATTGCCATTTTAGAATATGGATTGTTATTTTTTTCTCCCAGATTTGCTCTTTTTACTTCAATGTGTTTGTTCTCAAAGAAACAGATTTAAATTATTTTTATCCTTTTTTTTCTCTCTCCCCCCCCCCCCCCCCTTTATTCTGTTAGAGTCAACAGTGTTTGCAAGGCTGTGAAAATCTCCCACTGGTGATATTCTAAGAGACACATGCACACAGTTCTGCCTGATTTTCATATATATTAAAATCACTACCTTCAGTGGCATATGAAATTTTACAAACCGCGAACGCCTAAGCTTACTATTGAAATGTCTGTTTCCCTTTGATTCAGATTTTCCTCTCTATTTTATGACCCTAAAAGGAGGTGACCAGTAATCTCATTCACACGCTGCTTCCATCACAGACCTCCACACACCCTACATAAACCCACAGAGGTAATGTTGACATTTTTCAGCTGCATTAAAAGTTGCATGTCGTACACAAATATTATGAAAAGTTAACGCTTCCTTCCACACTCTAAGCTGGCGGCATAACAGAAAGCTCCATTTAAACCCTCCTCCACAATAATGAATTTGTGTTTATATAGTCGAATTGTAGAGAAATCTCAATATAATATCTATCCAAATTCTAATTTCACTGTTACAATATTGAGAGCTTTGGCATATTGAGGAGGAAGACTGAACATAATCAGTCAGCAGACCCAATAAAACCACAACTTAAGCATAGTGGTGAGCTCATTCCCATAGTACCCCCATCCAACCCCCCATCTCCGTGCACTGATGCCTGCCTCATCACTCCACACAAAATATCCCACCCTTAATTGGTCTGTGCTTCTCCAACATGTTTGTAATGAAAAAAGCAGCACATAATTCTTAGTTTGTTGGCTGGCAGAGCCCAATTTACAAAAGTGGAGGTTGGTGATAAGCAGAGACAGTATGGCTGTGGAGTGCTCAGAACAATGAATCACCCCGCTGCCAGGGTTGAGCAGAATATAATTGAGTCCAACATCTCTGAGCACTTTCACCATAATTAATGATAATCTGTAACAGAGGAATCTGAGATTCCAGTTCACAGAACTGTTTAATTAGGCCCAGTAATGAAAGCACAGGCACTACAAGAATATGGCCGGCCTCATGATTAATGATTTGTGCTACTGAACACAAAAGTGCTGCACCGTTAACTCCAATGGATGCTGCTATGTCTCCTTGGCATTTACAGAACACCAAAATACATACAGAGCTGTTTGCATCCCCTATATAAAACACTATATAAATAAGATCTATTTTTTTATTTTTTGTGTACTTATAGACCTTTTTTTTATTCTTTGATGCTTCGGATAGTCAAAACATTTGTTTTGTATGGTGAAATTTGAGCTTTATGTCACGATTAATGCGTGTGCATGATTTTGAAAACACACTCTTTGTTAATGGATTAAGAGCAGTTCCATTTTTTTTTTAACTATAAAACAATAATTTTAATCATTTAGTTTAAATACATTTGTTTTCTGATACTAATTTTAAAAGGAGCTCAATGCCACAAGACCATGTAAGCTGGTAATAACTTACAATTTTTTTACACAATAAATTATCTTTATTTTTTTTATATTCGAATGAGTATAAACTGTGGATGAAAGCAAATATGTATTTGTGATTAAAGTTAATTGAAAATAAAAACTTTTTCAGAAAAAAAAAAAAAGCTAAAGATTTCTTTTGTTTGCTACATTGCAAAGTAAAATGATTACTTATTGACGTGATTTTTGTTGTGAAGCTTTGCAAAAACACCGGCATATGAAATAAAGACTGACATTATTCACTAGTAGGTAATAAAAAAACCACATAAGAGTTGAGATCTTTTACCTAAAAGTATGGATTACATTATTGAATGAAATGCTCCAGCTCCTGTTTATGCCTTGGAGGCATCCTTGTCGTTATTTTCCTGCTGGTATAGCCCGAGATCTGCAACGCAGGGCTTTGTGGTGCCTGTGTGCTAGACTGGCTCCACGTTTTTTAAATGAATCTCATGAAATGCACAGTAATACAGGCACACCATTACAGAAACAAAATAAGATTTTTGTTTGGCATGAATTGGATTTATACCTTAAAAAAAAAAACTATTAGTCACTCCCTGTCAGTTTGCTGACTGGTAGGAGTTGGGCATTTCTGTGTTCGACCTCTGAAGTTAAATTTCACAGTTAGTTACATCTTTTAAATGTATTGCTTCCTGGGTTTAAAAAAAACCCCACATATATTGTTGGAAACATAAAGAGTTTGAATGGAAGTATCAGAGTAATATGTTGTACGGCAACCTGCTACTCGTTTCATTCTTTATACCTTTCAGTAAAATGTTGAAGTCTCCATCAAGCAGACGCATGCCTTAGGAAACGACACTGTGAAAGGCAATGAGTGCAGAAAAGCAGGCGCCGAAGCTCGACCCTCATAAATCTATGACAGAACTTTCCAAAAATGAAAAAGAGGACATAAAGAGGGAGAGAAAAATAGATGTATTCCTGAGAAAGAAATGACTGTAACCGCCCACCCCCTCGCCCTCCAACTCCCCATGTCTAAATCTTGTTTAGTTCTTTAATTCTACAGTTTCTGACCTGGATCTGGCCATCGCTGCACATGAAAGAAATTACAAAAGCCTCTCAGTCACAGCAGCCCAGCTTCCTCCTGCACCGCAGCATTTGTCATTGCCAAAACAGCAGAGTTTAATTAAGTGTTGTGAGCAGCCTAGTGAGAAACACACTTTAAATTAAACCTCTGAACATGCTCCTATTGGTTCTTTACCTTCTCAACAATCAGCAGGGTATACTGCATAAATTTCTATCTCTCGAGGGGGAAAGCAGCTGCTGCACCTCTAGCGATTCATAAACGGCTTGCCTCCCCAAGAGCAATCTCTATTACAGCACATTTCATTATAACCGAGTTTGGAGCCACGAGCAGATGAAAGTGATAATTAATGTCCCTTCCCAACTAAACATTTTATTTATTCTTGACAAATTAGTGGTTGTTATCATGGTTAAAAAATATATGTTGACAACATATTGTGCTTCAGTGTAGGTGAAAATAATTAAAAGGCAAATTATCTTTTGAGCCATCAAGCTATGCTTAGTACAAGAGGAGCAATTTATTCAACTCTCTCTGTAGTAATGGGATGCTTCAACTTGGTAAGCCTTTTCATTTAGTATCGCATTTTATAAGCATGCCTTTTATAGCACGAGGAGATGCACCAGTTGAGTCGATGAGAATGGCTGTGAAAGGAAACACAAGAGGCCGACGGGAGCTGCATTTGGAGCTGAAAGAGCTCTTTTGTCAACTGGCACTTGAACTCGCTTTTAAGAACCATCCAGAAAACATTTCACTGTTAGAACTGTAAAAGAAACAACGCCTCTTTCTCTTAAACTGTTGTTAATATGATCTTAATGAACCGTTTATTCAATTATTGCTTTAGATTGGTTTATTTTAGTGATTTGTTTCATCGACTGTACAACTGACGTTTTGTCCCAACTTTTGAAACACATTGTTAAAAATCAACGGCGCTCATTTTTGTGAGTTCATGAACTATTTTCGGATTTTCAAACTTTACACGCATTAAAGTTCAATTGTGATGACAAACATGGAAAAAGAATAGAGATGGGTTAGCGATGTTCTTGTTACAAATAAAGTAACAGAATCTCCAAAACAACCTTTTTTTTCCAGCTATGATAGCAGATTCAATAAAATGTTGAGATAATGTTGATCAAAGCTTCAACATTGATAAGTTTAAAGGTTTTGGAGATGTTCTAAGTTTATAGGGAATAAAAGTAAACAACAATATTTTTTCATACTTCCTCATTCATTCAACCTTTATTTACACAGGCTAGTCTCATTGAGCTTTGTGGACTCATTTACAAGAGAGACCTGTTTTAATCAAAGAACACAGAGGAGGTATGATAACAATAGACAATCATATCAAAGCATATAAAATGAAAAATAAATAGAAGAAATTATATAAAAATGAAACAAAAAACAGCTGCATTATAAAGCGATGTAAAATACTAAAAACAGGAACATGTCTGCGTTGGATTTTGCCATGAACTTAACAATTGTTTAAAATCCCTTATATTGATCAGTCGAGAGCTTCAGATCTTTTTGCAAGATATTCCAGGAAACAGGAGCGGAGTAGGAGAAGACCCTTTTGCCTAATTCAGACCTCACTGAGTGAACACTGCAGGTAATTATGTCCTGAGACGTCCACGTTGTAGCTGCACTCATGCAAAGACACGTAGGAGGAGTTATGTGAAGGCAGCAGACCAAGAAGTGATTTAAAGATGAAAATGTACCAGTGAGAGTCTGCGTGAAGTTGATGATGACCAGTTAACCACTGAATACAGGGAACAATGGTGGGTACGGTAGTTACAGCCAGTTATGAATCTTAACGCATCATGATAGACAGCATCCAACATCTGCAGTACTTGTAGGAGCGTTCATGTAAATACTGGATGAGTTCATGTAAATCCATGTCTTCACTGCAGTTACAGTATACTGAACATATAGTCAAAGTAAAATGCATAAATTAATCATTGACCGTAGTCAATGGAGAGAAGGAAAGTCGCAGTTACAAGACGTTTCCTAGCATTCAGAGTTAGACAGGATCTATTTCTGAAAAAGAAACTTAATTTAACTTTCAATTTCTTTACCAAATTTTCGACATGCGGCTTGCATGCATTGACCAAAATTCCCAAGTATTTGTAGGAATCGACAAGTTCAATAGGAAAACCATTTGTAGATAAAACAGAAGGAAAAACTGCTGGTACCGACTTCCTGTTTGAAAACAACATGCCTTTGGTTTTATGATCATTTAGCACCAGTTTGAGGCAGAACAAATCTGACTGAATGATGCTGAATGCTCAACAAAAAACAACTGTTTCGTCAAATGGTCTGTAATGGCAATTCTTAAGACTCTTTCATTATATTGTGCATCTCATGAATAAAATGTAAGAATACCACAATGATGCAATGAATTAGTTACTGTTTATCACCACTTATGACCAGCTGAGCCAATAAAATAATAATAATAATAATAAATATAAAAACACAAAAACCTAGCTTCATTAGTTTATTTAAAAAAAAAAAAAAGTTAAATCTGGTCCTCTGGACATTCAAAAAAAAAAAAAAAAAAACAAAGCAAATCAACAAAAAAATGTAGAAACGTTTCGTCTCTCATCCGAGAGACTTCCTCAGTCTGAGGTGCTGTATTCAGCTCAGTCTCTTAAATAGCACCGTCTCAGGGTGGATCAACCAGTTTTGCTGCTGACAACCAAAACCAGCTGATCACATGCTCAAGAAGGACCATCAGCCTAACAATGGATCATTAGCACACTGATGTCTGTTTACTGTTCACAGAGGGCTGAGTGATACTAGCAATCACAGCATTGTAAGAGGGGGACAGTTGAACCCGGAGGCCTCCACCCCTGCTAGCTTCATTAGATTTACAGTCCAAACATAAATAGTGAAACATTTCAAATGGGACCAAACTTTTTACTGAAATGTAGTTCATTATAAAAGTATGTATTAAAGTACAAGTAGACTGTGTTTAGTAATAATTAATTAGCATATTTGGTAACATTTTATTCATACAACCTAGGAATTTGTTTCCAGAAAACTGACCAGTAACCAGTTATTTGTGGTCTTTTTTATTCCTGGACAGCTCTACCTTGTGTTCAGGTTTCTGCTTTATATTTTTCCATGTGTCCAAAGTCTTTTATTTTGAGTCTTTAGAAGTGGCACTGATTGCTCCAGTGTTTCTCAACTGATACAGCTGTATTGATATTTTTTTCTTTATGGTGGATAGTTTCCCCAGCAGACCCAAGGATTTAAAAAAAATCTGGTTCCCATATACCATCTAACAAGTCAAGCTGTGGCACACACACAGAAACCAATCAAGCTCAGCCCACATGAGCCTCAAACAAAGGTACAGGTACATTTCCTATCCATGTTGGGTGACATTTCCTTGTCCTCCTGTTGCTGCTGCTCCTGCATTTGGGCGCTCAGACAGCCATTACAAGGTCCGGGTTTATTAGTGGGACCATATAGACTCAAAGCCTGCCGCGGCGGTGGTGTAATTCTCTACAAAGTGTGTCACGTTAACTCTGTTGACTGATCCACACAACAGCTGGCTGAGAGGACCTCTCACACGTCAGTGCAGCAGCCGTGTAAAGGAGCAGCGGCGTCTGTAGCTCTCTGCAGCGCAACCAGAAAGAAGTCTTGACATGCTTTTCATAGCCGGCTTGTTCAGTCACTTATACAAGGCATTTTCCAGGTTCTAAATTGGATGAAGCAGCTTGTCTGAAGTGTCTTCACTGCAGTTACAGTATACTGAACATATAGTCAAAGTAAAATGCATAAATTAAGTTAGTGGTTTAGGAATTGATATCAATTTGCGATCGGCATAATTGTTTGCAAACAGTTTGTGCATGTGTTCTGAAAACTGTAAATTTATTTTTACGGCTTAATCTTCTACCCCTTATAATAAATTAGAGATTAAAAGCACGTCTCATATTAAATTCTTGCAGTAGATCACTTACCTTCATTTCACAGCTCAGTGTAAAGACCCCATGCAAAAATACAGGAGCCTATTAAAGTCAAAGCTGGGTCTCTTTAATCGTTGATCATTTAAGAATGCTCTTCTGCTGCTTCTCTTTAGAATACCAAATGATATATGATCACTTCTGCGCTGCTAGTTAATGTACACTATTAGTTCTGTATTTAAACACAATAATGTAATTGATTCACAAATTGATTTATTGATGTTAATTCAAGTGTTTCGTGTATTAATCAAAGTAAAGAAATTAATTCTGTATATTTTATGAGCTGTTGTGTGATCAACTAATGATATGAATTAATCAACTTTAATAAGAATTCAAAGACTATTGTTTGCCTAATTTGTCACTTTGTTGGAGGCAGAATGAACAACAGCCTCTTGATTTACAACACATAACTCCGCAGGAGTGTTTTACAAATTTACTCTGTTTTTCAGGAGCCTTGAATGATTCGATTTGTTATCAGTTTATCTTCTACATAAGGACAACCTAATCCATTTCATTAATGAAGACGTGCATGATTTTTTTTCCAGTATATATTTATTTATTATCAGAACTTGCACTAAATCCCTTGTGCAAATCTCCACGTCACCAACTGAGACAATTCATGCGATCCTCTTTCTGATATTTATTAGAATACATTTCTGTGGGTAATTTTATAAAACAATCAAGACCTAGCATTCCTTAAAGGAATTCAAATCACCTGCTGCCTTTCAGTTTGATATTTAGATAATCTTATGCTAAGAAATAATGGGTTTAGCTATTTTAGTAAAATTTCGAAATAACTTAGTGCATAATCCTATGTAATATTGCATGATCACTCTTGCAGTATAAGTTGGGGATGACTCCCAGCTACTACAATGTTCACTTTTAGCTCATTATCTGTAAATTTGACTCAGGTATAGCAATTCTTGTATTGGCTAATGTCAGTTAGCAGTGGCAGCCATCTTGAAAAATGTAATCTGTTGTAGACGTAAATCCAGTGGCGATTTTAGCCTCTTTTTGAGGGTGCTCAAGCACCCCTATATTTAATTTTTTTTTTTTTTTTGGG
>NC_056510.1:18705197-18709436 GCF_014905685.2 Nematolebias whitei
GGGGTTGGTTCTAGGTCTGAGTTTTGGGTTCTGTCTATTGCATTTATGATTTAATGCAACAAAGTAAACACATTTAAAAGGTAATAGATCATTGTAATACTTGGTTTATTTACATAATGACTAATTGCTGGATGTCCGGCCGCTGAGATGACTTTCAGTAACTGTGGCCCCCTGAGCAGGTTAGTTGAATAATTCTGCTTTACAGGTTGTAATACAGTTTATTCCATTTCCAAAACCTAAACTGAGTCTGGAAAAATGTAAAAGATGATAAAGCCCTGCATCCGACCTCATGAGCAGCTGGGATAAACAGAAAGTAATGCATGTTTGTCTGTATGAAGGTAACTGCAAGTAAATCTTACATTTTCTGTCATAATTACATCATATTAATAATGGTTAAATTAAAGATTAATGCTTAAAGCTAGTTGTACTTTGTTTTGTGTGTTTTGTATGTAGCTATAGCTATGTTGTAACTTCTGACTGCAGAAGTTTAGTCCCTGTTTGTTATGATCAGTTAAAATGAAACTGATTGTTTTACAAAGTGTTTATTATGTTGTGCAATGTAAAGCAGAGCACTATGTCTGTAGCATCTTAGCTAGCGCGTTTCCATTGCACACCGCTAGCTTAGCTCTACTTCTTGTTGTGCCAAACTCTATAAAATCAATCAACCAATGAATCCAGTGTTTACTAATGTAGGTAAACGTAGAAGTTCAACACCCAGTTAAAATACACCAGATTGCATCTACTTTATTAAAGAAATTCTGGGGGAGGACCCCGAGTGTATCCCCCGCCCACATTATGAATGCTTCTGATGCCAATGGTCATCACATTGTCAGTCTAAAACCATTGTCAGCACTGGGAGCTAAACCTTAAAGGTCAGATTCTAGAATCGTCCCAGGATATATCCATTGATTATTTTAGGTTTTTATATGATTCTTTCAGTGGTTCATGGATATTTTGCTAACAAACAAACAGGATTAAGTCCAACAGTTACTGCTAAAGTTTTAAGCAAGTTTTAAGGATTCTGTTAATACCCAGAATGTGTGTTGGGGATTAGTCTCAGCTACTACTACAACAGATTTTGTTTACTCTCAATAAAAATGGCCGAGCTTTTGCCATTTTTTTTTGTTTTTAAGATCAGTTAGCTGTGGCATCCAAATTAAACCAGGATGACTCCAAAGTTAATTCCTTGTAATGGTGAATACTTTTTTGTAAATTCCCCTAAGATTTGTCTGCCAGCTTATAAAATTGTAACAAACAAACACATGCGTGCACAAGCAAACGGACATGAACAACAAAAGCATTATTGCCTGATTTTAACTTTCGCCATGGAGCAATAAGTCACCCCAGTTCTGACGTGCTCTCTCTGTTCACTCTTTGTTCACGCTGAAGTCAAACTTTAAATTGCGGTGCAATAAAACTGTTTTCTCTCCTTGCTTTGAGTAAATTGTTTTCACTCTAGAGAGCCATTGAAGTAGTTCATTAGTGGCTATGTCATGTCTTTAAAGTATTGATCTGTGCAGTCAATGGAAAAATAACAGACTTGGTTATAAGCTACTTGTCCATAGCGATGGGCAACATAAATTATTTAAAAAGGCCAGATTCACTGCGGCCACTGAGCCATCAATCATAAGATATGGCAATGACAAAAAGGCTGTGCTTCATATGTCCCTCCTATCTACCGCCAGAACAATTCTATCAGCCAGGTGACTGTGAGGAGGCAGAATGACCTGGTGTCACTCTCATTGTTGCCTCTGCCTTTGAACAAGCCAGCTCTTCTCCTTGCCCTGGAATGGGATGGCTAAATAGATTCTCTGTGTTTACCGCTGGCCTCCCTCCCAGAGCACACTTCAATTTGTCCAACAATAAAAGGTGAACAGAAGAGTTGGAGATTCCCAAACAATGGATGAATTTTTTATCAAGTTGTTGAATTGAGTTGCGAGTGCCACAATATTTATTCATAGACGTTTATTCAGTCATATTCCACTGAAAAGTGAGCAATGCAACAACTTGAGATTTGCCTTAGAAGTTTTTCATCATGTGCTAGCAGAGAAAAACAGAATTACTGGTAATGACTCATGAATTGTGACCTTAAATCTGCACCAAAAAAGTTAGAAAAAAACATTTTTTACACATAGTGCTGGTATATCATTTCAATATTTTGAGCTATCTTTATATGCAGTCATTTTTTATTTCATAATCATGTTTTTCTTTATTGCGTAAGCTCAAAGATATTACACAGAATCCCTCTTCGATGTTATCTGAACTATCACGTTAAGGTAATTGGTGCTTCTCTGATTGAGCGTTGAAGTGCTGTTTTTTATGTGTGTGTGTGTGTGTGTGTGTGTGTGTGTGTGATAGCTCTTTGACTGAGCTATTGTGTTAATATCTATAAACATGACTGAGTTATAGCCATTTTTGTGTTTTAATCTTAAGTTGTGTTCAATGTGCATCTTAAAGACAAAGCCACTTTGTCCTATTTTGTTTGTACGTATACAGTATTACAGATTTTCCTCAAGCAATTAGCACAAACTTCTTTTGTTTAATACTGATGAAGCCTCCTATGCTACAGCACATCTAGAAAAAAAAAACAACTACAAAGATACAGCTTTGCTGAAACAGAAAAAAAAAAACCACATAAGAGCATCATAAATTAAAGCATGAAAAGCCAACTGAGCAAATAAAAAACAGGAAGGAACTTAAATGTGGTAGACAAGTCTTTGAATTTCAGTTTCAAAATGCAACTTTGATTAATAATTGATTATACAAACCCATGCTGCATGAAAGGCAGGAAGAGGTGCCATTCTCTTGAATGGCCGGCCAGTCAAACGGCACTTTGTTGTTTCAAATGCTCCCCTGCATATTGGCTTTATGGTCAGTTCTCTAACCAACCCTGTGCTGTGCAACAAAGTCAGCCTGACAAAGCGTTGGCACTGCTCTCATGAAACCAGACATGCAGGGATATGAATGACTACATCTAAGGGGTAATTGCTGCTGAGCAGGAGCCTCCTACCTCGTTCCATTTAGTCTATTAGCAATTTATGGCTGGTTTCGCTCAGCTCTACACAGGAGGGGTTTGATCTAAACTCTCATGAGCTTTTAGGTGAGGATGGGACCCAGTAGAGAGCCTTAGGGGAAGGAGAAGGGTTTCACTTACTACTGTTTTAATTCTCTTTGGCTTATCATTAATATGTTGTCCAAGAAGAAAGGTGAGCATCACATAAATCTAACTGTAGTTAATGGGATTATGACACTATACTTTAAGACTCTAAAGACCCATTTTCTCAGTGTTTGGGCAACGAAAGGTTTGGTCTTTTCAGTAATTCATCACACTGTGTTTGAGTATACAGCATATGACTTAAAGAACATGATTTGTAAATATAAGGATTAAATAATGCATTTGACATGGTCAGTGATTGTAAGAATAAATGCTTGTAATGGAGAATAAAGTACCTGCAGTGTCAGAAAACCAAATATCAGAGGAAAGCACAATGCTACACTTTGATTTAAAATCAATGGTTAGAATTAAAAAGTGAGTTCAGGCTCACCAAACAGCTTCTGGAATAAAACACGTACAGAAAGAGAGTTTTGTGGTAGGAATTTTTTAGACATCCCAGTCATAATGCTCCATTGCCTTGAGGTGGAGGTTTGTTGCAGTGGTTGAAGCCAAAGGCGAAGGTGTTGGTTCTACTAGAGGTCCCATTGGCTAATGCCCAGTGTCAGCTCCCCACTGACATGGATGCAGATCTGGATGTATCTGGGTGGGGGTTCTGCCCAGTCCAACAACAACATGCAGGCAGATTAAGCAGGCTAACTCTGTGTGATGGCTTCCTGCCGCTCTAGCCTGGTGGCCAGCTCACCAAGATTTTGGGGTAGTGTTAGCTGACACTTGAATATACTTTAAAGTCAGGAGTTTAAGGAATTAAATTTTATCTTATAATTGTAATATATTTAAATAAAAATATATGTAAATATTAAATATATGTATTATATTTATTATATTTATATTAATTTATTATTAAATATATTTAAATTTAAGAAAGAAGTTACTTATAAAGACAACAAAAAGTTAATAAAGCGGTTGAGACAACAACGTAGAAGATGAAAAAAAAAATATATATATTTTAGACTTAATTTTGAAATAGGTTTGCATCATTTACCATGTTACCCTTTAATTAAGAAGTTTTTTCAGTACATAGATAGATAGATAGATAGATAGATAGATAGATAGATAGATAGATA
>NC_056510.1:18709446-18718571 GCF_014905685.2 Nematolebias whitei
ATAGATAGATAGATAGATAGATAGATAGATAGATAGATAGATAGATACTTTATTAATCCCAGGGGGAAATTTGAGGCATCCAGTAGCATGTTCTAATTATACAATAAAAAAAAATCCATATAAAATAATCATAAAATGAAGCATAATACACAAATTTAGAAAAATACATATACACATGCACAAGGTGGTAGGGAGTACTACATTCATGATTAACCTATATATATGTATATATACATACACATCTAAGCATACATATACATATACATATTTTGTATATACTTATACCCCTCAATTTAGACTGGCTGCAGCGTAGGCCCAGACCTTCTGAATCCACTAGCAATTTACTTTGTTTTATTGATGTTCAGCTATAGATGGTTGGATTTGTAATGATCAAATCCCACTTTACAATGTCTGATTTTAATATATGCAGCTGTCACCAACAACAATAACAACAACAGAAAGTAACTTTTAAACGTTTTAACTTTTTAAACAATTTTGGGAATGACCAAAAGCAAACGTAACAAGAGAAACCTTGCATATAACATAAATTCAACGATTTTAACTCAAAGACCAGAATTATGGTGCAGAGAAGTCTTTATGTAAATATTATGAAAATCAATCTGAAGAAATTTGTTCACTTTATAAATTAATAAATCAGGTAAATTTGACACTATTTCTTTCACTGACTATTGTCTGTGGTAGCACCCTGAAAACAAATAGAGCTTGTTTTCCAGTTCTTAGATTTGACTTTGATAGTACAATGAAACAGTTTCTTATCTGAAACATAATGAGAAAAGTGTCACATGTTTATAACAAAACTAGAAATGGGGAGTAGAAAGCAAATAAAATCATAGAGTTTGACCCATTCATGCTACCTCCCCCCTCAAACTATGCAGGACCAATGTAGCTCCAGTGAGTGACAGGTCTGGTGTTTGCTCTGAAACTCTCTGTGGCACCTCCCTCCACAAGAGACTGAACTACCAGCCCACAGGAGTGACTCCCACTGGGATAGCTGTGGCCGTGCGCTTCTTCCCTTGGGTGACCTCTGACACCCAGTTTGTGCTTGGTGGCCTTGAAGAGGCAGTCGAGGGGATTTCTCCCCAGCCAAGCAGCAGGTTGTAATTGATGTGGCAGAGACGTCAGCACTAATCTTTTACTCTCTGACGGCTTCTCTGTAAGCCCCTCATCCACTCAATTCCAAGACCAACCTTGGCAAACTGCTACCCAGTCAATTAGATCTACCCTGTCTGCTTCCTGTTTTGTGTAAATATCTTTCCGGAAGACACACAGCATCTTTAGTTATCTACCCAAGCACATTCAGGGTGATTTCTTAATGCCGCTGCATGACACTATCAGTAAATGGAAAACTCGGCTGATATCTCTTCCTGCTGTGGGCTGACTGATTATATGTGGAGCAGAAGACTACCGTTGATTTTCATATTTGTATGGAGGATCCTATCTATTTCTGCTTATGTTCAGTCTCAATACATATGGATATTCTAATCACACAGTTTATACTCTGCAATGCACCTGGTGATACCATTACTAATATGGTTACAGTCTTGCAAATGTAGTCCATCATGAAGCATATCACAAGCACTGCTCAGCTGAGACCCTCTACAATGTTGTCAACTATTGAGAACCGAACGTGTCAAGGAAGTTGGAAGTACTTGTGCCTGTCAGGTATACACACATAAATTATAGATGAAGCACACAAATACACCTCACTTTAAAACCACTAATTACCCTAACGTGTATGTTTCTGAAATGTAAAATAAAGTTGATTTTTGCAGGTCACAAGCTTACTTGACATCATCCCACCTCTGTCTCATATGTTGGTTTCCTTTCTAAAGAGCAAGTTTGTTAGTTTAGAGCCACCCAGGTCATTCCATTCAATTCAGTTTAGTTCATTTATATAGTGCCAAGTAACAATAGAAGTCATCACAGGGCACTGAACAGAAACAGTCATATATAAATATAACTCTCATCTTGAGCAAGCATGAAGGCGACAGTGGAAAGGAAAAACTCCATCATGAGGAAGAAACCTTTAGCAGAACCAGGCTCAGGACAAGCGGCCATCTGCTTCGACCGGCTGTGTTTGAGAGGAACAGGTAGGAGGAACAGATACACAATAGCAGGTTGAGAATCACATGTTAAGATTGAAATAGTATCAAATGAAAACTAAACAATTTTAACAATTAATTTAAGGAAATGAGGTCAATTTGTCCTCCAGTAGTCTAAGCCTATAGCAGCATAACAAGTCAACTCTAACTATAGGGATTTATCAAAAAGGAAAGTCTTAAGCCCAGTCTTAAACTGGACAATGTGTCAGCCTCACGGACAGAAACTGGAAGTTGGTTCCACAAGAGAGGAGCCTGATAACTGAAAGATCTTCCTCTCACTCTGCTTTTGGAAACTCTAGGAACCACAAGTAGGCCTGTAGTCTGAGAGCGAAGTGCTCTGAGGAAAATATGGAACAATAAGATCTAGAATATAAGATGGAGCTAGGTTGTTGAGAGCTTTGTAGGTTAGAAGTAATATTTTTAATTCATTTCTGGATTTGACAAGGGAGCCAACGGAGAGAAGCTAAAACTGGAGAGATATGATCTCTCCTACTAACTCCAGTTAAGACTCTGTCAGCAGCATTTTTGGATCAACTGAAGACTTTTTAAAGAAGTTTTTGGACACCCAGAAAATAAACCATTGCAATATGGTTTATGAGGTCATAATATACTTCTATTAATACACACCATACTACAAAGTACATTTCCTCTCTTTGTTCTTGAAGATGCTTAGATGTGACCTGTTATCTAAAAAGCTTCTTCAGTTCTGAACTGAGCAAGGTCTAAAAGAGTTCCTCCATGCTTCATGCAAACTGGTCTGCTGAAAATCAATACTGAAAAATAATGGAAAGATCTTGCATTAAGGCCTCTGGTTTTACTACTATATACATTTTACAGAATAAATCAGTTCTTTCAAGGTAACTCTTATAATAAAACACCTGCTTCTCCAGTACTATAATTTTACTATATGACATTTAAATCCTAAAAACATTTTCTGCTTCATGAAAGTTGATGCTTTCTATTACGGAAATATTTTACCCTGTTTAATGTTACAAGCTGTGTTTTTCTTTTTGGTTTTCTAAAACAAAACAAGAAATAAAGTTTTTATTATAGTTTGTCACTAGTCAAGTAGCAGACATGGTTTCTGCACACAGTTCAGAGAGAATAATCCAATCTCAAGGTATTCATTTTTGATATAATTGCTATGACTAAATATTCAACCATAAGAGCAGTGATTATTTTACTAGAAGAAGGTCAAGTTGGTAAGAATAAAATGGAAAAGCAATAATTTCCAAAACAGAGTTCTGATCAGTATGCATGTAAATGTATCAAAGAAGGAACCTGCAGAAAGCACACATGAGGTTAATCTGCTATGACTGTCGAAATGTCCATGATATGCTGGTTGAATAAAAAATGATGGAATAAACCATACCCTTCATCCAAACCCTTTCATTTTGGTCAAAGAAACAAAAGTATATATATATATATATATAATTTTTTTCCCTATAAATGCAAAAATGTAAAATAATGGATTGTTTTGAAGGTATAAAAATATATTAAAAAACATTTACATTAACTTTATGGATTTTAAATAAATTTTTAAATTGTAATTGTATTCCTGAATCCAAATGGAGGGGAAAAATAAGATCAACATTTTTTTATAAAAGATACACTATTTTTGGGGGTGACTACACCGTAAATAGGATTAAATAGAAATTAATATATGTTTGCTTTAATCCAAGTGTTTTCATGTTAGTTTGAGGTATAAATATTTGAATATAGAAGACAATAGACTCTATAATGTGAAAACTGATACATTTTTAAAGAAATATTTCTAAATGTAATCAGTGATAAGTTCACAATTTGATTACTCTCACGGCTCTTTCTGACTCTGCTTGTCCTGCAGACGCTTGAAACTATATAAACTATCTTGGTGTAGTTCATAAATGTGGCAGCAACATGGATCCAGAAGACATGAGCAAAACAGTAGGGAACAGCTGGATCTGAAAATGATCCCTGGAGGAGAAGAGCAGGGTGATTACTGAGTGAAAGCAGGTGAGCTGATGAACAGATGCAGAGCAGGTGTGAGTAAACGGCTGAAAAACAAGACTAACTGTGGGAAACAATGACTGAGAACTGCAACAAAATGAACTACAAATAGAATTAAAAACACTCAAAAATCCAAAGAAAGCACAAATCAGAGACTAAGACATATAACAAAATAATCTCAAAACCTGCAAACAAAACCAAGTGTCTCCATGACCTCTCTCCAGTCAGTGTTGATCACATTTTGCAAGAATAAGTCAGGAGCTTCATCAAATGTCTGAAAATATAATAGGTTCAAAATGTCATGAGGAAATCGTTTAGTGTTGCAGGAAGCAATGCCATTTCCATAAATGTTTAATTGATTGTAATCCTTTGTTGAGGAGACATTTGTACAAAACCTGGAGTTCACACAGAGCAAGGTACAGAAATATTGAAGTAAAATAATTGCTTTGATCCATCTGCAGCTTAATTGCCGGAAAACGTCTGATAATAGCCTTTTATTTACCATGATTATCTGCCATACATTTAAAGTGGCCGAGACAAACAAAGTCGTGAATGGAAGCTTTCAATGACCACAGCGAACTATGACACGTCTAATCATACTTCCCCATAAATGATTTAGAATCAGTCAAAGCTTGAGTTGTTTACAACAGCATCTTTGTTGTTTTCTTATAGTCATTCATTGGTCCATAAGTCATTGATGAAGTAATATGTGAGCAGTTAGAAGAATTGTTCACGAGTTGTCAGGCCAAGAGAAAGCTAGTAGACGTAAACACGGCAGCCATTCTTTTTCCAGCCACCACATGGAGCACACAAATCCCCTCACAGTCAAATTCACATGCAGGCAGCCGCCTTTGCCTGATCTGCTCTGCTCGTTGCAGCCTTGACACAATTCGCAATTCTCTCCCTTTACTTACACGCCATCGCCCCAGCTCCACGTCATGTCAGTGTGGTGTGGTCTCGCGGTCACGGCTGACCCCAGGGTAGGAGCTGTCTCCACTGATCCAAGCTTACCCTGCCAGGGACCTGACTATGGTCATGTAGTAATGTAAATGCTGCAGAAATCCATACCACCAAACAAACGTCCTTATGATTATTTTAGTATTTGTAAAAATACAATGTGTCCCGTATATCCTTTTCGTATTTTGCTTTGTTTTCTCACTCTCAGCAGAAGAAATACTTTACACTTATGTACAGTGGTCTCTTGGATATTGGCTACTTTTGTCACAGCAGACAGTAAAAGAAGACGCTCTACCCACAAGCAAAGGTATTACTAAACCAAAAAGCTGCTGGAGGTGTCATGTAAATACCTAACCACAGCAAAAGTAATAGGCTATAAAGTGATCTTTAAGTGGAGTTTTAAGCACCCCCTTAATGGCTTTGGCTGCCTTTTAGCAGACCATGTGACTCCCCCAGAGTAGTGATTATGAGTCACGGATGAAGAGGTCTTGTGTGTAGGTCAGCCTGTAAGCCTCACTTTCACCTGCCAATCTCTTCCTTCCTTCGATGCTCTAAGAGCGGTGTTCTTTATACTGTTAACTGTCTTACAGCAGGAGGTATCTGGTAAATTATGCCTACAAAACACCTAGAAAAAACTTAGCCTCATCAAATTCCTTCCGTGAAGAAAAGCCCCCACGACTGAGAGACAGAAGGAAAAAAATTAAACAGTCGTCTCACTTCACTTACTGCGGTATAAAACGAGAAAGTACATCACATACCGTATAGTCTAGTCATTCAGGTTTTCTGAAAATGTTTATGGAATAAAACCCCTGCCTTTACCTTGGCCTGTTTTCCTTTTTACATTACACAAAGACACTGATGCATGATGCCTTTAGAATTTTGTATTATGTTAGAGGTCAGGGGGCTAGTTTCAGGAAGTGGTCTTAATTTCACAGGGTTAAGGAACAGCAGATTCACAAGGATCACTTAGCACAAGCCTGCGACGGCCCAGGAGTTGGTGAGGATTTTTTTTCCCCCCATTTGTTAACCACATCCTTACAGTCGCTGAACCATTGAGACTGCAGAGGTGAACGTTCAGTCCCAGAAGGAGGCTTTGCTGTCATAGATCAGTAAAACAGTGATTCAGATTCACCCACGTGCTTTTTTTAAGTTCACTTGTGCATGTTCTGTTAGTGTATTAGCACTCAGAGTGAGTGTGTACATTAAGATCCATGAAATGGGCTCAGCCTGTTTGAAAAGCATTGCTAGGTGAGGTTTGTTGAGTAGATTAGAGGAAGAAATGAACCTTTTTGGGGGGTAAGAAGGAGTGATTTTCTCTGTGCATTGAGTTAGGATCTTTAAAATAAAGTTTTCTAAAGCTGTTTCTTAGATAACAAAGGTAGGGTTGTGCAATATGTAAAAAATGTTTTTGCAATATGTCAGTATCATAAAAGACTGCTTGTTGAGCTGCTATAGATGAATTCAGAGGGCTTTCATCTGTTCCTGATGACTAGACTCAGTTCAAAATCATGCTGGGAGGAGTGACCATCGCTCATGGAGAAGTTCTGCCCAACATCCAGGCGGTTCTGCTGCCCAAGAAGACCGAAAAACCCGTCAAGTCCAAGTAGACTGATCAACATCTGCAACAGCTTTTACCTTGAAGCTGTTAGACTCATAAATCCCTAACCAAGATAATCCCTGTAAAAAGAAGAAAAACAAATCACTGTAATGCCACGTTAATTGGTGAAATGTGACTTATTTGTGCTGCTGCTTATCCATATTGCTGATCTCATGCCGCTGATTATCTCATGTTGCTGTATTCCTTCATACCTATCTGCTCACCAAAGACTCATGTTTGGGCTGCTGTTGTTAAGCCATACTGTTTTACATTATTATTGTTTAGCATAGATCTTTGATCTTTTAGCGAACCGTAGGACGTTTCTTTAACGTATATCTTAGATACTTATTTACTGTTTTTTAATACTTTGTATTTTTCTATTTTGGGGTGTAACTGGGACCCTGTGTACATAATCTCATTCCACCTCATGTACCACCAGTAGAGTTGCATTCGGGCCCAAAATCATATCCGACCAGCAGTCATCATTTCCGGACCCCACCCGACCCGACAAATTAACAGTAATTACAGATTGAACCCGGAAAACCCCCCAACATTTTTAATTAGTTATTAACGGTTGGAGATGCGCAGCTGAATTAAGGGAGAGAAGATCTGAGCTGAGGTGCAAAGTGCAAGGTGAAAGTATGGCAGGCCATGTTATCACATAATTGGATTGTGGCTGATCCTGACCCAATTAAAAGCCCGACTGACCCGGCCCGCCCATCCAGCACATTATCATGGCCCGGCCCACCCCAAATTTGGTCGGGTGGGGCTGGGCTTAGGGCTCGGGTTAGAAATGACAGCTCTAACCACCAGTGGAAACAACAATGAAGATGACTTGAACTTGAACTTGAAAATGCTATAAAAAATGAAAAGTGTTGAAAGCATCATGACGGCTTTATCACAACTGATATCTGACATTAATTTCCAGCTGTTTCATGTTTTCTAATATTATGAAGCTCTAATTTAAAATAAATTATTTCCTTTTTGCTCTATGAAAAGTTGTTATTTTTTTATTCCAACAAAGCATACACATTCATACTACAGTAAAATAAAGTCAATGAATAGCCTGTACCAGAATACACTCATTATTTGTCCATACTAAAAAGGAATTGTCCATCTATCAATGATAATCCAATAATCACGCTTCTCCCTAAGCTTTTAATTTGATTAAGTGTGTGAAAATTGAGGGCAGAGAATCTCTTGGAGGATAACATCACAGACAACTTCTCCTAATTGGTGCTGTAAATTTACATATGGATTCCTGTTTAATGTTTAACCAGCCTTTAATCCAGCCAGCTCTGTGATGTCTGCTCTTGAAAATATCTGCGTCTGTCAGAAGATCTGTGATTATTCCAAATGCGTTCTGGCTGTTTTTGATAAAATGCCAACAATTACCAGAGTATTTAAACCAACAGATTTGGGAAGTGTTTTAATCACAGCGAACAAAACATCTTTACTTTTCCTTTAGGAATTGAAGATTGAACTACATTTAGCTGGAATCTACTATGGCTATAGAATCACAGCCAAAAATTACAACCTCCATTATTACTGTTATTTTTTGTTGTTTTAGCCAAGATACACATCTTTATCACTGAAATCAATCATGTTCTCCCTTGTGCTTCTCTGAAAAATGACAGATTAAACTAGTATCTTATCTTGAAATAAAGTTAATTTAGATACTGGACATCCTTTCTCCTCAGAAAGGCCATAGATCTTTGGGAACACAACGGCAATATTTATTGGAAAACAACCTACACCACAATGTGGAGTTTATTTTAGAGACTTTCTTTGGGCTTGCACATCAGTCAATCAATAGTTTTGGATTAAGTGTTACTGGTGAGTTATATTAGGTAATATAGAGGGGAAGGATTTTTCATTAGTTTGTCAATAAAAGGTTTTTTTTTTGTCTTTCACTTCTTTTATTTCCTCTAATACTCAACTCCATCATTGTTTGTTTTCTAAAGCTTTATTTTCTTTCCATTTTTAATAAGCTGAACCAAACCATTTTCACTTTTTAAAGGAGGTTTCAGTCTTCCAGCTCAGAGTAAATGGCAACTTTATTCCCATGAAATTCTCAAATGACATAGATTTTGCTTTTGCATAAAAGCATGAAGAATGTGCCTAATATTGCCCGCATTCATCTGCTAAGTGGACATTTGCATGGGTGCAACGAGAACGAGGAGTGGGAGAGACTCCCTAGCCTCCTGGGGTGACAGCGGCGCTGGGGGATGACATGTGACAGCTGTGACAGAACTGAAGGGGGGGTGGGCAGGCGACTTGCTGGGCCCCCTGATCCAATTACGCCACTCGGCCCCCTGTCAGACCCAGCAGCTTGACTCCAGCCACTCGGAGGACAGTATTGATCTCTTGTCAGGAGGACCAGTTGCCCTCCCTTACAATCCAGCACCGGTGAACTTTCCAGCCACCCTGCCATCACACCCCCACTTACACCCACCATC
>NC_056510.1:18718581-18746515 GCF_014905685.2 Nematolebias whitei
CTGTGAGGGGAGAGTGGATATTATCCTGGGAGGAGTGGTGATGGTGGTAATGTGCCTGTCCAGCTGTAAGCTTAAAACTATACTCGCAGTACTTCTAAAGGTCTGAAAGGATGCTGCCTCTACTGGCTTGTATGAAAGTGTTTGATTTGAGATGATGAAAAGGCCATTGCAATTAGCTGGCCCGGGTTCATTTTCCACATCTAGAATGGAGTGCTTGAGACAGTGGCAGCTGCCAATAACTTCAGCTTAGAAAGAACAGACAATTAGGCTGCAAGCCTGTTACCACTGCTAGTCCCTCATCTCCAGACCTTTGCGCCGGCCCTACCCCTGAGCACCTTCAGGTCAATAGGCAATGATACAGTGTGGAGCAGTGGTTTGGAGCAGAGGTTAATCAAACCACAGCCACACACATCAGTTGCATTTGACTTATTATTCGCATCACAAAGGTCTAGAGCTGGAGAAGAAGTAGGAGGAGGGATAGTTACGTTATACTCTCGGTGGAAGAAAGAAAATCTAATTTCAGATTTTCGTTTTCATTTAGTTTGTAATTGTTGATTTCTTTGGGAGTTTTTTTTTTCACTCATCTAAATGAAATTAAACTTCCCTTATTTTAAAATGTTCATCTTCAGACCCAACAGTCACTATTAGCCAAAGTGTCTGAGGTTCAACAAAGTGTGTTGTAAATGATGGGCTGAGATGTTCTTCTGAATCACCACTTTAGTTGTTCCCAATTCTCATCACTGAAGCCAGTTTTTTCTAGTTTTTAAGTTATGCTTGAGGCATAAAGGTGTTTTGTGTGTGTCCTCCTCAATGGACCCTTTAAGGACATACAGATGATTTTTGATCATTTTAACTTCAAACATATTTAAATAATATATTTCTTTTATGTTTCTCAAATATATGGTTTTGCTAAACTTTGCAGCCATGAGCCCACACTGTTTCAACTAAAACAAAATGTAGAAAATGTGAAAAGTTAAAGATTCCAACTGGGCAAAATAAAATAAAAAATGGAAGAATGATGTTTGCTGAAAATGCACATACACAACTTTGTTTTATTTTATTAATTTTTAATGTGCAAGAGGACTTAAATTGCCTTGCAAGGGTCAACTACAGTGTGGTAAAATAAAAAAATAGACTAGAAAAAATGAACTCTGAGACGTTGCAGACAGAAAGATCATTTTGCTTTAAATTGGATGAAGTAAAACTAAAAGCTGCCTCGTTGCTGTTTTTTCATGACTGGAACAACTGAAGTTGTATGGCAAGTTGTACTTAAATACTTTGCTGCTTAATTTAAAATGCTTACTGTTACACTTTATTGTTGGCATTACTATCTATGGTGTGGCTTGCTGTGAATAAACGGAAAACGCTGGATTTATGGCAAATCAGTGTGATGAACTGATGCCGTCTGTGCATAGCACCATGAAATTGGGCACAATCTGGAAAGAAGCTCACAGTCACTTTCATGGTACATGCGGTGTGTGTCCAATGCAGAGTGTGAAGATTAGCCTGGTCACTCATCCATTCACTTGTGACACCAAAGAGGATTGGTCAGAGGTTATGTAGGGGTATTTATATTTCTTACTGGTTAAAATACACAGACATTCTTCTTTGTCTGTCTTTTGAATAATTTTTGAAATTTTAAAGGTCTTTTTCCCCAAAAAATTTCCAACATGTCTGTAATAAATATACACAAACTAAATGATACATTTACAACATCAGCAAATTGTTTCTGAGACTCAATTAGTAGAAGAATGCTGGTGCAGATTTTCAGTTATTTAGGACACTGGGAAAAAACATCTGGACTTCTGTTCTGTGGCTGAAGACATTTAGCTTCCCATCCACGAGGCTTTAACAACATCCTGATGCATTTACAATCTAACAGGACCCTCAGACAGAAGCTGGCCCAAAACCACCATACTGAGCAGTGTGTGACAGCTATGTGTGTTTGAATTTTTGTGTTGCACCTGTGACGGAGTGGCGACCTGTCCAAGGTGTACCTCACCTTTCACCCACTGAAAGCGACGAGATTTCATCTCTCTACAACACTGAACAGAATTAACAATGTAAAATGACTAAAATAGTTTAATAATTTTAAGTATCTCCACTCGATATCCTCCAACAGCCAATATTTCATTAGGGACTGCTAAAATACTTACAAAACATATTGTATTTATAAAACTCCCTCCTCTTTACATATATTATATTGCATCACTGATGATCAGTAGCATTCTTAATTTCTTTCAAAGTAAATTTTCTATTTTGTATGAATCGTTGTGTTTTATTGCCAAAACAGTAACAAAAAAAAAAAAAAAAGATTAATGTCTGGGAAACATCACCGCAGCTTGGACCAAACTGGGACAGCACTTCTGTTCTGGAATGTGCAATTATGAGTGTTGTGAAACATCCCAGCGACATGTCATTCGTAAACCAACTAGCACTTCCAGAGCAACGATATTTGTCACACCTACTAAAATGCACCATTGAGTTGCTGAAGCGTTTGGTCTTCCTGAAGGGCCCAGAAGGGAAATCAAGGAATCTGTCGAATTAATACATGCAGTGAAGATTCCTCCTGTCATCTTCGCTCTCTTTTACCACCGCCTTTTAAAAGCCATTTAAAGGCACCAAACTGAACGGGACAGACAAGCTTGACAGTGACTCTTAAAATACCATCTGTCTCCTTTAACACTTAAATAAACTATGATACTGCCTTTTACACATGAGCCTAATTTTAATTAATGAATTGATTTATCCTGTCAGTGACAAAGCTGCATAGTTTAGGACATGCCAGAAGCAATCTATATTTTTCGTCTTATAAGGAATGTTCCAGGCTGCATAAACCGTTTATTTTTATTTTTTTTCACTAATTGGACATGTGCCTGAAATTACAAAGCATCAATATAGCTTTTGATGTATATTGCAATCAAAATGATTTTTCAAGCTGTCAGGATCAATTTGACGATGGGACGCCCCGGATCACTATGTTCGCTCCAGGTGGCGTCATGGTTACATCCCTTCAAGTTGTGACAGAGATTTCAAAGAAGTTGAGCTCGCCTTGCTGCGTGCAGAGCAAAAGGACAAAAGTTTCATGTTGATAAGCTCATGTTGCTGAGTGCCATTGTAGATAAGAAACTGTAATGTTTAGTCGCAGCAGGGGTGATTCAGATTAACAAGCTTTTGGTGGCTTCTTCTTATCTAGATCTATCCCTACCTCCCAGTAAAAAGCAAATTAAATGAGTCATTTCCTGCACTAAATATATTTGCTGTTAAATTAAGAGCTCACTGCATTTCGTGAGATAATACAACTTTGGAAAGATGAGCTGAAAAAGAATGAAGTAATTTATCTCTGATAAGGACAGCGATCTTCATTTATTCCATCTCCTCTGCCTGCTGTAAACTACCTGACAATTGTTCATTAATGATTCCCAGTAAATTCCTTAAAATGGTAATTTGTCATCCTGTCACTTCATTTGTGACCTAAAATTCCTCACTGGGGGCATCATCAAATAAATTAATCACTACCCAGGATCCATTTCTCCCTTGTGCGTGCTATTATACCCGGCTCTCTTGTGTTTCTCTTCATTTACATATATTTAATGGCCCAGTTGTGGTTGGTTTGTGCCACGCGACTTGCACAGCTCATGTCAGGTGAAATATTCCAACTGCCACAGTCTTTAACAGTGCGAACCATGTCTTGTTCATTTTCCTTGAATACCCGAAACACAAGAGAATAAAAGGGGAATTAAAGTCATTTTGTGGAAGTGTAAAACCAGAAGTGCACAATTTGCAGGTTTCTGGTTGGGGGATTGCACTAATAGGATGCTACACTTTTATGAAATACATTTGCGGAGATGTTTTTATGATGCAAACATGGGTATTTTTTCTTCTTTTTGTTGTTGTTCCTTTTCACTTTGTTCATATTTGTTTCTTTATTGTTGTTTTTAAGCAAATAAAAAGATGAATCCTTGCTTTTTCTTTACCTGTTTCTCCTGTCTGGGTCGCTAGGAGCTGGGGCCTTCCTCCAGTAGCCACTGTGGTAGTCACACTCCCTCCTAAGGACAGTTTATCAGTGAACCTATGTTTTTAGGTGGTGAGAGGAAACCAAACACTTGAAGGAAGCCCATGTGTGCACAGAGAGAGAGAACATGAAACCTATACCCAGAAAGGCCCCATGCCTGGAGGAGATCCCACGACTTTCTCACTGAGAGGCAACAACTTTAACCACTGCGCTGCCGAGCCACCCCTAAGAAAAAGCTCCTAAAACTAAATACATGAGTTGTCAACACAATTTGCCTTTATTTAATTGTATCTCATTACAGCGCATGTGTACAGTACATTACCCACCAGACAGATTGCTTGTTGTGCTCCTCGGGGGAATTGTGCTGCTGAGTGTGAAGCTGCTAGCATGTAAAGAACTGGACTCCAAACGTGTAAATGTTCCAGCCAACATGGACAAAGCAAGATCAATGCTCTTAAGTGTATGCTCTGTTTGACACATTATATTATTGTTGTTTAGTCTGTCATTTTTATTTCAGCTACACATGGTAAATGAAATGGACTGTACTTATATAGCACCTTTCTATCTTGTCAACATACTCAAAGCGCTTTACATTATAATCTGTGCCCTCATTTGCACATTCATACAGCACTCTACTAGATCTGTACAAAGACTAATCAGTGCTTTATCACATTCATACACCGATGGGACACACATCGGAGGCAATGAGGGGTTCAGTGTCTTTTCAGCAAGTGACTGCTGGTGGAATCAAACCCCCAACTCTTGCATTGGAGGATGACTGCTCTAACCGCTCAGCCACAGCCGCCCCAAATGGTTCAAAAACAAATGATGAAGAAGAAAAAAAAAAACATTCAGGAGGTTAATACCCATCAAATTATGAAATCGCTCACTTAATTTTAAATTCAAACTCAATTTGGCATTTTTTTTTATTTCTCTTTTTTAAATACTCAAAAAAAAATCTCCTTTCAGCTTGTCCCTTCTTCAGGGGTCGTCACAGCGAACTAACGCACATGACGACTTGGCAACTGTTTTTACACCGGATGCCCTTCCTGACGTAACCACAGACCACCGAGCTACCACAGCCCTCTATGTGGAGCAGGGAACTGTCATCTAGGGTGCCCAGGGGAGTGGATGGTGGGGGTTAAGGGTCTTGCGCAAGGGTTCAGAGTGAGGCAAATGAGGGTGGAGGCAGGTGTGGGTGTTTCACCTTTTCCATCCATATTTTGATGTTGTCAGTCCAGGGAGTCAAACGGGTGACATTCCGATCACAGGCCCATCTTTTCTAACCTCTGCGCCACTAATCCCCCTTTTTAAATACTCAAATATTAATTTAAAAAACATCCTTATTTTATGTTTTATGAACAAAATTTAAAAAAAAAATGCTCCAAAAGTGCTGATTTGTTTAAAGACAAAATATATCTCGGATTATTTTTTAGTTTGGGTGAGAAACGTGCAAATGAATAAATGTTTCTCTTTGTACGTTTTTCGACAGATAAATAAGATGGTCCAATTATTTCTAGGGGCTGAGAGCTTGTCATGTTTTGAACCCGCATCCTCATTAACGGTTCCTAACACCGTAGGACATGTGAGCGTGCTACAAACACGACCAGAGACAACAGCAACAGCCGCTGTGTCGCCCAAGCATCTTCTTCTCGCATCCAACCACCCCGTTGGAACCTCACAGCCCGTTTCAAATGTAATTAGCATAATTAAGAATTAACATGCATTAATTGTTGCGCTTAATGCAAGCTGAAGACAAATGTGTCACAAACTGAAGAAGAGCTGCTAAACGCTTTGTCACCTCCCCGGAGGCGTTCTGGGAGTAAATAAATAAATGAAAAATGATGAAGCATAGTTATTTTTGGAAATTGTAACTATTTCTATTTTTCTCCTTTGATAGAGTACATAGTTTGGTATTATTTTTATCTTTATGTCACTGTCAGTTTGAGTTGCAGCTTGTTCAGAGAGTCAGAGAGAGTCAGAGATACTTTATTGTCATTCGCACATCATGTGGTCCATGTGGTGGAGCAAAATTATGTACACTTAGTCCCAGTTACATCCATCCATCCATTATCTTTACCCGCTTATTCCATTTTGGGTCACGGGGGTCACTGGTGCCCATGTCCAGCAATCACTGTGCGAGGGGCAGGGTACAACCTGGACGGGTCGCAAGTCCATCACAGGGCCACATAGAGACAAACGAGACAAACAACCATTCACTCTCTCACTCACACCTAGGGACAATTTAGAGTTACCAATTAGCCTAACATGCATGTTTTTGGTCTGTGGGAGGAAACCGGAGCACCCGGAGAAAACCCACTCATGCACGGAGAGAACATGCAAATTCCACCCAGGAAGGCCCCTGGACCGGGGTTTGAACCAAGGACCTGCTCGCTGAGAGGCAGCAGCTCTACCAGTTGCGCCACCGTGCTGCCCCAGTTACATCCAACGATAAAATGTAAAAGAAAAACAGTAATTAACATCTAAGGTATGAACTAAGAAAAACATGAACTAAATATACACTAAGCACTCATAACATAAAAACATTACGTCGAACATCAGCACAAACATGAGTCTGTGAAAGCAGATCTATGAGGTTCTATGAGGAAGTTTATGTTTTTTAAATGTAAGATGCTTTTTATTTCATGTAAAATACACTGGAGCTACTTTCCTACACCAAGATTTATTCAGTTGTAAAACTTTATCATTTTATACATTTTAATTTGAGAAACCAATTGTTTAGGTTGCAATCCTAGCCTGCTTTTGTAAAGTAGTTACAAATCTTGAAATATTATGACATGGCAATGTTAATAAGCCACTCAGCAGGATGTGTTGCTTTTGTGTGTTACTTTGCTCTGTTGTCGTAGTATAAACACAACAGTTCATAATACAGAAAAAAAATACATTTTTATATTATTGAAACTTAACTAAGCTTTCTGCACAATAAATATTAACCGTGTATCGTTTTTTGTCTAGAATCAAATGAAAGTGCAAAAAAAATTAAAATAGTAAATGAAACCTCACATTTGCATAAATCGTGTAAAACTTGGACTTTCTGTTGGAACGGGACTCACGTTAGTTCTTGTGTGTGACGGTTCATGAGTGATTTTGTCACCCTGGCTCTTTATCTTCCTCTTGTATTTTTGCCTGTTAAATATGATGGGGCACTTCTTTTGGGCATTTTTCATAAAATGCCACTCTGTAGACCTCTATGTATATATATATATATATATATATATATATATATATTTTATTTTTTTATTTTTTTTTTGGCTAATTCAATTCAGTTTATTTATATAGTGCCAAGTCAGAATAAAAGTCGTCTCAGGGCACTGAACAGAAACGTTCATATATAAAAAGTCAGTTAATAACATTATTCTGAGGAGCAGACTGCTTTGAGTTTAACTCCATCGCAGAACTCTCATCTTGAACAAGCACAAAGTCGAAGTGGAAAGGAGAAACTCCTTCATGAGGATTAAAAAAAATAAAAAATAAAATTCCTTCATGTGGAAGAAACTTTTAGCTGAACCACAGGACAAGCGGCCATCTGCTTTGACCAGCTGGGTTTGAGAGGAACAGATACACAATGGCAGGTCAAGAATCACATCTTAAGATTGAACTAAATAAAAATGAAAACTATTTAATTTTAGCAATTCATTTTAGGAAATGTGGTCATTTTGTTCTCCAGTAGTCTAAGCCTATAGCAGCATAACAAGCCAACCCTAACTATAGGATTTATCAAAAAGGAAAGTCTTAAGCCCAGTTTTAAACTGGACAATGTGTCGGCCTCATGGATAGAAACTGGAAGTTGCTTCCACAAGAGAAGAGCTTGATAACTGAATCTGATCTTCCTTCCATTCTACTTTTGGAAACTCTAGGAATCACAAGTAAGCCTGCAGTCTGAGAGTGAAGTTCTCTGTTAGGAAAATATGGAACAATAAGATCTGTATATAAAATGGAGCTAGGTTGTTGAGAGCTTTGTAAGTTAGAAGTTAGATTTTGAATTCAATTATGTATTTGACATGCAGGGAGCTAATGGAGAGAAGCTAAAACTGGAGAAATATGGTCTCTCCTACTAACTCTAGTTATGACTCTAGCAGCAGACTTTTGGATAAACTGAAGACTTTTTAAAGAAGTATTTCAAGATCAAGTTTAAGTCAAGTTTATTGTCATTTGCATCACAAATGGTACATGAGGTAGTGCGAAATTATGTACTCAGGGTCCCATTTACAACCAAAAATAGCAAAAATATAAAGTATAAAAAGAAACTATATATAAAAATCCAAGATATACACTAAGGTATACGCTAAACGAATGCTAAACGCTACGCTAAAAGATCTGAGGTATACGACAAACACCCAGATAATAAACCATTGCAATAATTAGCAAAGAATAAGTGTATTTTTAAATCTGTAAACCTACTTCCTTTTCAATCTTTGTCATTAGTCTAAATTACCAACAAAATTCAACTTTAAGGGTTTTCCTATGCAACTTTCCTTTAGCAGCTATATTGCCTTCACACCTCCTGTCTACAGGACTATATGCCAAAAAAAGAGCCATTACTGTGTAAACAACAAACAAGCATCCTTTTTGCTCTTAAGCTTGGCGGACACACCTGTTTGTTAAAGAAAAGAAAAATCTGGCAGTATATTGATCAAGGAAGTTTGTGATGTTGCAAAGATGAGTTTATAACAAAGGAAGAAGGGACATGTGAAGTGCGAACCAGGGCTCAACCTGGCAATAAAGTCTGGCATTTAGAGAGTGCAGAGCTTGAAGAAGGTTATACTGCACTACTCTGCTTTGGGTGGTGGAGGAGCTGTCCTTTCTGCTTTCACTTTGTGGTCTGTCAGATGGAAGGATGATGGAGGGATAATCAAAGGAGATCAAACAGATGTTGTCTCAGAAGACAGCAGGACGTTTCTTAACTGGAGTTTTGTAGGAAGAATTAATACAAGGATTACAAAAATATATGTATAAACACTTATACCTTGAGATTAGACTAAAATATATTTTAATTCAAAAACAATATGATAAAATCAGAAAGATGCTTATTTTTTTTATTCTTATGGATGATGGAGCCACTGTAGCTTGATAGTTTCCTTGTAGTCTAACAATTGACAGAAATAAAGCTGAACAAAGAGACTTCTTTGACTTCTATGGTTCAAAGTCAGCATGTTAATTTTTTAAGAACTATGTTGTATTTTTGTTGCTAAATCTGGCCATTGGGGATTAGGGCTGTACCATCATTATAAAAGCCCCTCCATCACCCCCTTCTATCTCCCTAACAGGCTGCCATATGGTCACAGCATAGTATGACTCTTTTTAGAGCCTTAAATACCCAAGTGAAACTAAACATATTATAAAAAGCATATTTGAACATACTGTACAATAAATGGCATGATAAAAACTGGATGAATCAATAAAAATCAACAAATGAAATAATAAAAAAAACAGATCTTAAATGTATTTTCATGTTTAGTTTGGAAAAGTTATCCTGATGCATGCTCAATAATCCAGGTAGAAAAATCTAAAAAAGTTAATTCTGGTCCTCTGGACGTTCAAAAAAAAACAACAAAAAAAAACAAAGCAAAACATTTTTTATTTTTTTTAATTTTTTTTTTTGAATGTCCAGAGGACCAGATTTAACTTTTTTAGATTTGGAAAAGTTAGTTTGTTTAAATGGAGGGGCGGGGCTTAAAAATATTACTTTAGTCAGCCACAAGGGGGCAGTCATCCATCAGGCACTTCAACTTTCGTAATCTGGTCCAGTGTCTAGTTATAAAATATGCTAAAGCATATGTGTCAAACTCAAGGCCCGGGGGCCACATGTGGCCCTCGTTGACATCTGGTCCCCAAGATGTTATTTTAAATGTAAAATACTTTTATCACTTTTTTTTCAGTAATCTTTGATTATGATGTCAAAAGTGTAACAGAGAACGTCAAATGAGACCAATCAAACTCTTTTTGAGGTAACTTCAGCCAAGAAAAGATGTTGGGTATCTAACGTAAGTTAATGTAGATTCTGAAACCGGCCCTTAGTTTGAAAACGATTTTCATTTTGGCCCCCTTTTCTAAGTGGGTTTGACAACCCTGTGCTAAAGAGTCTGATGAGCATTTCTTATGATATCAAAGAGTCATCAGACCTTGTTGGATTGTATACCTGAGCATGAACGTTGGTGATTTGAACCACTTTGGCATGACTGTCTCAGAGGAGTTAACGAGGGAGAGGGCGGGCTCCAGAGGCTATTGTAGCACCAGAAAACGTTTTTTTGTTATTTTTTCGCTATGGAGTATGCTGTTTGTGGGAATCAGTTTTGTTTGGTGT
This sequence comes from Nematolebias whitei, assembly GCF_014905685.2. Lineage (NCBI taxonomy): Eukaryota > Metazoa > Chordata > Actinopteri > Cyprinodontiformes > Rivulidae > Nematolebias > Nematolebias whitei. The sequence continues at coordinate 18,728,922 of NC_056510.1, forward strand.
CTTCTTGGATTGAGGAAGTCCTTTGGATGAAGAACAAAACGTTTCAGCTAAAAAAGAAACCGTCCAGATGACCTGACTGAACATTGGCGTAGTCATCAGACAAACTCTGATGACTACTGTGACTGGTCTTTTGGGGGAAAATGGAATTAAAAAACAATCTGATTTAATTTTTTTTCAAAATGAGGTTTGTGTTTAGACTTATTAGTCATATAGTGCACATCATCTCCTCTGCTGTACACTGAAATGTTTTAGAAAAAATGGCTTCATCTGTAGTTCAAAAATGATCATGTGTACAGCTGATACAAACATGAACAATAATGATAAAGTCTTGCCGTGTCCAGTGTAGTTTTCATGTTTTGCTTTGTGTGACAGGAAAATCTGTAAATAAAGTTTTAGGCCTGAGCTGGTAATGACTTTTAGACAGGAGGCCTTTAAGTCATATTTGGGTCAATTGGATACCTGCTCAACATCATGGCTTTTAAATCACCTGCAGTTTAGGATTAGGATTTGTTTCATTCCTTTATTTTATAATCCTTTGTCTCTGAGTTCACAATATTGTTAGGTTTTGTTTGTTTGTTTGCTTTTATTTACATGTTATGAAGTTCCAGTTCCTGTTTTTCCCCATGGTTTCAGTTTGCTACGCACCTGGAACATATTAGCGATCACTTTCCTCAGCATATACTTGTACACTAACTGGATAAAAAAAAACTGGTTATTATTATTATTATTATTATTATGGTTGTTGTTGTTATTATTATCATTAATGTTGTTCAGTGCTAGTCTCTAGTTTTAAATGTATATTTTGTTCCAATTTCTATTAGGAAGTCAGATCTTCTGAGTTACAAGTAAAAAAAAAAAAATAACTGGACTGCAGCTCAAATTTGTAATTTCAAATTTGAAAGTTAGAGATGTCTCACCAACCCCAACGTTAAAATGAAATAACACAGCCACACATATAAAGTGGTGATAGCTGCAGCAGTAAACTATTTATTTCAACTTTTGACCGTTTGTATCTCATTAAATCAGCTGCAAACACAGTGCTGTACAACTTATATGAGGGAGTACTTTATTACTGGGTTTAAACGTGTAAAATGCAGAGAATTACGTTGTATTGTGGCTTGTGTTCCTAATCGTAGCTCGCCTGGTTTCCAAGTCCAAATATTAGTTTGGGAATGACATCATTCCTAGATCTGAGCTCTGACGTCCAAAGTAAATAGAAAGCAGCATCATGATTGTTTCATCAGAATTATTTAAATGTTGAACGTTGAACCTGACATCACTCAGTATTTGTTTTTCACCTGCGTGGGTCCTGTGTGTGTTTAGGTCAACCACGTCAATTGTCAGCAGTTTTTGCACTTTAATAATCAGTTCTGTGTTAAAATACACATTTTCATGCAAGTAACACTAAGATCATGTTTTCTGGGGCGGAGAAACCAGTTAAAAACAAAAATCACAGGCATGCTAAAGATGTTTAGTGAATTCAAAATTGAAACCAATTAATATTTTTCAAGTCTAACAAGAAGGGGACACATGATAACATGATAAACATTTTAGCGAAATAAAATCCAAATGCCAACAATGTAATTTTAATTATATCCAATTGTTGATGTCAGCTTTCAGCTAACGGCAATATTATATGTTAGAAATTAATTTTTGTTTTTCTTTAAGCTTATTTTATTAATAATTTTCCTATATATTTTGCAACACCTCGACTATTGCTTATGTTTTGTTAATTTGCACAAACTTTTAATAATTACCTAACTTTTTTCATCTAGTTTTTAGGCAAACATCTATTTTTTTAAGGACTTCATATTAATTTTTTTTTTTTCAGGGTTGAACTGAAAGTGTAATTTGAATTAAATGATGCATTTTTTTTTCTGAAGTGGTTTTCTTTAAGTGTTGTCTTTCCTTCATACAAGGGATCAAACAAAACTAAAAGATGGGAGATTTTCCACATTAATCTAGATTTAATCATCATATCAAAATACGTTTTTTCCTATTAATTAAAAGTAAACCATGTATTGTATGGTACATTATCCCTCTAACGGCCCCATGTGGAGATTATGAAGTGGAAAACTAATGGTGTAGACTTTTGCCTGACTCATTTACATATCTTTAAGGGGACGTCGATGTATGTGCAAATAAGCAGAACTTTCCATGTCCCGTGCTTTCTCCACCATCGCTGTCCTCTTCCTCTTTTTTATTCTACAGACAAAGTCAAAGAAGAAGTGTTGCTTCTCTCCCCTCAGCTAGAGAAGGTAATGAGATTCTGTGCACCCTCTATTACATGGAGGATGAGAAATCTGATTATTAAGGAGAGGCATGTGGCAGTAAGAAAAATCTGTTTGTTTTTTGCTTATTGCATCACCCCAAGAAACAAAGGTGACCCCCGTGTTCTGTTCATTAAATCTTGCCTCCTCTAATTTATCAAGGTAAACTATCACAGTTTCTGCTGAGCTAATCAGAAGCAGGAAACTTGTTAGGTGTGCCTCAAAAAGAAACATCACAGAATTTGTATATCACTTTACATACTGACTAGGCCTAATTCGTGCTTCCTACAGCACAATGAATGGATTATAGACATTAGCGTGTTAGGATTTCTTTTTCATACAAGGAAATTTCCGGACAATGAGGATGAATTATGACCTCCACAGCAGTACAAGTGTAATTATTTCAAGGACACGGAGATGCTGCAGGTGTGTGTTCTGATGCAAATATCACAGAAAATATAGTTTGTGCTGTTTATTGTGAAGCAACTGTTATTATTCCTTATGGTAACATTTCAATGTGCACGCTCTTATTGTTAAGAGTTGAACGAGATTGTTTTTGTTCTTGTTTTCAAAGAAAAAATAATTAAAGTTAAGGCACCACACTAAACAACAAGCCATGATTTTGTTAGTGAAAGAAATAGTTTGGATCCATTAGAGCGGGGCTCTGAAGAAAAGTTAACAAATAATGCATATTGTAGATAACTTTTTTTTAATGGACTCTGTTTAGAATATTAGAGGTTATTGCTGATTATCTAAATGAGCTTTGTCTATGCAAAACCAAGACCAAAGAGGATTGCCTTTTTATTTCTGAAAATGCTCTTTTGTAAGCCTTCAAGCTGCTGTCATTCTTGTATTACATTTTACTGTAAACGCTGATCAAACCCTGCTCAAGCAAAACCGGTAGTGCTACAGCTAGCTGCTGTTGTCACTAAAGGTATAGATGTAAAATTAGACAAAGGTAGATAAACGTAGGTAATCACCTACTTGCAGTACGGATTGTATTTTTTATTTTTTTTATTTTTTGTGCTGTTGTGTAATAGAGAACGGTCCAAAGTAACTACAAAATGCTGAATACTTTGGTTCCAAAAGAACAACATAGCTGTCGCCTTCAGTTTTGAACAAGGAAAAGGAGCTGCTTTGTCCATCTTTTTTTTTTTTTTTTTTTATGTTGATGGGTCTTACATAATGGCTTAAAAATGAGAATGAAGGAAACTAGAGGCCCTCTTACAAGGTTTGTGTTTTGCCGCGGGCCCCAAAATAACCAAATCTGCCTCTAGCTGTGGCTATATATGCTTGAAAATCACAGTAAAATAATTTAGTGCAGTGTGTTACATCTTGGTTTTATAAAATGTTTTTTGGAATGAACTCCTTAGAAAAATTTTGAAACGTGAGTTGTTTTAAGATTACCGGTACATTAATCCACTTTGGTCTGACCCTGCTCAGACCAACTATTCGCTAACCAACCTGGTCACAAATAAACATTTCTTCAACCTGAGGTCGTCAAAGAGCTATCTACAACAGGTAACATATTTGTTCTTCAAAGCCTGTGGACATAACCTCGATTCAAATAATATGACATTTTTAATTTACGTTTAAAAGCTTGGACAAGAAGTATGAAATGGTTTATTCCCTGTAAAGTGTTCTGCAATAAACAGTACAAACATGGCTTCTCTCATAACTCATAAAGTAAGACAAGAATCTCATTCCTTCTGGACTACAAACTTTATACAGCTGTTTGGCGTGAACGTTTTTTGACTTTATATATAAGAAATGTCTCTCACATCAGCACGCTGAGAGACAGTGATGCCTGCAGCCATCCACTGCATGATGGAACTGAACTTGTGTTAACAATTTTTTAATAAATGCATCAATTATACATTTGTACTAAAGTTGGTCAAAATTATGGAAAGTTCTTATGTTCTGATTTGTAAAATAAAAACAGTCTTAAAAGGTGTACCGTGTTTTTCTCTTTATAAGTCACACCTTTTTACATACATGTGTAAGTACTTCGGCTTATACACCGAAGCAACTAATGATACCCCCCCACCCCACCCCCAATATTTATATCCCAATTTTCTGCTGAGATCTGACAATTTCATTCATTCTGACATGGAAAATATTGAACATTACCATTTTCAGCCACTAAAGGGCCTTTGAGTCATATGGCAAGCCAAGTGTCTCATTAATAGGTAAAAGTGACTATTAATGAGACACTTGGCTTGCCATACAGCCACCTTCGTCTCACTCTGGGAACTCCTGGAGCAAATGTCAAATCAGCTGCATTTTGCCGCACCATCCAGATGAAATGCAGCTGATTTGGCCATTAAAGTGCTTTTATTAAGGAAAAGTTCAACTGAGACAAACCTTTGCTATAATTAAACTCAGTTCAACTCAACTTTACATTGGTAAATTAAAAACATTACAAAAAAGGAAAGCAATATAATGCCAATCAAACAAACTATTGTTTTAATGTGGTTATCTTGTTAAATTTTGAAAAAATGCACATTGCGTCCTCTCATGCACGCTCCCACAACAAGTGAATCGGCTTTTGAAATGCAGCTGATTTGACCATTAAAGTGCATTTATTAAGGAAAAGTTAATCTGCGACACAATAATTTCGAGCAAACAAATAATTGTTTTTAAGTGTTAGTCTTGTTAAACTCTTGTTAAAGTCCTCCCGTTTACAATCCCGCGGCCGCCATTTGGCAGCGAGTCGATTTTTGGCACAACACCGGCCCACGTTTCTGGGTTGTCAGCAGTGACACACAGTAGATGCGACTTATGCAGCAAAGTGACTTATTTATGTTTTTTGTCCACTTTATTAGACATATTTGGACTGATGCGACGTACACGGTGGTGCGACATGTACTGCAGAAAGTACGGTACTTTAATCCTGATCTGCTCAGATGCATGAATTTTGCAGGAGCCGGTGAGAATTAGGCATTCATTACCGAGTTGGTAATCACATGAGCAACCCATCACTGCAGCCTGTCGCTTATTCACTGTGGCCAAGACATGCACGGCAAGATCACAAAGCTTCACCCCACAGTTCAAATAACCCAGCTCTGCCAAGCATGGCTTCTGTGACCCTGCGACCCAGCGCCACAGCAGAGTCCCTGTGTAATTAACACGCACAGTGAAATGCACCCTGCACGGCGGCTGAAGCGATTGGAATCATGCACATGAAACGTAATTGTGAATTCTGCTCTGTGATCAATTTAGTCAAGTGGCATCTGATTGCAAAAAAAAAAAAATCTCTCTTCTCTTTTAATGTTCTTTAAGATCGAGATTAGGACTTTTTTCTCCTGAAAGATGCAAATTAATCTTTAAAACTGGACATTTCCCAACATGGGGAGCGCAGTGGGGTGATACTGCAGCCCACCGAGTTCATTTTAATCCCTATGGGCAATTATACTTTCAAATGATACCCTGACTTTAAATCATGTTCACACTTAATTGATTTAAACACTGCAATTCAGGCATGAAAGTCTCCCTGTCCTCCACAAGACAAAATTGTTGTTTAATAGGATATAGAAGCATCTGTGATAAGGATAGTTTTGCTTTGTCCTATTTATTAATTATGAGTGCTTTTTATTTTGCTGTTTGGGTTGGTGCCTGAGTCTGTGTGTGGGGGGGATGGGAGAGGTAGATAAGGCTGACGATCAGACAGTAATGGACGCTGATGACATTTCTTTGTCTTTTCTTATTTAGGCGATGCGATCTCGCGTGTGAGCGTCACATTTATAAGCTCGTTGTAAAAAAATAATAATAATCTCTTATCAAAAAATGAGTATCGCTTGGCAAAAAAACAATCTTTTTCAACTGTAAATGTGCACTTTCTGTGTGACGATGCATCATTTTTTTATATTTTAGATACAGGCTGCTTGTAGTTTCACTGTTTCGTGGTGTGGTCATCACGGTGCAGAAACGCTGCCGTTTTCTGTCATTTCTAAGGCTTGACTTAATTAATGATATGTGTGGACTATTGTTTCTCATTTTTATAATGAATGCATTACTGTACTGTCACGGAGTCTATTGTGACAAATAGGTGGGTGGATGGATATAAAAACATACATTGGTAGCAGCCAGGGGGGTTAGATTTTGAATTAATTGAGGAAAATGAATTCAGCAGTAATAGGCTCTGACAGCAGACTGTGGCAATTCTGATGGCGATGATTGATGGTTGATGCGCGCACAGGCTCATGACAAATAATGCTGAATGTTAAACCTTACATCTGGGTTCATTAGAAATATAAACATTTGAGAGCTAAATAAACTTACTGCATCATTTATGCCATTAATGCATCATGAAAATATGTCCAAAATTGCGTCCGAAAGAAATATTGCAGCTTTGGAGAAGGGAGCAAATGTTTTCAGGGAGGTGGACTCACCACCTCCATGTCTGACCCATATGAGAGAGGAGGCCCTATCACAGCTCTCATCACGCTCTTGTAGTCAGAGCCTTTTGACAGTGGCGTAATGCTGATCAGATAGCTGTGTGGAGTCATTGCCTACATGTGTCACAACCGCCGTCCATGATCATGTCAGAGTCATGCTGGGCGCCAGAGTCAGGTTCAGGGCTCACTGGACCTGGCTGGTTTATTTATTTATTTATTTATTTGCAGCTGACATTTCCCCAGCATGATCAAGCTAGTGGCGCTCCAATCGCAGCCTCGGCTAATGTGCCTTCCGATGGGCCCCGCAGCACAGCGCTGGCAGCTGGAAGGTGGGGGCACAGGTGGTGCCATTCCCTGTTAGCTTTACAGTACCTCCCGCCGACTCATAAACAACCCCAGCGTGCGTCATCTCTGATACCCCCGCTTAATAAAAGTCCAAGAAATAAAGAAGTCTTGTGAGGATAAACTTGTACTCTCTCGGCTGCGTTTGATCATGTCAGCATCAATATATTTATTTCCAATGAGCTTGAAATTTGGATATTTCTTCTACCCTCTAAAGGCGAAATGTTAATATTTATGATAGTTAAACAGAGGCTTATGAAACACAGCTGGTAAAGCTGATTGATTTATTGGTTCTTCGTGCCGGACACGATTATCTCCAGACTCTGGGGAATCAGCCTCTTCCCAAACAAGACTTTGTCCTGCCACACCGTCATGACAGCTAAATTGTTTCACTCAAGAGGGTGTCCCCTTGTCCCTTTTATATAAGCCTCTTGTTATCAGAGAGATGTGGTATAATTGTGCCCAAAGGAACTTTGCAAGCCTCTATTATGATCTGGTTCTCTTTAAAAGTGTAATCCTTTGTGGCTTCTAAAACTGGAAGGGATGCGTATTCCCTCTTTGTCAGACGAAACATTGAATCACGCTTTCATAAAGTGGAGCACCGTTTAGAATCACTGATTTTCTCTTGAGGTTTGAGTCTGTCTCGTGACAAATCGACTGCTCTTCTCGTGCCGTGTTGACTGTAATAATGCCAACAGGAAACATGATAAATGTTGGGGGGAAATAAGACCCACATCTTGTTCTAATTGCACATAAAGACTTGCAGCAATTTCAGCCTTAATTGCAACATTTCATGCTTCTTTGTGGAAAAAAAAAAAAAAAAACATCACCTGAAGTGATACAGTCGAGCTGCACATGCTACCTTTAAAGCACAGGTGAACATGGCTGGTGAGAAGCGACAAGAGAGGAAGAACTATAAATGGCTTCTTCTTCTTTGGTGTCTCCGGTGGCGATGTTGGAGAGGGAGGAGGTTACTCGCTGACCATTAGTGTGTTCAAGTGCAGCACATTCTTTGGCCTGTCAACTCCTCTTACTAATGTGTGAGGAAATAACTCTATTTCCTCCCCCCAGTGAAAATTACCTGCTCTGACATGACTAAAAGTACACAGAGTTCAAATAATGTGTCTAGTGAATTTGCTGCAAAAGCCTCATAATAATACTCTTAACAAGACCTAAGATATGTAGTTAATACCCACAGAAATTAAGGATAAAATGCTTTATATATAAAATTATCTTTTACAAAAAGCTTTTAGCTCAGAAAAACACAAGTGCTGCAGCAAAAGCAAACAATAGCAGCAAGAACACAAAAAATAAAAGGCATAAAATGAAAGGACATCAGCTGCCTTTTTAGCTTTGTTGTAGCCACATAGTGTAAAACTCAATTGCATAAAGAGGACACAATTTTAAACTTTTTCCATGTCATGGTCTAATTTCAGTCAATGCAGTAACCCAGTTCAAATATCCAACATCTTTTCTTGGTTCCAGGTTCATAAACAGGAGTTAAATTGGTCTCATTTGATGTTTTTTGTTGCTCCTCCACATCAAAATCAAATATTACAGAAAAACCCAACCTTTTTTTCTGGCATTAAAGTTAGCCAATTGTTATGAAAAACCTGTGTTATGATTTTTGTAAGTAAAATGAGTCAGAGTCAGAGTCAGAGTCAGAGTCAGAGTTTCTTTATTGTCATTCGCACCTCATGTGGTACATGTGGTGGAGCGAAATTATGTACACAGGGTCCCAGTTACATCCAACAATAAAATGTATAAGAAAAACAGTAATAACATCTAAGATATGAACTAAGAAAAACATCAACTAAATATACACTAAGCACTTATAACATAAAACATTGAACATCACCACAAACATGAACATGAGTCTGTGAGCAGATGTGCACGCATGAACACATCAACATTGAAACAGATCAGCAGCAACATGAAACAGATCAGCAGCAACATGATATGGTTTTTCACAGTGATTATTCTAGTTAGAGATTCATGAGTCTAACAGCCTCAGGGTAGAAGCTGTTCCTCAGTCTAGTGGTTCTACACTTAATGCTCCTTAACCTCCTTCCTGAGGGGAGTGGGGCAAAAAGTGTGTGTGCTGGGTGGGTGGGGTCCTTCATGATGCAGGTGGCCCTCTTCCTTCATCTGGAGGTGTAGATGTCTGTGATGGTGGGGAGGCTGATTCCAACAGATTTCTGTGCAGCCTTCACCACTCTCTGCAAAGCTTTTCTTTCTGCAGCTGTGCAGCCTCCATGCCACACATTGATGCTCGAGCACAGGATGCTCTCCACTGCACACCTGTAGAAGGGGTGAGGACTGAGCTTCCCAGACCAGCTCGCCTCAGCCGTCTGAGGAAGTAGAGTCTCTGATGAGCTTTCTTGATCAGGCTGGTGGTGTTGTTGCTCCAGCTGAGGTTGTCATTCATGTGTACACCCAAGTACTTGTAGCTGGAGACCACTTCCACCGCAGATCCTCTCATGTTCAGGGGGGTGTAGGTGTTTTTGTTCCTTCTGAAGTCCACAATCATCTCCTTTGTCTTCTTCACATTGATGTGAAGGTTATTCTCTCTGCACCAGCTCTCCAGGTGTTCCACCTCCTGCCTGTAGCTGGACTCATCATTGTTTGTGATGCATCCCACCACCGCTGTATCATCTGCAAACTTTACAATGTGACAGCCTGGATGGGTAGCTGCACAATCATATGTGAGCAGAGTAAACAGGAGGGGGCTCAACACACATCCCTGAGGAGAGCCAGTGCTGAGGGTTATGGTGGAGGAGGAGAGGTTGTGGATCCTCACTAACTGTGGTCTGTTTGTTAAAAAGTCTAGTACCCAGTTGCAGATGGAGGGGCTTAGTCCTAGTGTGGATAGTTTGTCCATCAGGGTTTGGGGGATCATGGTGTTGAAGGCGGATGTGAAGTCCACAAAGAGCATACGGACGTAAGAGTTTTTCTGCTCCAGGTGGTTGAGTGCAGTGTGGACCACAGAGGAGATTGCATCCTCTGTTGATCGGTTCTCACGGTATGCGTACTGATGAGGGTCCTCGTTGATGTTGATGGTTGTTTTGATGTGAGTCATGACCAGTTTTTCGAAGCATTTAGCGACTATCGGGGTGAGGGCCACTGGCCGATAGTCATTCAGACCAGTCACTGTAGAGCTTTTTGGGACTGGGATGATGGTGGCAGTCTTCAGGCAGGTGGGAACTGTCTCCAGGGTAAGTGAGGTGTTAAAGATGTCTGCCAGCACCTCACAGAGCTGATCAGCACATTCCTTCAACACTTTTCCGGGGATGTTGTCTGGGCCAGTTGCTTTGTGCGGATTAATCCTCCTGAAAGTACTCCTTACTTCTGCTGAGGTCACGCTGAGATGCTCTTCATCCGGTGGTGAGGTGAGTCTGGTGCTGGGTGGTCTGTTCGGGTCTTCAAAGCGTGCATAGAACTTGTTGAGGGCATCAGGCAGAGATGGGTCTTTGGGGCATTGTTCACTCCTTCCTTTATAATCTGTTATGCACTTAATGCCCCTCCACATGCTCCGAGGGTCTTGTGAGATGAATTGACCCTCGATCCTCTTTGCATATGTGGCCTTGGCCCTCTTAATACCAGCAACCAGCTCTTTTCTTGTCCTACTCAGCTCCTCTGAGTTTCCAGACCTGAAGGCAGTGTTCCTGGCTTCCAGCAGGGTACGCACCTCTGCATTCAGCCAAGGTTTTCTGTTTGGGTAGCTTTTAACATTTCTGATAGTGGAGACTGTGAGAAGCAATAAATTCATTTTTCATCAAAATTATAATTTTGGGGGCGCATAAAAGATGTTAACGAGGGCCAGATTTGGCCCACGGACCTTGAGTTTGACACGTGTTAGTGGCCTTCCATGTAGGCCATTCTTTTTGTCCACAATCTGAGATCTTGACAAAAGGTGAAGGAAATTCTCGCAAGAAGAAGAAGTGAATTCAATCAAAGTTAACTGTAATGAATTAGAGTTCATAAATTGAACAAATAATTCAGTTTTGATGATTTATTCCTGGGAAAAACAAAAGATCAGCTGTATAACGAGTGCACATTGTAGTATTTAAAGTTGCTCTGTAACATACTAGAGATTAGCACAAAAACATGTAAATTAATTTTAAAATCCCAGTCGTGACATCTATTTTATGGAAATCCTTTTTTTTTGTTTTGTTTTGTTTTGTTACATTCTTCTTATCGTCTTGACCAAAAATTCAGCAGAACTAACAAACGCGCCTCTCCATGTTTGTGTTAAGAGGGTTGAACAGAGGTTGTGTTGGAGGGGTTAACCCCTGCTGTTCCTGTCCAACATCCTCACCACACCTCACCCCCCACCCCCACCTGCGCCTCCTCCTCTTCTCTCAGCGCCCCACTCCTCCATAGAGCCAATACAAACAGCATTATTTATGCTCAGCAAAACACCCCTTAATTACTCATGAACTGGCGCACGCTCCGCAGTCCTCCGTTCCCTTACCTCCCACCATCAGCCATTAAACACTCCCTAAAAGCCTGCTATTTGATATTAGCACACTTGAGCCTTTGAGAAGAAATTAAAAAATAAATAAATCTGGGAGTGATTTGCATATGCACAGCAGCTGATATTTATACTCGGCGGTGCGTCCCTCAAGGGCTTGTCTTATTACCTCCATCCTCGGGTCCTAGCAGAGACCAGCCAGGCAGGTGATTAATTCTGTTCTCATGAGAAGCCAACAGGAGAGTTTCTTTTTCTTCTATTTTTCTCCTCCCCTCTTTTTTTGTGTGAATAACATTTGTTCGCTTTACTTTATGCTCTCTTTCCATTGTTTGTTTCCATTTTACTTCTGTTTCAAATGTAATTCATTTTTGTTGGTGAAACTGCATTTAATTTAGCTGCATGGTGTTGTAACCATTTTTTACAGCATATATGAAAATCTGTTTGCTATTTGAATCTAAATAATTTTCTAAACGTTTCAGCTGTTTCAGCACATTTGTGAAGCCATGACGCCTTTAAAACCTGGATCAAAGTTGCGTCTGAGACTTCTTTTTCTTTCAGATTTTGAAGCAGCAATGTTCCATGTTAAAAAAAAAACATTGAAAAATTATGATAAAAATGAGTTAAAATTGTCCAACACAGATTCCGTATTATTGCGTCCTATTAGTGTTGTTTGATATTTTATACGTTTGTTGGTTTAAGTAATTTTATGGCAATGTGTGCGTTTATTTATATATTTTTTTCTCTTTAAAAGATGAAAATGATGTAAAATCATTTGTTTAAATTAGCATCGATTTAGATCTGACAAAGAAATAACTTAACTTAAGGAGCCTTTTGAATGTGGTGGTGGCATGTGTTCAACTTTGTCTCTAATTACATCATCAGATTCAAACTGTAGAGCCATCAGCCGCTCGCCCAGACTGTACTATTTAAAATCCCTCTGTCTAATTACTGCTTTGGTCCCACATCCCTATGACATGGCAGTGATAGATCATTATTTTCCCCAGCAATTTGTTATATTCTTTGCAATATAATTGGATCAGATTAATTATTATGATTAATGAATTCTTGGACTTTTGTGTGTAACCGTTTATACAAAGTGCAGTGGTTTATGATTTGCTTTATGGTTTAAGATTTCAACTTTTTTCTAAGAAACTGTTTCTGTCATTTGAATAACATTTTAAAATAGATTTTAGACATACTCTTCAATGATTGTTATACTGTAATAAACGCAGTTAGAATTTTTTTTGAAGACTTGCTTTCTTAAAGTGTAACAAACAATCAAACTAAACAGTACAACACAGTACAATCTGTTAGTTGTATACTGAATAATGTTTATTTTTTAAATTAATTTAATAGTGTTGGTCTGGAAAGTAATGCATTAGTTTGTATATTATTTTCTTCTCAGAAAGAAAAAAATATAAAGTAGGAAACATATTTTAAACATTAATGGTAAGGGAAGTAAGTTGTAATTTACCACCTTTCAAAATAAAAGTCACAAGGTGTTTAAAAACATAACTTTTTTTCATTCATTCAATCTTTAATTTCAATTCAATTCAGTTTATTTATATAGTACCAAATCACAACAAAGTTGTCTCAGGGCACTTTACAGGAACATTCACATACATAAAAGCCAATTAGTAAAGTTTTCTATCTAAGGAGGCCAGCAGACAATGTGAATCTTGGCTTCATTATTATTTATAAAGGTTAGTCTCATTGAGCCTCGAGGACTCATTTACAAGAGAGACCTGTTTTGGGCAAAGAACACAGATGAGGTACAGACAACAATAGACAATCATCAAAAAGCATATAAAATCAGAATCAGATTAAGCTTCATTATCGTTGCACCGATACAACGAAAACATGTACGTACAGTCGTCCGAGAGATGGACGTAGTACACGAAGCTGCTGCTAATTAGTGCAGCCCTCTAAATGAATAAGTAAATGGAATAAATTATATATATAAAAAACTAAATAAAAAACAGCTACAGCTTGTTTTAATGGAACATAAATGTGTCTGTCATCAGCATAAAAAAGAAAAGTAACATCATGTTTTTGGAGAATATGTCCCAGAGGAGTAAATGAAGGTAAAACAGAAGGTGGCCAAGTATATATCCCTGAGGTAGTCCACTTCAAACAAAATACCAGATAAAAGCAAAAAAATAAATAAAAAAATCTCTGGTCAAATTCATTCTTTGACACCTCAGTTTTTGTGTTTTAAGTGATTTTTCACAGGAGGAATGTGTTGTTGTTTTTTTTCACGGCTAACGGCATTATAATAATGCCACAACAATCAGCAGTACTCTACTTACTGCTGCAAAAAACAACAGTGACTTTAAATTCAATTTCAAGTTTATAACATGATAGTTTATTAATGAGAACCGATGCTGTTCTCCAGTGCTTTAAATCTACGCCATGGCTGCAGTTGAGTTCATCCAAAAAATACTGTCCAGTAATGGCGGATGGACAGTAGTCAATTCGTTGTGCATGGGAATGGCTCATTAACAGACCGAGGCGAGCAGTGTGCGTTTGTATATGGCTGCCGTTGGTCGACGTGCAGAATGGATTTATGGTGTCACTCAGCCCTAGAGAACGACTAATGAGGGTGTGCAGGCTAGCAGCGTCCGAGTGGGGTAATTCCACCCACCATCCATCCAGTGAAAGAAGAAGGGGGGCGGCTGAAGTGAGGGGGGATGAGAGTGGGGGTCTGTGGAAGGAGGACACATCCCTCATTATGTGAGAGTGTCTCGGGAGCTTTCTTTAATAATTTAATAAATAACATCAGCCCAACAAGAAATTAATGAATAGTATCATTAATAATGAGCCCCAGCCTTGTAGTGATAGGACAGATATTAAATTGAACCACAGTGGGGAGATCTCCTGAGACGCAGGATTTTTCCAGCAGCAAACAAGGCCGGTGAATGAGGCAGCCGTCCCTCCGTGCCAACAGCTTTTACAACAGGTTGAAAGTAATAAAGGAGGATTTTCCCAGCGATAAAGTTAAGCCCTAGGAAATCTGCTCATGTAGATCGCTATGAAAGGCACAGCCAAATGTGATCCTTAATTAAACTTTAATCAAGATAATGCTGTTTGCAGGAGGAGTAGTTTAAAAAAAAAGGCGTCCCCAGCCCCTTGTTTCCATCCAGTCAACCCTCCAGATTCATATTGTAGCGGTCATAACCCCACTTATCGGCTTCTTAAACTTGTGTGTTTGTTTTGTTTGTTTTTATTTGCAAAGCTTTTTTTTTTTTTTTTTGCATTGTGCTTTTGAGTCAGGGCTACATTTATCAGGATGTCTTGCTGCCATGTTGCTTTATGTTTTATCTGCAGGTTAACTTTAAACAACGAGCTTAAACAATAAAGATGATGCACAAATTCTAGTCTGATCATCATCCAAACCAATTAAATAAGAGCTGACAGTTTCCTCTTTTATTACATTGTTTTTGAATGAGTGGCAGCAAACTATGTTGACATATCCCAGCATTTACAGATTATTTTAATTAATAAATAAATGTTGAACTTTTTTTTTTTTTAGGGGGGGGGGACAAAATTTCAACTATGCCAGTTATTGAATTTCTCTGCACTGATTTGTTGCAACATAGAAATAAAAACCTCCTGTGAGTGATGACATTTGTTTTACATTTTGCAAACACTGGCCGGTTATTAGTAATGGAATAATGTTCATGCTTTTGCTGTAATTTAAGTTTTCATATCTGTACTACATCTTCCTGTTAACAAATTGCGCAAATGACTTGGTGGGTATGAAACAACTTATCTTGAAGGTAAAATGCATTAGTTTACACAGAGCAGATTTGGGTCATGTCATGTTCATTTACATAAAACCGTGCATTATCAACGCAAGTAAACTGCAGGACGAGGCAATGCACATAAATTTAATCATTATGTGTTACTGTATCACATGAATGTTATTAATAAGAATGATATGAAACTGCATAGCTTCCATTATAAGACTATAGGGTTAAATTTAGCATTTGGCCGTTGTTAACTTGTATAATTGTCTAATCACACAAACTGTGCAGTTCTTCAGGTTTATTACACAGATGCAAACATTTTTTAAAGTTCTTTTTTTGCACATTCAAACCTTGAAAAACGAGTCGCACAAACTTAAATCGAGCACTTTAAAGTTTGGTTGTAAGTTGAAACGTGCCATCTGAAACCATATTTTTTGCTGGCATTTTAAACTCCTGTCTGATAATAACCAAAAGCCACGGTGTTTCTCTGGATATCCTTAGAAAATCAAAACCAAAACATTTGTTTCGGGAAGCATTTTTAAAACTTTGCTTTCCCGTTTTGTTCTCATTAGACCATATGTCAGAATCACGTAGGGTGTCTTCTCATTCCCCTCTGTATAAAACATAGCAGTATTTCTTTCATAATAAAAAGTGGATTATGGTGACTCACAGGGAAGCATCGCCAGCTGTCACAGAGAAATTAGACCATGCTGGCCACTGAGTGCAACGATTAAAACACACATGTAGAAAATTATTATTTACCTTTTTGTTCAAGGCAGTGGTGTTAATGGTCATGATTCACTTTTAAAGTTTGTTTTACGAAAAAGTGCTTCTGTAACGTAAGTGAAGTTTGCAAAAATATTTTTCCTAACATTCAAAATATCAAGTTTAATTTTAAACTTACAAGAACACTTAGTGTGTGTGTTTTTTTTTTTTTTCATATATAAATTACAGCCGTATAATCTTCTAACTCATGCATGCAAAACAAACTTCAAGTTTAAACAAGGTGTTATGCTCTCAAAGATCTTTTGGGTCACAGAGTTGGTTGACAGATTTTGTGGCATTTATGGATTTTATGGTGTTTGGTGGGGAAAAAAAAAGAGAGATTAATTCATCTGAGATAAAAATGCTGCCGTCTTCACCACCTGAAAAATTAGAAGTGGGATTTGACTGATTACAGCAGCTTCTGCTGTTTGTTCGCCACCTTTAAAGGCAAAACTCAGCAGATCGTAGCTTCTTCTTCATCTTGTTGTGCTTCTGCATGAGGAATTACATCCTTGATTTTCAAGGTGCACTTAATGAAAGAGACACCCCCAAATAGACAGGGAAGAGTTTTATATCCTCATAGATGCTCACTGTTTAAATGTAATGTAATAACTGTTAATGTTTTATACCATTTTTCTCCTATCCATCCATCCATTATCTTTACCCACTTCTTCCTTTTTGGGTCATGGGGGTCACTAGTGTCCATATCCAGGTTCAGGTTTAGGTTTGGCTTCTTTGTCATATGCAAAATCAACACAAGGTCAAGAAAAAAACAAAATGCTTATGACGAGAAGAACTGTCTCAACTTGTCAAAGAAAACAAACAAAAAAAAGAAATACCAAAGTGTGCAGCCAAAATACTAAAAACATCCTAAAAATACTACAAAAATACTAAAAACATACTAAAAATACTATTAAAAACATACTAAAAATACTACTAAAATACTAAAAACATACAAAAAATACTATTGAATACTAAAAACATACTAAAAATACTACTAAAATACTAAAAACATACTCAAAATACTACTAAAATACTAAAAACATACTAAAAATACTACTAAAATACTAAAAACATACTAAAAATACTATTACATACTGAAAACATACTAAAAATACTACTAAAATACTATAAACATGCTAAAAATACTACTAAAATACTAAAAACATACTCAAAATACTACTAAAATACTAAAAACATACTTAAAATACTATTTAAATATTAAAACCATAAAAAAAAAAAACAGCTAAAATATTAAAAACATACTAAAAATACTACTAAAATACTAAAAACAAGGCGTCAAAGTTGAAAAAGAAATACATCTACAGTGTGATTCGGTTAGCAGTGAGGTTCTTTCAACATCATGGTTCTGTTCTGTTAGCAGCTTAGCAGGTCTTGTTAGCAGGTCCTGTCAGCAGCTTGATGGTAATAATGACCGCAGCAGCTGCCCTCACAGACCACAGTCAAAAACCTGTTCCGGCACACAGAGAACATCCAAGGCTTCACTGCGGAACCGAACGGGTACGTAGAGTTCCGTCCGTGCAGGCAGATGGAGGATCATGGAGACAGTCACCATAACAGGCCTGAGCCTGAGCCC
>NC_056510.1:18746615-18747747 GCF_014905685.2 Nematolebias whitei
GGGGGGAGGTATGACAGTCACTGTGGGAAAGGTGGGGGACACCCTGGACATGTCTCCAGTCCATCACAGAGACATGTAGAGACAAATGAGACAAACAACCATTCACTCTAGGGACAATTTAGAGTTACCAATCAGCATAACATGCACGTTTTTAGTCTGTGGAGAAACCGGAGTATTTGGAGAAAATCCACACATGCACAGAGAGAACATGCAAACTCCACCCAGAAATGTCCCTGGATGAGCTTCAATCTGGAAACCTTTTCTCTGTGGGGGGAAGGCTGTACCAAATTCACCCCATTTCAGTTTTTATAAACGCACAAAATGTTTATTTTACAGAAATTTTTGAAAAAAGACATTTCCCCCATTAGTACACCCAAAATTATTTTTTTTATATATATTTTTTAATTCTAGTTCAGAGCTTTGTGAGGACCCTCCAGACCTCAAGAACTTTCAGAGTTGGCAGCCAAAAACAAGGCCTTGTTTTCAGTCAAACTTACTTATATTTCCTGGTCTTCAAACATAGAGGTTTTTTTGTAATCATTTTTTTCTTTTTATTGTAAATATTATTATTTTCTTTAAATTTATTACACTCTGTCTGTGCTAGAATTGCTAGTTTTGAAAATATTTTTTGCTTCTACTGACCTGTAAATACGATTGAGTTGAAGGTGCATGCTACACTTGATACTTACTTCCTGCATTTGGATGAACCGACCACAGCCTCTGTCATTAATGGAGCGTCCTATTCTGCATCCTTCGTTCATGTAGAAGAGCTGTTTAGAATTAAATGTTTACTTGGGACTATTACAAGTGAGTTTTTGCTATTTACATCCAAGCTACAATGATTTTATGAGACGAGATGAGAGGCGGTACTCCTCAGCGAGACTGGCTGAGGAAGACGTAAAAGCTTCCAGGTAAATTGAACCACATTCCCGTAGAGTTTTTTTTTCCAAAGGCTCTCAAATGTTAAAGCAGAGCACCACCTTGTGGACTAATAATTTTTTTTTAAGTTTAGTAACAAAAGAAAAAGGAAAACCATTACAGTAGTCCCTCGTTTATTGCGGGGGATCAGTACTCTGAAGACCTGCGATAAGTGAAAAACCATAAAGTAGGAATAGCGGTAGTAGTTGTTTAT